>NC_139898.1:723454-973454 GCF_905171665.1 Trachurus trachurus | reverse complement strand
ATGATTTAAAAAGTGAGTTCATATCAGAATGATTAAAATTCATGTTGTCATGATAAAAATGATTGAATGATTTAAAAAGTGAGTTCATATCAGAATGGTTCAAATTCATGTCATGATAAAACAAATGCGATTGCAGAATAAATACATGTTATGTAATAATTTCATCTCAGACTTGAAAGGTTCACAGAGGATGACTACAAAAAAGCCCAGGAGTTTGTCAACGTGATGAGAATAATGTAGGGGAGAGTGGGGTAAAGTGAGACACTTTTTACATTTGCTCCCCTCTAAGCGAGCTAAAATGATTTATCAGTAAAATGTACACATTTCCCATTAATTCAGGATGTTTCCTAGCAATGGAAATTATCAGAATGTATTCAGGACGAAGGACAGTGAAAATATGATTGTTTTAAAAAAAGTGGTCTTGTGTCTCACTTTACCCCAGCTCAGGGGTAAACTGAGACAAACTAGAAAAATCAATGGGGTAAACTGATCCACTTACTTTTTCCACTCTGAAACTACCATAACAACACATGCTGTATCCTGACAGCTAGCTTGACAACCACACTTCCCAAAACTAATGTCGGACTAGTAACAGAAGCACTTTTTTTTCTAAACACAAAGTAACTCAAGAACAAAATCAAATGTTTTCATTGATCAATTCAAATGACAGATAGAACCAGTTAGATAGTCTGGGGGTCAGATTTTAGGCCCCGACAATTGTGACCATTTCGATCAAAAGTCCTCTTGTGTGTGGGGGGAGTTGACAAAGTGGAATGTGACTAAAATTGAATGTAACCAATATTAAGCGAGCTGACTGAAGAGCACATCATAACAAAGCAGTGTGGCTACAGATCATGTTTGATCACGCGAGATTTCTGGCTTGGGGGGCGAGATTCTGGTGTAAATCTTTGTGTGTGGTGTGCTCACAGTGTCTCACTCATGGATTTATTATAATACATCCATGGTCTCACTTTACCCCGCAGCATTTGTCCCACTTTACCCCAACACCCCCATTTTAGAAAAAACGACCTCTCTTAGAAATTCAGGCTAATTTTCAGCCAGCATCATCACATGGTTTTATATGTTGGTAGTTCATCATCATGTATCACATAAGTTTTTTTACGTGAATCAATTTGCTTTGGCACAACAGTTGATTAAGTTGACAGCAAGAAAATTTACTTTTACATGCAAAAATCATATTTTTGTGGAAAAAAACATGCTTTCCACAGCATCACAAGGTCCTCTCTTTCATGACCATGGGGAAATGGAAGGGGCTTGAAAACATAATGGTCAGATGACCATAAATGTGTTCCGTTCTCTAGATATAGGGGGTGTCTCACATTACCCGGTGTCTCACATTACCCCACTCTCCCCTACAAGTCCACCCTGGCTGTATCAAGTGACAAACAGGCCACCTGCAGCCAGATTCTCCCTATAATGACAAAGCTTGAGAGCCACTTCAAAATCGCAAATGATGACTCACCGTTTGTGACCACCATCAAGGAGAAAGTCTGGGGTGACCTGTCCAGACGTTATCAGGTGCAACCCCCACCCCACCCCCCCAAAAAAACCTACATTATCATCTCAATTCATACATAGCTGGCTGTTCACCGTAGAGACAAGATATACATCTATATTCATACTCAATATGACACTTCAATTTCTCGTATACAAAATGTACATTGTACTTCTTTGCTACTCCTTTGCAACAGCATTTTGTTTCTCTACTTACTTACTTACTTTTTACAAAGACAATAGTCAAATTATGTGAAACTATTGTTTTATTTGTGTATAGGATGATGACCTGATAGCATTCTTGGAAGAGGCCACCACCATGGACCCTAGGTTCAAGGAGAGGATCAACAAGGCAGACATCTTTGACCGGCTGATGGAGGTAGCAGCAGTGAGAGAGGTTGAGTAAAAGTCATCACAATTTAACTTCAAAATTATTTGCAATGCACATGACACATTTATTGAGGCAATCTAATCTCCCACCCTCAGCTGTCAGAGGATGAGGATGTGACAATGATGATGACGATTCCGAATGAAGCTGAGTTCCAGGGGGATGAAGAAGAGGAGGAGGAGGAGGAGGAGAATGTAAGTTTGACGTGTTTGTGTGATCCTATGTTGTGTTGTGGCAAAAAGCAATCAACTTGACTTAAAAAATATTGTCTTGTTTTATATTTCAGCATCCAAAACCAGTGTCTGCTCTCGGTGAACTCTTTGCCGAGGAAGACCGAGAACTCCAAAGGCGGCTCACCCAGCAGCGGCACAATACACCCACAATTCGTGATAAACTGAAAAAAGAACTTGAAATTTACAAAGATCTCCCCTCTATCCCAACCGAACGGGACCCTGTCCGCTGATGGTGGGGTAAGATGGACACTCTTCCTCTTCTTTCAGTGCTTTCCTTCACTTACCTATCCGTCCAGGCCTCATCAACACCATCTGAGAGAGTGTTCTCGACTACAGGAGACACTCTATGTCCAGAGCGGTCTCGGTTACTTCCAGATAAAGTGAATATGCTGCTCTTTCTAAACAAAAATTGTTGAGTGTGTGTGTGTGAATGGGTGAATGTATGATGTTGTAAAAGCGCTTTGGGTTATGTTGCAAGTTACAGTAAAGCGCTATATACAGTTTTTGCTCTGTGTGTGGCTGTGTGCAGTGTGGATGTGGGCATACATACATGCATGCGTGCGAGCATGCATGTATGCATGTATGTGTGGATGTGGGCAGGCATGCATCCGTGCGTGCGAGCGAGCATGCATGCATGCGTGTGTATGTGTGTGTGCATGTGTCGATATATACTGTATGTATGCCTTGTACAGGCTCCAGTATATTACCATGTATGGGTCTGTTTGTGTACAGTCTGTTGGATTGAACAAGATGTTGTGAAACTGTTCTGTGAAGCTTTATTATTACCTTGTAGTAATAAAAAAAAAGGTTGACTCTTTTAACATCTTGTAACGTCTTTCTTTTTACACAAAAAGTATCGATAAGTATCGGTACCGATAAGGAGTATCGGTATCGGTATCGATAAAATCCTAACGATATACATCACTAGTCCTTACCCTGCTGTCTTCTCAGGACTTTCCCCTCTTCTTCTTACCCACTTCAAAAAAGTCCACTGTTTGATTCCAAGTGTGGACAGGAACATCCTCTGACACACTCTGAGCCTTTTACCATCAACACAGAAAACAAAAAAGAGATGCGGACCGCCGTGATTTATCTGCTATTGTCCGGCGCCGCTTAACGTTGCTCACCTCCACCAAAGATTTCACATAAATTCTTCTCTCCTTCCAATCCAATTTTCCCCAGAAATAATTGAAAATTCCCTCCCTCTTCCCTTCATCAATTCTTGTGCAGTTTAGTTTGGTTGAATTTTGGCAGGCTGTAGACTGGCATGGCATTCCTATCTTTCGTGGCTGTTTTACTACAGGTTGATTTTTACTACGCCCAAGATATGCTTTGCCTCTCATTCGTTTCCTTTTCTGAATGTTAGCCTTCCATTCCTCTGGGTTTGCCCTCTTTCTTGGCCGTCCCCGTATGACTTCACTTCCATCCTCTAATGGAAAGAAAAATACAAAAAAGAAACAGTCTGTAATGTTCATTGTTCTTGCATGACTTCTCACTAGAGGTCTTCACGGGTCCAATTTGACGGACCTGAACCCAAATGGACCCAAGTAAATTGTACCCGGAGCCGACTGGACCCGAGCTATTATTGTAAATATGAGTTCCGAGCCGAAATGGACCCGAGTAAATTGGACCCGGAGCCGACTGGCCCCGAGCTAGTATTGTAAATATGAGTTCCGAACCCGAGCGGCATCCTAAAAAACCCGTGGACCTTGAAGTGCCCGAGTTGCTTTATGATTTAATACAAGTTGTCTAGCGTAAATAAGACTTGTTTTTACTACTTTCTGTTTCTTACCTAAACATAGTCTTCTTCCGCTGCCAGCCCCCCCGGCCATAACGTGATGTAAACAGAAATAAATCCACGTCGTCATTTCCTTGTTTAGATGGTCATGTACTGTAATCCTTCTTCTTAGCCATTGCTAACGCCAATCCACCGGTCATTTCCTCTTGTTTAATTAACGTTATAATTTTGGAGTTTCCATGTGCTTTGCGGAGCATAACGTTACCGCGGTAACAACACGCTACGGCAACTCGATTGTTTAACCATTTTGAACCATTAACCATAATGTTACGTTAATAAACAAATGTTTTAACTGCCCCAGAGTCCTGACCTAGGCTCTAACTTTTGCTTGAACGGTCACCTTTGACGTCATCATAAGAGTCGTGTAGTTGTTTTGATCACGTGACATAAGTCACACAGGCAGCTCGCAGCCTTGCATTGGACGGAAGGGGGAGGGCGGGGGTGATTGACAGCTGTGACAGCCAATCGCCGGGTCCTCTTGGGTACTGTAGGACCCGGCCTTTCACAATAAGAGACCCGAGCCCCGAGACAAACTCCACCGGTTCCGACCCGGCCCCGGCGTCACTTCTTGCGAATGGACCCAAACCCGGCCGGGTCGGGTCGGAACCTCGGGTTTTCGGGTTGCCGGATTTTTCCGAAGACCTCTACTTCTCACACATGTGTGCATTTTTGTTTGTGAAAATGTGTGTGTGTTTGTGTTTTTAATCAGCAGATTTGTATTCAAGTGAATTAACAAAGAGGATCACAATTAGTACACTGAACACAATGTTCAAAATATTCAGAATTGAGCTTCCATTTTTCTTTGCTTTGACTGGCAACTGAATACAGCAATGGTTTACTTTTCCTGGTGATGGTCCTAAAGTTCTACACAAACCCAATAGATGTGGAGGACGTAATGTGATATAATAATAATAGGCTACGAACCCTCATTTGCTGGTAAGTAGTACTCTGGGTCATCACCAGAATTATCTTCAAGCAAATCTAAGAACAATAAGGACAACATAAAAACACAGTTAATACACTGAATGCAATGTTCACAATATTCAGAATTGAGTTTGAATCAGTTGATTTGACAGGCAATTTTTTGAAAACCTCAGTTGCTTTGTACTTAATTATCTCTTCTCTAGAACTAGCTCTGAGACAGACTTTGAGCTTAATTAATATCCTACACAAAACAAACATGGGCAGTTAAAGTAGTAGTTAAAGTGTGTAATATTCAGTGGCGTGCACAGGGGGGGGGGGGGGGGGGCCCCCCCCCCTCGTGGCCCAATTGTTGAAAAACGCGTGCTAAAGTGCCCCCTGGGAGCCAAAACGCGCGTTAAAGTGCCCTCTTGGAAGCCAAAACACGTGCTAAAGTGTCCTCATGGGGGGCAAAACGTGTGTTAAAGTGCCCTCTAGGAGCTAAAACGTGTGCTCAAGTGCCCTCATGGGGGCCAAAACGTGTGCTAAAGTGCCCTCTAGGAGCCAAAACGTGTGCTAAAGAGCCCTCTAGGAGCCACAATGCGTGCTAAAGTGCCCTCTAGGAGCTGAAACGCGTGCTTAAGTGCCCTCTAGGAGCCAAAACGTGTGGTAAAGTGCCCTCTTGGTAGCCAAAACGTGTGCTAAAGTGCCCTCTAGGAGCCAAAACACATGTTAAAGTGCCCTCTTGGAAGCCAAAACACATGTTAAAGTGCCCTTGGAAGCCAAAACGTGTGCTAAAGTGCCCTCTTGGGAGCCAAAACACGTGTTAAAACAGGCCACATCGATGTTTTTTAATCTTAAGGTATTGATATTATAAAACAGGCCAAATCAACGTTTAAAAAGGCCAATTTTTTTTTTTACAGTCTCACTCTTGTCATTTTCTGAAACTTGGCAGCCCTGAAAGTGCCCTCTAGGAGCCACATCTAGGAGCCAAAACATGTGCTAAAGTGGCCTCTTGGGAGCTAAAACACGTGTTAAAGTGCCTTCAGGGAAGCCAAAACGCGTGCTAAAGTGCCCTCTTCAGTGGCGAGGACGCGCTATTAGGTGCCCTTATTTTTCCTTTTCGCCCCTGCCCTTCAAAAAGTCTGTGCACGCCACTGATGATGATAATGATAAGCCACCAACCCTCATTGGCAGGTGTATCCTCTTCATCTTGGCCAGAGTCACTTTCAGATGAATCTAAGAACAATTAAGAGAAACAGGTTTAGTGCACTGAATACAATGTTGACTTTGATGCTCTGGCTGACTCAATCCTAGTTTCCAACAAACCTTCCTCACTGCTGACCCTCACATTTGCCTCAAGTGCCCTATCATAGCTAATGTTGACCAACTCACACATCTCCTTAAATGAGACAGACATCCTAAGAGGAGGGAGAAAAACACATAAGAAAACATTTGCATGCGCTACACATAGTACACAACGTTTAAAATCAATGATGGCATAATTATTCTGTAGCACTTAGTAGACTGACGCGAGCTAGCGCGCTACTGCTAGAAAGAAAACACCAGGATTTTCACTCAAAGATTAGACTAAGACATTTTACGGTCACGTTCATGACAGCAATATTATAGGCTATCGTTACTCGAGTTTGATGGTGAAAAACATGTTTGAGTGAATCTCATACGTAAAACCAAAGCTGTTATCAACCGAGTTTATTTGCCGGCTAGCAAGCCAGGTAACGTTAGTCTATGGTGGCTACCGGTATAAAGTTATTACGTCCGTCGGCTAAGCGGTCGATGAAGATACTGAGTGGCGTTACTTTGTCTGAACAAAATAAAATCAATTGGTAATAAATGTCAGCTAGAGTTGAAAACAGTCTACAACACACAATAACCATCGTTGTTACTGTACCTTGACACTGTTTTGAGCCGCTGCTGTTGCTTCTGAGAGGGAGAGGCTTGTTGAAAAAAAAAAAGGTCGCGCGACAAAACAGTTGGAGATACGCGCCTTGATTGACAGCTCTGACATCAAATGGAGATATGTGAAAATTAGATGACGTGATTTCACATCTTTTCATTGGTCATTTTGATATCCAAAGCTATACTGTTTACAGAGGAACAGCTGATCACTCTATCTGTCGAAAAAACTAAAAAAAAAAAAAGGACATACGTGGTTTTCATCAGACAGCGACGATATGCAAATTACGTCACGCAGCCATCATCCGGTAAATTTCAAAATAAAATACAATGTATAAACTCTCGATTGTAAATCATCACTTTATCAACATTAGTGATAGCCGCCGGCACAAACCACGAGTTTGGAGGGGGGGCGGGGGGGGGGCTAGCTTATCACAGTTTATCACGCAAGAAAGTCACAACAAACAGGTTTTGCACAGATAAGTCTTAAAATGTGTGCATTGCAACACCTTCTCATCACAATCCACGCCATCTACAGTACACAGATCAGCTGTTAAAGGGATAGTTCAACATTTTTGAAAATTGGCCCATCGCCATGATCCCCCTAGTAATAGCAGTAGGTTCGTTACCTTTAATTGTTGGTCCAAGCTGCTTTTAGATCGGGGGAGAAGAATACCGAGCGGCGCAGCTACACTACGGAGGCTAATGGAATTTCTTGGTTTTGCTCATCAAACTCAGCAAATACACAACCAAAAAACTCAAAAACGCTGTGGTGGACAAGTTGTGACCTGCACATTCACCACGCTATGAGATAATAGCGGAAAGTTGCGAGATGGAGTTGTTTTAGAGGCAAAGTCGGACTTTACACTCTAGACGGCTGCTCGGCGGAGTGATTTCAAAAGCGCCTGTTTACTGCAGATACGTCCGTATACTACGGCACTGGCTGAGGTGCGCACACTGTGTCCCTCCGACCAGTGGTTCACTGAAGAAAGTAGTTCCGAGTATTTGCTTCACTTCTCTTAACTTTCCGCTATTATCTCATAGCGTGGTAAATGTGCAGGTCACAACTTGTCCACCACAGCGTTTTTGAGTTTTTTGGTTGTGTATTTGCTGAGTTTGATGAGCAAAACCAAGAAATTCCATTAACCTCCGTAGTGTAGCTGCGCCGCTCGGTATTCTTCTCCCCCGATCTAAAAGCAGCTTGGACCAACAATTAAAGGTAACGAACCTACTGCTATTACTAGGGGGATCATGGCGATGGGCCAATTTTCAAAAATGTTGAACTATCCCTTTAAAACCCAACTCATCAATAACAGGATCGTGATATTGGGCCACCGCTCACATTAGCTACACGACAAACCGTTGTACACACTCAAACCGAAGCAACAATAATGTTAACTGTACTCAACAAGCTATTATTACAAGGTTTACAACAGATGTGACAGACAACCTGGGCTGTGTGTGTGTGCGTGAAGAAAGAGAGGGAGAGGAAGAAAGTAGCTACGTAAAACCTGCTAACTGTTAGCTACCGTAGCTCAGGCGTCGGTCTCCCGTCAGGTAAAAGCTGCCGTTTATTCCTCAAATGAAGCTCGTGAAGTTGTTGAGCCTCTCCGGTACAGTTATCCATCACTGCAGTTGAATTAGCCGCTAAACTGCTGGAAGCTAAAACCGAGGAGGTCATCTGTGTTTACAATTCACGAAAGCAACGTGGACGTACGTGCCGCTCACACTCAGTAGAGTTACGCAATGAGACAGCGTAGCCTCAGCCACACACACACCGTATGGGCAGAAGAGGCATAGGTGTTCAGTCTGTGTGCCTCACCTCTGAAATACAACGAGACGGCGAGTGGCTTCTACGGCCGCTCTATAGCCTGTGGTTGATTTTAAAAATGTGAAGTAATCAACCAAGTAATCTCTGTTTTTTATCAAATGTACCGGTAATCTGATTACGTTTTATTTTCGTAACGCCGTTACATGTAGTCCAATACTCCCCAAGCCTGACTGTCAGGTATATAACCCTCCTCTATTAAATATTAAATATGAAAGGAGGCTGAAAGTCACAGTCACATGTCTGTCTTGTCCTGAAATGGGCCTGTGTGTTTATATTCTATAGTACACGCTCAACATCTCCGAGTCAATCATACAGCTGTGTGTTTGTTGACAACAGAGCAGCGTGTAGCGAGAAGCACGAGCGCATTTGGAGAGTTGATTATAAATGAAAAAGGACACATTAGCGTGCAGTGTTAAAGGATAATTTCCGTTTTTTACAACCTGGACCTTATTTCTAGCATAAAATACGATCACTTACTCACCCAGACAACTTTGGTGTCATTTGGAGTTGTTTTGACGAAATTAGCCCCAGTTGAGCGGCGCGTACTATATCCGTATAATGCGAGAACACAGGGCACGCAATGCAGCCTCTAAATAACGCATTGTCCGCCGCAAAACTCGTTCATTTCGCCAATATTTAGTTATGATAGGCTAGTGCTATTCCCCTCCGAGCTCGTGGTGGCATGTTATCAACATCCGGGTTCTCTAGGTTGACCTACTAACCTCTTATCTGGATGATGTCATCTCCGACCGCTGCCCGGCTCATTCTGATAATAATCGAGTTTTGCGGCGGATAATGTGTTATTTAGAGGCTGCATTGCATGCCCCGTGTTCTCGCATTATACGGATATACGCGCCGCTCCACTGGGGCTAATTTCGTCAAAACAACTCCAAATGACACCAAAGTTGTCCGGGTGAGTAAATGATCGTATTTTATGCTAGAAATAAGGTCCAGGTTGTAAAAAACGTAAAATTATCCTTTAAACTTATCGGCTGTAATCACCTCAGACGTTGTAGCCAATCAGTGAGGGCTGTGGGCGGGACTTCAGGCAGAGAGATGCTGCATCAGAGCGCCTTTTAAATCAATTAATTTTATCGGTTATCGGTGAAAAAAACGGCCGATGCCGATGATCGTAAAAATGCTGAATATCGGCCGATATTATCGGCCATGCCGATAATTGGTCGATCCCTAGCGTTCGATCCGTGCGCACTGACTTTTGCGGTTTCACAGCTCAGTTAAGCATACGGTGTCACATTTAAAGGGTAAAGTGTTGCCAATATATATTTATGTATAATACATGTTATAACTAATCCTCTAATCCTATAGTAGAAATACTGATACTCTATACTGCTATACAGTATAGAGTATCATCAGCTTTCACTCAGATAGAAAAGGCCTATATGATAAATAAATATAATATGATTAATATAAATAAGTCCAAAAAATATGTAAAAATATATATACAGTATAATTATCATCATTAGCCTATTATTACAGTATTATTATTATTATTTTTTTTTAAATACTAGTTAGCTATATTATAGCCTATTCATCTATTTTAGGCCTATTAATTACCCTCTTTAAATAAAACTCAAATCTCAGTGACTGACTTCCTGTTTGTATGGACTATTACATGTTGTTGTTGTTGTTGTTGTTGTTGTTGCAATCACAGACAGAGAGAGAGAGAGAGAGAGAGAGAGAGGTAAAATGTTTACGCTTCTTTTGTTTTGTCTTTCAGAATGGCCCTTAGGAAAGCTGTAATGGAAAGACCATCAACCCCATACGCTAAATTGGACGCAATTCCAATTAAACTTATCAAAGTTGAAGAAGAAAACAGAGTGATCACTTGGGAATTCCAACCCAAACCTGCCCCAGCTATTATTAAAAAAAACAGGGTGGCTGTTGTATCCGATGGCCAATCCGTGGCCAAGCTGACTCTCTTCGAGGGTTACACAGAAAATCTAACTAGTGGGCGATACTACGTTATGAAGGGATACGGCCTGAGAGGCCAGGCCCCGCCATTCCAGCTGAATGTGACGCGGGACACCGTGTTTTACAGGGGATCATATGTGGAGGTATCGGAGGACCTGGTGAAGGAGGGAGAGGCCCTCCTCCATCCCCCGGCACCTCTCACCAGTCTGGAGAAGGTTGGCGGCCCGGGCCTGGTCTCGGTGAAGGCGGAGGTGGTGGAGGTGAGAGCATACATAGCTACATATAGAATGAGAACTGCAACAATTAATCAATTAATCGGACATTAATCGATTATTAAATGAATCGTCAACTATTTCGATAATTGAATAATCGGTTTGAGTAGTTTTTTAAGAAAGAAAAATTCCAAAATCTTAACACATCAACTCTTTCTTTGTTTTGTTTTGTTATTTTTAGGTTGCAGCAGCCACGGGAGTCATGGTGGGGAGGGACACTGTCCCCGTGCGGGCCATCAGCCTTAAAGAAGTAAGCTAACCCTTGGATGATGTTCGTGAATTTCAAAAATTCAAAAGTGACAACAACCCAAAACACTTCACTGACTTCAACAGGGACAGAAGATCACCAAAGTTAACCTGTGGAGGGAGGCCGCAATGCATGACATCGTGGTGGGCAGCATGCTCTCCGCCACACATCTGAAGGCCAAACTCAGCCAGTTTGGCCTTCAGATTCAGTCCACCAGGTGGACCAAAATTGAGGTGAATTTTTATTTATTTTTATTTTTCATTTTTAAAGTACAATTTTACAAGATAACAGAAGCCTCTTTTTGTTAGATGATAGTAAGATTACTGTGACATTAGTCTTAAGTAACGCATGTTTACTTTTTTCAACAAAAAAGTGTAAAGTTAGAGAGAGAGACGCGCCTGGGTATCGCAGCTGTAAAAAAAAAAAAAAAAAAAGACCAAGTGTCGGAATAGCGGTATCAAAAAGTGTCGGACTACCGGCATGTCTAGATAGAGGGATGTCGTAATAGTGGGATGTCTAAATAGAGACATGTCGGAATAGCGGGATGTATTTGAGGCTGTCTACTCCTGCCACTGTTTGCTGCCCTGTGGACTGACTGTTTTGCGGACATCTTCAACGAGAGACATGGTAACCATGAAAACGGGTAGACACTGTTTACTTTGATCGTGCTCCAGGAGCCTTGTGCATAGACTTGCACTTTGCACCATTACGTTGGGGACTCCTCTCTTTTTTTTTTTTTTTCTTTTTTTTTCCCCCAACTGGGTAGTGTGGGTAACACTATCATGTGGTGGCATCACTATCTTTTTTTGTCCTAATTTTGATGGTAAACATTTTAAGTTAATCTCAGTGAGTCCTTTGTTTGACTGATATGCCTCAGATACACGTGTTTATCATATGAACCTATAAACATTGCTTTATTAGACACTTTATTTTATTATTTATATATTTTCCTCTATCCTCTCTACCCCTTTTTGTTTCTTTTTCTGTTTTGTGGCAGAACTTAAGTAGGATGTTCTTTTTGTGTGTTTTTTTTATTTTTATTGAGGAAGATATTGAGAAATCTCACTAATGGCCTGTTCACCTTTGGTAGGCTAAATGTCATGACTAATGTTGACTTTCTATAATCTCAAGTCGTTCTTTAAAACGTGGTGTATGTTTTATATATTGTTCATTTGGATGACCTCTTGAACGAGAGAAGGTTATGGACAGTGTTGGGGCTAGTTACTTTAAAAAGTAATATATTACAGATTACATATTACTCTCAAAAATAGTAATGCCTTACACTACTATATTACTCCCTGGAGAAAGTAACTAGTTATATTACTAGTTACTTTTTTCTACTTACTCTAAAATTGCCTGAGATGCATAAGATGGAAAGAGAGCAGACAAAGGAGGAGTCTTCTTGAAGGTCTTTATTAACCCAACAACAGACTGGCCTACATGCTGTTTAACTTCCTCAATTAACATTGTCTAGTGCAAATACAAACAAGTGTACTTGTGCAATCAAATACAAAGAAATATTAACTTCCTTAATGTTTAATCAACAGTCTAGTGCAAACAATCAGTTTGATTGTAAATTTATAACAAGTACAAACAAGAAATATTAACTTCCTCAAAACATAAATAAAATCTTAAATAAAAAAGACTGGTCTTACCAGCACTGTGAAGAGGAGAGGTAAACTGTCAAAAATAAAACCAAAACACTGCAGAGGAGAGGTAGGTTGTTGAAATTACTTTAAGCATACAACAGCTTCAAAACAAATCAATTAAACTACTACTACAACTACTGTAGTGCAAAATATGAACGTCTTAATGTGTCAGCTTATTAATTTTGGTCAAAATAATGGTTGTACCTCATAAGGAGGATTTGCTCAAATCGCTTGTCTCCTAACCTGTTCCTCCTCGGAGTTAAAACAAGGCTCCCCAGGCTGAATAGCCTCTCTACTGGAGCACTGGATGCTGGTGCCGTGTTGTATTTTAAAGACAGGGCCTTGATTCTGGGGAAGTTGTCTAGGACCCCCATCTCTGACCCAGACTTCAGGTAGTCCATCACCTCCCTTTCAGGAGTCGGACTAAGAGATCCTGAATCCTGCTCTCCCTCAAACACAAAGAAGTCATCCTCGCTGCTGCTGGAGGCTGGACTTAGCTGTAGAGGCCTGACCTCCTGCTCCTCATTGTGGGGGGCAGCCACGGGGGCTACACAACACTCTGTTATCAGCAGAGTCCTTAGGTCCTCTCTCCTGGTCCCTTCCCTCAGCCACCGCATCTTAAACTTGGGCAGAGTGACAGCAGCCAGGAGAGCCTCCCTGCTGTCCAAAACAGAGGTGAAGCGGGTTTTGACGGCCTGTGAGAAAGAGATTTCAAAATTAGATATTTCTCTTAAAAAGGACAAAACATGTTTTTCTGTGTAAGGAGTTGACAGGTGAATGATGCAACAGGCATATTGACTATACCAGGTCTTCAAAAACACAGTACCAGTATACAAATCTTACATTCTCTAAGAGCAGTGTGGAATTTAGAAAACTGTGATACTGGAAGGATGTGCAATTGTGTATCTGACAGGTTTCTCTCATATCACACAAAGTTCTAGTCAGTAAGTCTCACACACACAAACACACACACAGTACACACGGCTTACCTGCACTATGACATCAGGCAGATCTACCGTCAGCTGGGAGAGGCCAGCACGCAATGCCAGGGTCTTTGACATCAGAGACTCCAGTGTTGGTAGTAGATTGCCATAATAACAATCATTTTCACCTGGAATTAATGAATATGAATCAATTAATGATTTGCTTGTTTGATTCAAATGTTTAACAGTCAAAAAAAGTAAAAGGCAAGAAGCCATTGGTTAACAGGAACCTACGTATACTTAATCTCACCTTGTAATCGGTCCAAAGCTTTCGTAAGAGGTTTTGTGATTGTGCAGTATTCCATCAGGAATTTATACTCCCACTCAGAAAAGGGTCTCAAACCTAGCTGACTGCAGAGAGTGGTTAACTGGGACATGGGGATCTCAGTGATGCGGGCTATTGCATTGTGGAAAGAGTTCCATCTTGTTGCTGTAGGCACGATGAGCTTTTTTCCACATATGCTTTCAACTAGCTCTGCAGCTACCGTAGACCGGCTGGCCTTAGTCCAGAGGGCAGAGCACTTGGCAGTGGCACTTCTGTAGATTGTTTTGGTTGTCTGTTTGGTTTGGTTGGAGTGTGTGTTGGTCGCTGTCAACCATTTTTCAATGTCAACAGTTGAAATAAGATTCAGTGTGTGCGAGGCACATCTTATGTGAGGGGGGAGAGTAAATTGTCCTGGGTCTTGTTCAGTGGAGAGCACTTCTTGTACATTGGTAAATGTCACCTCTTCATCCTCCCCGGATCCCTCATCCTCGGAATCTTCTGCAGCTGCTGCTGCTGCTGCTGGTGGTGGCCGGGGCTCATACTCCCTGAATGTAAAAAGTGAAAGAAACAAAAAGAAATAAATTCATCATGTGTGGCCTATTCAATTAAAATGCAATCATATCATGTGTGTGTAGTTGATTATAATGCAATCAAATTAAACCATTCATTAACGTTACTCATTTGCAAATACAACTCTTATTCAACTGACCTGAAAGCCTTCACAAAGTTCGAGCCGTTGTCAGTGACTGTTGCGGTGACCTTCTCTGAAAGTCCATAAGATGAGTGAACCTGCTCAATTTCAGTAGCCACAACGTCGTATGTGTGTCGTCCTTTGATTCTTTTGCAGGCAAGGGCTGCTTTTGCACGATGGAAGTTGCTTGGGTCAATCCAGTGGGCAGTCATGCCTATATAGCTTTTGTTGTGACAAGTCCAGATGTCAGCGGTCGTTGACACATACTCAATGCTTTCAAACGTTTTTTTCAGCTCACTTTCCATCGTTGCATAACATTTATCAAGGTACGTTGCAAAAGTTTTCCTGTCAGAATACGGCTGGTCTCTCCCTGCTATCGGTATTTTGCCGAGTATCTTACGAAAAGACTGCGATTCGACGGTTGAAAGCGGTAGCATCTCCTCTACTACGTAAGAGGCAACGAGCTTATTTATTTCTGATTTGGTGACCAGTACCTTTTGATCGAATGACAGTTTAAGCTGCTTGCGAGGCTGCTCGGTAAAGTCATCCCGTTGCTTGGCAACAAACTCGATGTGTCCGTGCTGTCTTTCGAGGTGTTTTTTCAAGTTGGAGGTGGTGTTCGAAGCGGTTGAGAGTAGCTTTTTTCCCGGGCAAAGGGTACATTGCACTACGACGTTATTTTCCTTTCGTTGCAAATATTGAAAATAGTGGTTGAATTTCCAGCCGTCGAACGAGGTTTTTTGCAGAGCGGTGCCTTCTTCAGGACGCGAGCTAGCAGCAGCAGCAGCAGCAGCAACATGCTCCGGACTTGTTGACTCTTCCATTTTTTACCCATCTGTCCTGGCGGGTGCCGCTGGCGGGTGCCGCTGGCGACCAATCGGTGATGGTAAATGATACCTCGTGTCAAACCCCAACCAATCACTGATCCATTCACGCCCCCCCCTCCCTCCGTGCTGTTTTGTGTGATGCGTGTGTGGTGAAGTAGCTGGTAGCTACTAGCAAATGTAACGCAAGTAACGAGCCCGGAAAATTGTAATATTATTACTATTTTCAGTAGAGTAATGCCTTACACTACTAGTTACTTGAAAAAGTAATCTGATTACAGTAACGCGTTACAAAGTAACGCGTTACACCCAACACTGGTTATGGAAGCAGAAAGTGTTATCCTGTTGGGATCGAAGATGTGGATGCGTTTGGTTTGTATACGGGAAAGGGTGGGGGGAGGGAGGTGGGAGGGAGGTATTCTTGTATATGTGTTTTTGGCCTGTGTTTTTGTTTTGTTTTCCCCCCTTTTTCTTTGGCTCAGGAGTTGCATCGGCCCGTGGAGAGCTCCTTGTTTCTTTATGATATGACAACTCTGGGTAAGAATCTTCGCTTTATCTCTTGTAACCTGAAGGGCGCCAACCAGCTCATTAAACGTAACAAGGTAATGACTCATTTAAAGCAACTCAGGGGTGATATTTTCTTTTTACAGGAAACTCACCTCTGCTCCTCAGAGGTTAACCGTATTAAGCGACCTTGGATAGGGCATTTATTTCATTCTAAATTCCCAGTAAGGGCGAGGGGCGCAGCAATCCTCATACATAAAAACGTTCCGTTTGAGTTGTCAAACTCCATTGAAGACCCTAATGGTCGATTTGTAATTATTTCTGGTAGTCTATGTGGAATCCCTGTGGTAATGGCCTGTGTTTATGCACCTACATGGGATGATGATAAATTTATTACAAGCTTTTTTTCCTCCCTTCCTAAAGTTGATGGCCATTACTTAATAATTGGTGGCGACTTCAATTTGATTCAAAACTCCTCCCTAGACAGATCCTCCTCTAATCCTCAGGTGTTGTCCAAGTCAGCTAAAGTCCTTGACACATATAGGACCAGTTTAGGTTTATTTGACCCGTGGAGAGCTAAATCCCATTCAGACAAAGCTTTTTCCTTTTTTTCACATGTCCATCATTCATATTCGCGGATAGATTTTTTTCTCCTGGATAATTATTTTTTACCAGAGGTCCACTCATGTGAGTACCATAGCATTGTTATCTCGGACCACGCCCCTGTATCTGTGGATATTAACTTTCCTAGTCGGGTCCCCCCCTCCAGACAGTGGAGACTTGACTCTTCTTTGCTAGCTCAAGCTTCCTTTAAAGACTTCCTTCATACGCAGATCTCCTTGTTCTTTGATACTAATGATTCTCCAGAGATCTCTAGATGTACTTTGTGGGAAACCTTTAAGGTGTTTATGCGTGGGCAAATTATTTCATATGTTTCATCCCTAAAGAAGGCAGAAAGGGTGGAGTTAGAGACACTCACCAAAGAGATATTTAAAATTGACAATTTGTATGCTACAACTCCTACCCCTGCTCTTTATAAAGAACGCCTTCAGCTTCAGTCTAAATTTGATTTATTGTCCACTAGCAAAACACAGAAGCAGTTATTCTTCACTAAACAACGTTTCTTTGAGACTGGAGACAAAGCAGGAAGATTATTAGCGCATCAGGCACGTGCAGCCGCACTGTCCAGACTGATCCCCAAGATCAAACCCACGTCAGGTGAAGTTACCTCAGATCCTATCAAGATTAATAAGATATTTTTTTCTTTCTATTCTAACCTTTACTCTTCACAATGCCCTTCAGATGTTTGGGATGGAGACAACCCTCTGGATAGGATAGTTTTTCCTAAAATAAATGAGGATTTGTGTAGTGAGTTGGGAAATCCAATTTCGGCCAGGGAAGTACAGGAGGCGATTATGTCACTCCAGAATGGTAAAACCCCAGGCCCTGACGGGTTCACTGTTGAGTTTTTTAAACTATTTTCTGCTACCATTGCTCCAGCCCTCCAGAGAATGTATAATGAATCCTTTGCTGGGGGTCGCCTACCTTCCACCCTGTCGGAGGCCTCTATTTCTCTGTTGCTTAAGTGTGATAAAGATCCTCTTTTGTGCGGTAGTTACAGGCCCATTTCTCTTTTAAATGTTGACCTAAAGATCCTGTCAAAAATCCTAGCCCAACGCCTACAACAAGTCCTATCAAATATAATATCTACTGACCAAACAGGTTTCATGCTTGGAAGGCACTCATTTCATAACACAAGGAGGCTCTTAAATATCATTAGTGCTCCCAGCTCGACTATCCCGGAAGTGATTATCTCACTAGATGCAGAAAAGGCCTTCGACAGGGTGGAGTGGAGCTTCCTCTTTTTTGTTTTGCAGAAATTTGGCTTCCCCCCAGAATTTATATCTTGAATCAAATTGCTTTATGCCAACCCAGTCGCCTCCGTCCACACAAATGGACTCCAATCCGCCCCATTTCCACATCGTGGAACCAGACAGGGCTGCCCTCTTTCCCCCCTCCTATTTGCCATAGCTATTGAGCCTCTAGCCATCTGGCTACGTCAGGAGGGTGGGTTTGAGGGCATCACCAGAGCTGGTACAGTCCATAAATTATCTTTGTATGCCGATGACCTCCTTTTGTACATGTCTAATCCAGCTGCCTCTCTCCCTGTGGTTCTAAATATCTTAGACAGATTTGGGTTGTATTCAGGTTATAAGCTTAACCTCCACAAGAGTGAACTTCTTCCCATCAATCATCTGGCCAGAAATATACCCCCCGATTTTTTCCCTTTCAAATATGCTACTGATGGATTTAAATACTTGGGGGTGCATGTTACTAATTCAATCAATCAACTTTTCTCCAAAAATTTTTCTCCTCTCCTTGAGAGGTGTAAACAAGACTTTGACAGATGGTCTGGTCTCCCTCTATCCTTAGTAGGTCGTGCTAGTTTAGTTAAAATGGTTGTTTTACCCAAATTTTTATATCTATTTTCACATATCCCTGTCCTTATTAAAAAGTCCTTTTTTAGATCGCTTGATCAATTAATAAGCTCCTTCCTCTGGGGCAATAAAAACCCACGCATTAGAAGATCAGTCCTGCAGCTCCCAAAGGCTCTAGGTGGCTTAGCGTTGCCCAATTTCTTACACTATTACTGGTCCTGTAATGTTAATAAACTTTTATACTGGATTAACAACACAGCAGATGAAGAGCGCCCTGCTTGGGTAGATATGGAACTAGCATCCTCTAAACTTTCCCTTCATTCCCTGGCTTGCTCCCAACTCCCCTTGACTGCCTCCAATTTTACCTCAAACCCAGTAGTAAGTAACTCCTTTAGAATCTGGATTCAATTTAGGAAAAGCCTGGGCCTCCATAGATCCTCAGACCTCTCCCCCATTGTAAACAATCACCTATTTCTGCCCTCCTGCACCGACTTGGCTTTTAGGACTTGGTTTGACAAAGGGATAACTAAATTTAGGGACCTTTACAACCAAGGGACCTTGATGTCCTTTTCTGAGCTCTCAACAAAATTTGACCTGCCTAAATCCCACCTTTTTCGTTTTTTCCAGGCAAGGCATTTTATTCAGAACCAGAACCCCAAATTTCCTAGTCGTCCCCCTGAAACTTTGGTTGACTCATTACTGGCTCTTGATCCTAAACAAAAGCGGCTAATTTCTAATATTTACGGTCTCATTAATTCTGCTATTGACACCCCAGCTTCCGGTCCCAAAGAGTCATGGGAGCAAGAGCTTGGGACCACTTTGCCCGCAAGTTTTACGGTTGGTTCACTCCTCTTCAATCTGTGCAAGACACGGCCTCCTACAGTGTAAAGTTGTGCACAAAGCTCATTACACCAATTTGAGGCTATCTCGGATTTATCCCAATGTAACTGATTCATGTAATAGGTGCAAACAATCTCCAGCTGACCATTCCCATATGTTTTGGTTCTGTCCCAAGCTTGCCACTTTTTGGTCTGAAATCTTTAATACTCTTAGCACAGCATATAACACTACTATATCTCCTGATCCTCTCTTGGGCCTATTTGGTTCCCCCCTGCAGCCTCTTGCCTCTAAAGTTTTCCGTACTGTTCTTCCCTTTGCCACCCTGTTGGCTAGGCGACTCATACTTCTTAATTGGAAACACCCTCAACCTCCATCTCATAGTAGGTGGGTGAAAGAAGTGCTACTGTCCATTAAACTTGAAAAGCTTAGATTTTCCCTCAATGGTTCCTTAGGTCATTTTGAAAAGACTTGGAAACCTCTCTTAAATCATATTGAATCTTTGACATCTCTGCCTGATTGTGACGACTGAGCCCCCCCTATTTATTTATTTTAATTTCATTTATTTTATTCTATTATTGTTGGGGTTTTTGTTTTGTTTTTTCTTCTTGTTTTTAACATTTTAATTTCATTTACTTGCCTACCTTATCATTTTCCTTATTCATGTATTTGTTGTATGTACTCTGTACTGTTTACATGTTATTGGACCCATAGAACTGTTCACCTTTGAGTGGGTCGGGATTGTGGGAGGGGTAAAAAAAAATGGGGAAAAATGTTGGAATGGAAGTCCTCTATGTCACGTTGTACTGATGTGTTGCTACCTGTGGAATTGCTTCCAATAAAGAAAGTTATCAACAAAAAAAAAGACACCAATAAAAAAAAACAAACAAAAAAAAAAAAAAAACTCCCAAATCTCAGCTGCCGGTGTGTTTTTAAACTTGGCGGGTTTGTTTTTTCTTCTCTTATAGGTCTATGTATTTGTGTATGAGAAACAGTGTCTCAGATGAAAAAATAAAATAAAATCAGAAGGACACGTCTGACTATAACGTAATCAATCAATGTCGGAAAAGCGGAATGTTTGAAAAATAGTAAAGTGCCGCTACTCCAACAATGAGAAAAAAAAATGTTGGAATAGTGGGACGCTTGAAAAATAATGTTAATGCCGCTATTCCGACAATTAGAAGTCAATGTCGAAATAGCGGCATGTCGGAATAGCAGCATGTAACCAGTCGATGTATGGAGGGACAAAAATCCAAACAAAAAATAATTTTCCTGTCACTCTACTACTTATAAAACGTATTCACGTATTGATTATTTCTTAATATCTGTTGAACTGCTTATTAATGTCACAAACTGCTGGTACGGCAGCATAGTGATTAGTGATCATGCAGCTGTCTCAATGGAAATATGCCTAAGTATATTTGCTCAACATTCTTAGAGATGGAGGTTCCAGGTATATTGGTTACAAGATCCATCCTTTCTTAAATTCATAGGAGCCTGCATAGCTAACTATTTCCTGCTAAACACGGATGAAACAACCGGCAGTGTAAGGTGGGAAGCATTAAAAGCATACATAAGGGAAGACATGATTAAATATACAAGCTCAAAGACTAAACAGAACAAAAAGGAAAGAATTAGAATTAGAATTAGATCTTTATGAAAATAACAATGAGGACAAACAGCAACAATTAACAGTAATGAGAGCTGAATACAATAAACCAGGGACGTGCACATGACTATAGAGGGGCAGGGGCTCAACATCAGAAAAAGGGCAGTATGTACCATTTTTTTCAGGCCTTAATATCAAAATAAATAAATTAAAATAAATTACAGTTACTATTTAGTCAGTAGAGAAAGCCTGCACGCCTTCAGGACTGCAGAGTCATGACTTCTGAACTGGTAGGCTGAGGCTAATATGGTATTGGGTGCACATTAACATGGCTTGCAGAAAAAAAAAATCATGTGAGTGCAAGTGCAAAATAGAAGTAGGCTAAGCCTACAGGCTACACACATAAAACCAAGAAATGACTACTGCGACTGCTACTGTGCATATTTCAGAACAGCAGCAATTTTTACAACAGCAAAGTCACAATTACAAGTAACTCAATCTGGAAACAAATTCAAATAGTCAGTGAAATCAAGCTGAGTGAGTGATTCCTCCTGTTGCTGTTGTTGTTCACTACATTCAGGTGATGTTAGAGGACGGGGTGGGGCTTAACTCTTAACAAGCAGTCAGCTAAACAAACACAAATGTGCGCTTTTCTGAAATATGACTCATATTAAACTCGTTGAATAAGTGGACGGCGACTTGTCAGAACCGACAAGGAAGTGATGTTGGTGGATTTATAACTCACAAGATTCGACACAAGTCGTTCCATTGTCACGTCTCATCTATGTGCGGCACACACAGGCCCAATTCCAATCCGACCCCTCACGGACTCACTGACTTAGAGGCGCGTTCACGGGAAGTCCGTGAGTGTGTGAGGGCTGTTCCGTTGTCAGATCACCAAGTCAGTGAGTCAGTGAATGAGCCCTTACTGCCCCCTTACCGTAAGTCAGCACCGATGCTGACTTTGGGTAGGGAAATTACCCACAGTTCATAGCGTTGTGAAGTCAAACACATGAGATGCCGTCGGAACGCAAGTGTTAAAAAAAAAAAAAAAGTAAATTAACACACGTGGACAGAGAGAGCTCCGCCGCTCTCTTTATTGTTAATGGACAGGAGCAACAACCAAAAAAAAGAAAGAAAGAAAAAAAAAAGAAGAAGTTTACTGTCAGTATTAACATGTGCAGTTTGTGATTATTGATGATGATTTGAGCAGATCTGATCCAGGAACATTTTGTTTTGAGTCCGTCCACCTCACACACCTTGTGCGTGTTGAAAGTACGTAAATTATCGGTCCAAGACCGGAGTCAACAACATTTTGTTGTCAAGGTAACATGTCGTGAGAGTGTGTAAGTGCTGTTCCATTCATGTTTACAGCATCTGGACCCTCACAGACTCTCACACTCTGTCACTTACAGCTGACGTCACTTTAGTCAGTGAGGGTTCAGGGCCTGAGTCTTTAGGGGGCGGATTGGAATTGGGGGACAGAGTTATCGATGAGGCAGCAGCTTCTACTTCTCTCTCTCTCTCTCTGGACGTGCATGTGAGGGAGCGCGCACCGCGGGGCAGCCCCGCCCCTCAGTGAGAGACGGAGCGGAGCAGCAGCGGACAACACACACACCAACATACACAATACCGTGTGTATTACAAGGAAATGCGTACGGTAGATAACCGTGGCATTTTTTACAGCGTGATTGTTTACATCCTCATGCACAACAGGAATGCATTTATTGAAAAAAAAAAAACGAGGCAAAAAGGGCAGGGGCTCAAGCACCCTTTGGGCCCTATGTGTGCACGTGTCTGCAATAAACTAACAACTGACAAGGTTGCTAAAAACCTCTTATGGACCAAGCAAGCATACTATGACCAGGGTGAAAAGCCAAGCAAATTACTGGCTTGGCGGGTTAAGAAAATGCAAGCCGAAAGAACAATTAACAGTATAAAGACAATGTCAGATGATTTAACAACAGACCCAGTGGAAATTAATACTACCTTCAGAAACTTTTATGAACTATTATACAAATCAGAATATGCAGGAGCTACACAACAACAGTAGAGATCTTCACGGGTCCAATTTGACGGACCCGAACCCAAATGGACCCGAGAAAATTGTACCCGGAGCCGACTGGACCCGAGCTATTATTGTAAATATGAGTTCCGAACCCGAGCGGCACCGAGATATGTCGGAACTGAACCCTAAAAAACCCGTGGACCCGAAATGCCCGAGTTGCTTTATGATTTAATACAAGTTGTCTAGCGTAAATAAGACTTGTTTTTATTAGCTACTACTTTCTGTTTCTTACCTAAACATAGTCTTCTTCCGCTGCCAGCCCCCCCCGGCCATAATGTGATGTAAACAGAAATAAATCCACGTCGTCATTTTCTTGTTTAGATGGTCATGTACTGTAATAAGCAGTATGAACAGCGGAAAAGCACCTGGTCCCGACGGGATACCTATAGAATTTTATAAGAAGTTTAAACAGAAACTTGCACAACCCTTATATTACTAGATATGTTTAACGAATCATATATAACAGGAACTCTTCCACCATCGTTAAGATTAGCTATGATAACTGTAATACTAAAACCTGACAAATCGCCAACCAGTTGTTCATCTTTCAGGCCCATTAGTTTAATGGGATGCGATACAAAAATATTATGCAAAGCTCTTTCTAAAAGATTAGAACAATATCTTCCCCAATTGGTCAGTAATGATCAGAATGGTTTTGTGTTACGACGACAAGGCTTCCATAACATCAGGAGAGTTTTAAATGTACTGTTTGAAAAAAATAATGCCAAAGATACTGCAATGTTGTCAGTTGATGCTAGCCTAGCATTCCATAGAATAGAATGGAAATACCTTTTTGATCTGCTGCCTAGATATGGTCTAGGAGAAACATTTCTCAAATGGGTTAAATTACTGTACACAAACCCAACTGCAGAAATATTGACCAATAATACAATTTCTAAACCTTTCAGTTTACAATGCTCAACCAGGCAAGGCTGCCCTTTGTCCCCTCTGCTTTTCACTTTAGCAATAGAACCTCTCGCGATCGCAGTAAGGACACGTAGAAATATATCCGGCATCAAGATTTGGGACATAGAGCATCATATAGCATTATATGCGGATGATATAATTTTTTTCTTAACAAACCTGAAGAACAGTATTCCAAATGTTTTTTGTTTTTTTGTATATTTTTTGGCGTTTTTTCCTTTATTTGATAGCACACAGTACAGATAGACAGGAAAGGGGGAGGCAGAGAGAGGAGGAATGACAATGCAGGAAAGGTCTGCCCGATGCGGGATTCGAACCAGGGACGCCTGCGTTGAGGACTGTAGCCTCTACATGGGGCGGCCGCCTTAACCGGTGGACCGGCGGTCTAAATTGCCGATATCAATGATTGGTCGTATAAATCTTATTAAAATGTCTATTATACCCAAATTTATATATCTTTTTCCAAGCACTCCCACTTCCATTACCAAGTGACTTCTTTTTTTTTTTTAGTATATTTTTTTTGCCTTTTTGCCTTTATTTGATAGCACAGTGAGGTAGACAGGAAAGGGGGAGGCAGAGAGAGGGGGAATGGCATGCAGGAAATGTCTGCCCGACGCGGGATTCGAACCGGGGACGCCTGCGTTGAGGACTGTGGCCTCTACATGGCCGCTCTAACCACTGCACCACGCACCGCCCCCCAAGTGACTTCTATAAAAAAAATTGATAGTATATTTAGCCAGTTCATTTGGAACAATAGAAAAGCTAGACTCCGACTAAAGTTATTATTTTTACCCTATGAAAGGGGAGGACTTCGGGTCCCAAACCTGAAATGGTATTATTGGGCAACCCAATTAAGTTCTGCAATATACTATTTTTCTTCATCCACACCACCTGCTTGGGTAAATATTGAACAAAAATCTGTGTCAGATCTGCCCATAAAGCAGTATTTACATTCCTCGGATATTAAAACACTGAAAAAACAGACAAGAAACCCTTTTGTTAAAAATACAATCAGTGTGGTATGCAGCACAACTTTGTTGATGAAACAATAACTTTGTCACAATTTACTCCTATTTGGGGCAACAGACAATTCAAACCTGGTAGATTGGATGGGGGATTCAAATTATGGGCAGAAAAAGGAATTGGGATGGTTTCGGACCTTTATTCTGAAGGTACCCTTCTCAGATTTGATAATCTTTGTCATAAGTACGGAGTTCCTCAAAAACATTTTTTCAAATATTTGCAATTAAGAAGTTTTATAGCATCAAAATATAAGACATTCATGGTCACACCTCCGCTATCGATTATAGAAGAAACGGTGATTAACAATTTGAATGGTAAAAAACATATACAGTATCTAGATTGTATAACCTTTTAGCGGAGTACTCAACAGAATCAGCATCAGATAAATTAAATGCTTGGAGAACAGACACACAAGTAGATATTAGTGAAGAAGATTAGCGAATGGCGTGTTTAAAAGCGCAAAATAATTCAATTAACACAAGATTAAAATTAATTCAGTATAAATGGTTAATGAGAGTTTATATAACCCCTGCAAAACTTCACCATATCTCCCCTAACATCCCTGATGTTTGTGTTAAATGTCTGACTGAAAAGGGGACTCTGATTCACTGCCTATGGGAAAGCTCTAAAATATTGGTATTTTGGGAAAATGTAGTTAAATGTTTATCACGGATGGTTAAGTGTAACATTCCTTTGACGTCAACAATCTGTATACTTGGAATATACCCCAAGGACTTAATCAGAACAAAGAAGCAATCGAAAATGATTGACTTTGGACTTCTCCATGCAAGGGGAGTGATTGCACTATGTTGGAAAAATTTAGAACCACCATCACTGGCAATATGGAAGAAGGAGTTGATAACTTGTCTTGGACTGGAGAGATTGACATAATTGTTAAAGGTAAACAGGAGGAGTTTGCTTGTATTTGGGAATCATTTATGTCATTCCTGACCAATGAAACAGATAACACTGTCTTAATAACAGGTTATGAAATGATCCTGCCTTTAATTTAATTGTATTTTATTTATTTATTTTTGTCCCATTTTATTCTTATTTATTTAAGTAATTTACTCCATTAGTCTGATGTCACTGTCCATTTGCTTTTTTATTTAATTTTTTTGTCTGTTCGAGGGGATATGGGAGAAAATGTTTGTACATTTAATGTTGAGTTTGAAATACATTTGAAATTTCAATAAAAAATATTGTTAAAAAAAAAAACTTAAATTGCCTGAGTTAGGCTCATTAAAGTTAATTAACGACAGTGTTATGAACAGAAATGTTACGTAACCCTAAATTTCCTTGCTTTTCATTTATTTGTATTCCAGCTTCAGTTATTTTTTAATTAGCTCGTCTGTGGACAAGCTTGATAGCGGAGAAGTGGCCGACATGTCCGCCCAGTGCCCGCCGTCTCAAGTTCTATTGCATTGTGGGAATCCACTCCAGAGGCCAAGGATTCTGGGACACCGACCCCTGTTGGTCTTTCGAAGCAATGACAGGAGGGTGGTAGCCATTTGCTTGTACCTCAAGTTTGTTAAAAGTACACTTATGTACCTTTTGCTATCAGCCATGAATTTGTACCTTAAAGGGATAGTTCACCCAAAATTGAAATTTCACTCATTATCTACTTCAGCCTCATGTCGACTAAGGGCTGGGAGAAGTTTCAGAGTCCTCCGTGGCTTCTCTGAGTTACCGTGCGTTCACACCGAACGCGATGAACGCCACAACTTTCCATTCAAAGTTTTGGGCGATAGGAGCGACGCGATGAAGCGTCCATCGCGTGTATCGCATGTATCGCTTGAAGTTGAAAAATTTGAACTTTTCAAGCAACATCGCGTGACGCGACATCCAATCAGTGTTGATATTCAACCACGTCACCGACACAGCTACCATAGTTACCAGACACACATTTCAAAACATGGTGGAGAAGATTACTCTGGCTGTAGTCTCGCTCACCAGACCCTTTGTGGCTGCGTAAAAATAAAATAAAAACCCGGGGCTGTGTGTATTTTCCTCATCCATGGCCGTTTCCCGGAGCTTTACGACACAACGTCGTACTTTTACCGCGATCGTAATAAAAAAGATAATGCCTGCAGAGGGTCAGTGAGGAGGTACAGCTTCCTCCTTGCGAATATTTCATATGTAATTGTGTTTATTAATATTTCTCAGCCATGGTTGACGAGAGAAAGAAAATAGCAGGAGGCGGGTTGCATCATAGCGATGAAGCGATGGTGAAAAATGTGACAAATGTGTCAAGCGACGCGATACTCACGTTACGGGCGATGGCATCGCGTTTGGTGTGAACGCACGGTTACAGGGGGTCTCGGCGTAGCAGTGCATGTCCATATAACGGTTGCAAATGGATACCAACTGTCTTTGTAACAAAAAGACACACCAAAAAACATCCAAATACCTCCATGCTGCTCGTATGTAATGTCCGTCTTGTATTGAAGCCCCGAAATGCGAAATTGTTCCGAAAAAAAAATTAAATGAGTCTAAACTGTTCCGCTTGTTCTTATGTGGATGATGTCATCTCCGACCGCTGCCCGGCGCGGCTAACTTGCTACCGCTAATGCTACGGTTCGTTTCTGTGTGTTTCTGACTTGTCAGAACAAAATGAGCAGCTGGATGAAGTTCAGCTTCCACAGGCTTCCTCTCTGCAGCCTGGACTCACTAAAGCTCCGGCTAGTTGAGATAAAAATGGACCCAAATGGCAAAGCAGAATGATTATTATCAGAATGAGCCGGGCAGCGGTCGGAGATGACATAATCCAGATCAGAGGTCAGTAGGTCAACCTAGAGACCCCGGATGTTGATAACATGCCACCACGGGCTCGGAGGGGAATATCACTAGTGTATCATAACAAAATTTGGCGAAATGAACGAGTTTTGCGGCGGATAATGTGTTATTTAGAGGCTGCATTGCGTGCCCTGTGTTCTCGCATTATACGGATATACGCGCCGCTCCACTGTGGCTAATTTCGTCAAAACAACTCTAAATGACACCAAAGTTGTCTGGGTGAGTAAAATGATCGTATTTTATGCTAGAAATAAGGTCCAGGTTGTAAAAAACGGAAATTATCCTTTAATGTACGTTAACTGCTGTGAACTCGAAGCTAACGTTACCGGGCAACAGAAGCTGTTAACGTTAGCAGTTGGCGGAAAGTACCTACACTGGAGAGACGGTAACATTACAGATGAGTGGCGGGAAGGGGACGGGGGAGGGGAGACGTGACGTCGCTAACCGCGCGGTGGCTGACGGTGAAAGTCGCCATATTGGCCACTTCGTCGCTTATTGTTGTCAGTTTAGGTAACGTTAGCATCCGTGACAGCTAGCGAGGCTAACGTTACTAGCCTCCCGACTCGGTGCTCGTAGCTTCATCTGCTCTCAAGGAGTGAGTGAGTGTGTGTGTGTGGTAGTGGTGGGGGAGGGCTATGTTTGTCTGACATCTATGTGTATTAATGTTCTGTAATTAATTTCTTTTGTTGATGTAATTGAAAAAAAAAGTAGTGGCGGTGGAGGGCGTGGACGTTTCTGAGCGGAGAGACCGAGTTGGTGTTTTGAGGGAGCTCAGATGAAGCTAACTTAACGTTACGTGCACCAGAGTTGGGGGTTGCTAGCCCCACTAGAAATAGATTTCAAGTGTCACGGTAACAGCGCTTTGAGCCCGAAAGTCCCCGACTGCAAAACACGGACTCTAACCTGCTTCTTGAAGTGCATGTAAAGGCAGTCACTGTGTCTCTGTGGGGGGCAGGTGTGTGCGTGCGTGCGTGCGTGCGTGTCAGAGCAAGGTGTTAAAGGCTGTGTGGATTTTGTGGAGCTGGTTGATATTGATAAGAATGACATGTGTGCGCATGTGTAAGAGTGAATGATTCTTATTGCTTTGGATCTTGTAGCTCTTGGTTACACAAACTTGATTTATTGTACTATAGTGACTGAGTACATAAAATTAGCTCTTTATCACACAGTGTAGGTGACACGTTTTTATGAAAACTTTAGCTGTGCTAGCAATTTTTGTTAAGTCAAGGACGGCTGCACAGTCCAAGTTCATGTAGTCAGATTAGTTTTGGGTTGAAATTTATTTATAAACTCATCATACTATACACTGAGTCTAAATAGAATTTCCCCCTCTTTTCTTCCTCCCCAGGACCCAGACCATGAGCCTGGATCGGTCAGAGTTAAAAAAAAAAAAAAAAAAAAAAGAATGTTCAAAATATGCATCAGTCACCTGATGGAGAAGCATGGATTGTAAGTATATAAACTCAAAAAATATTGAATGACATTGAATTGTACTTAATAGTCATTGCCCTGACAGATGGCAGTTTTAGATTTTGCTCTTCTCTGTCCCCCCAGTTACCCACCAAATGATGAAAAGCTTGCTCTCGCAAAGAGTAACATCAACACTTTCCCATCTTTGAAGGTTCAGATTGATGGAAAAGGAGATGGATTTGTATGTAAGTATCTAATGATTTATATGGCCTAAATAACAGTCAAGTTGTCTTGTTTGTTTGTTTTTTACTCTGAATGAACATATTTTGTGTTTGTCATTCCTTGACTGTTGTCAGTTAGCCTTATTATCTCATGATTAGCTAATTTATTGACTGTTACGTCATCTGACTGTGTAGGTAACAGTATTAGAACTTTCAGCACCTGAAGTCTAACTTTTATCTCATTGTGTATTTACTTACTGTACACTATTCAGTATTCTAAAAAAAAAACATTTTGTTGTCATTTCAGGAGCATTTTTATGATCCATCCCATTCTGGATTCTTGGAAATGAGACTGCGTAACATCCGCCGAAAGCTGGAAGCTGGTCAGCGTCGCTACAAAAGCGCAAGATAACCTGCGACAACAGACCAGGGTCAGAACAGGAACAGGGTGACAGCAGTGTGACCAGTGAGTGGATCACACTCACGAAACTGCTAAGGTCCTCTTCAGAGAACATTCCTTCAATTAAATCAGCAATGGAGAAGACGTACACCAGGCGTAGGTCATGGATATCAAAGGAGACACCCACAATGGCTGAAATCTTCAGCAAATACCCACGCTTCTTGGATATGCCGAGTCTGGTAGGTGTCATATTGCATTTGCATTAGTTTGTGGCTAGTTAGACAAAGCGGCGGGTATCTAGTTCTGTGGATATCTAATTTTCTGTTCTAATTTCATTTTCAGATGAGAAGTGCTACACGATGCTGGTTGTCCTCACACACCTTCTGCCACCAAGACCTGGGAGTTGCTGCAGTGTGAAATCTGCAATATCATTCCTACTGGATTTTGTACCGGTATGTTTTGTAAGAAATGTTATGTATACTCTACACCTTCTATGTTTTTAAAGACTGTTAAAGAATTTCACAATACAAAATTACAAATACAGTATATTAAGCAAATAAAGTGCAACCAGTGCCAAAGTGGAAAAGATTGATGAAGTGCTATCACTTCATAAGGCCAGTATGTGTCAGGGAACATTTTGAAATTTGTCCACACTTCTTTTATTAAGCCCCTTAGAAGCAAAACTACTAGCGAGGTGTCTGCAGCAATTGTGGGCAAGATGTACACCTTCGGCATGGTCAGGAGGCTCATAACTGACCAAGGCAAGGAGTTTGTGAATGAGGTAAAAACATGCTCTCTGCTTAAAGGGATAGTTCACCCAAAATTGAAATTTCATTACCTCTCATTACCTACTCACCCTCATGTGGACTAAGGGCTGGGAGACGTTTCAGAGTAATCCGTGGCTTCTGAGTTACAGGGGGTCTCGGCGTAGCAGTGCATGTCCATATAACGGTTGCAAATGGATACCAACTGTCTGTCCAACCGTCCAAATTTGACAAACCGGGAAGAGGAGCTTCGAGAAGCTTCCGCTACAAAACAAGCTTGAAATATAGACTTATTTCATTTTTTTTTCGGAACAATTTCGCATTTCGGGGCTTCAATACAAGACGGACATTACATACGAGCAGCATGGAGGTATTTGGATGTGTGTCTTTTTGTTACGTCTTGTCTTTTTGTTACGAAGACAGTTGGTATCCATTTGCAACCGTTATATGGACATGCACTGCTACGCCGAGACCCCCTGTAACTCAGAGAGGCCACGGAGGACTCTGAAACTTCTCCCAGCCCTTAGTCCACATGAGGGTGAGTAGGTAATGAGAGGTAATGAAATTTCAATTTTGGGTGAACTATCCCTTTAAAAATTGAAAACAATACTGACAGATGTGGATCATATTAATTGTAACATGGACATCATTTCCTTGCATCTATCTTTACTTGTTCATTATTATCTTTTTAACATATTTACAGCCTTTTTGTGTTGCCACTTGTATTTCTTTCCACATGAAATCATTCATAATTGTCAGAACCACTAAGGCCCCATTCACATGGAGCGCCTGAAAACGCATGCAAAACGCCAGCTGGAGCGTTTTGCATGCGTTTTTCAAAGCGCTTCTGAGCTCGCGTCTATGGTCGCGTCTGCCGTTACTAAGCAACCAAAAGCGCCTGTCACATTCTTACATTTAGTGGTGTGCTTCTGTCATTTAACCAGGAATTGAGCAAACACAGAGCTGATCAGATTTCAAGCACCGTGAATCCCTCTCAGCAGCTTCACTGCTCGATCTGCCTGTCTGTCTGTCAGTTTGAACGGAGGACTCACCGCCGTGTGGAGAGGAGGGAGGCAGGCGAGACGTGAACTCCCTACCTTGTGTCTAATAAAAGTTAAAAATGCGGTTAAAAATGTACTGCTATCACACTGCTGCTACGGCAGCTATGGAGTAGAGATCCGGGCTGGACCGGGGGAGAACTGAGCTGCCGCTGCCGAGAGGGAGCTGCTGAAAGCGGGCGAGCACTGAGAGCCGGCTGCATGTTGCTGCTGGAGAAGCAGGTCCGTGCAGCTGATTCTGATCACATGACACGCGGTGCGCGTGCGGCATTCGAAAAAGTTGAGATATTTTCATCTTGGTGCGCCTCGGACGCGCACGGAAAAAAAGGCGCGTCGCACCGCGTGCGCGGCACGTCGGCGTCGCTTCGGATTTTGCGCGCGCAAGGCGCGCGGTTACATTGAAAACAATGGAAACGCTCGCGCAAAAGACGCTCCATGTGAATGGGCCCTATCTATTCTGGTTGCTGAACCATCCACAGTTAAATTAGAAAATATTCCACATTCTCAAAATCAAGCATTCGGTCTCCAGTGCATACCACCCACAGACAAATGGGCAGGTAATGAATTTCTGATGTAATTCATACATGTCTCGTGACTTACAAAAGAAAAAAAGACAATTAATTATGTTTCTCAACTACTTTGGAATGTTAAGGACGAAAGAACTAACCAAAACATTAAAAGGGCTTTAAGGAAGTATGTCAATGACAGCCATGACAACTGGGACATCCACCTTCCTGCAATTGTGTATGGGATAAACACTGCTTTGCAGGTGGGATTTCCTCTTATTTTGTCATCTTACCTAACTAACCCTTTACCTGATGGCCATGTAATGCTGAACTTATTTGAACCCAGGCTTCCACAAGACATACCCAATATTTTCTCATGTTTCACCGGCATCCTCACTTGCCAGAGGTAATGAATGCCTGTCCCATGGGTGAAACATTTGAGGTTGGAGATCCCGAGGAGGACATTGACAACCTAGTGAAGGAAATGAAGGCACTGAACGACAAGTTCAGTGCCTTGTCAATACAACAGACATTGGATGTATAATGTGAGAGAATTTTAAATTTTAATTTACTCTGTATTTGTAGGTTCTTAGCAACATTGACAGCGCGCAGACAAAACAACAGAAGTCCTACGGGTCTCGTAAGAGAAAGTCTGTGCGTGTGCTCGATCAATGCTGGGGATGAGGTCTTGATTTCGGACATGTCCAATAAACGGTGTAGGAAGGACACACTTGCTTGCCATCACCAAGGACCCTTCACTGTGTCCAGCATCTCCACAAAAGGTGTGACCACTGTGGTGAAAGGCAATGGGAAACGGCAGCAGCTGAACGTGTCTACCGTTTGGAAAGTAAGCCTCTTAACCTGTTCAAATGTTGTCCAGAGGACTTATATTTAACATTACTATTATTTGTAATACAGTCATATATTTTTTATCAGATCATGGACTGACTAAGGTGGAATGCCTTCATGACCATCAGTATTTCACATGCAAGCACGAAGTAGACCACCTGTATGCTTGCCCAGGAGACAAATGGGGGAAGGACTTCGGTCCTCTTCAGGACAAACTAGCAAGTTTTATCCATTTATTCTTTATTTTCCAACTGGCAAGTCTGATACTCCGCCTCCTGTCGTGAGCATGCAGAGTACTCAAGGCAGACTTAAAGGGGACCTATTATGCTTTTCCAGCTTTTCAGACTTTTATATATGTTTAAAATGTTGGATAATGGTTCTAGAGGCCGTGGAAGTGTCATATCCTGAGGTTAATGCATTTGGAGGTAAACCCTGCTAGATAATTGGGATTTCTCTGCACACCTGTTACTGTGCGTTCAGACCGAAAGCGTCGAGAGCGTCGCGGTGGCCGGAAGTCATTCATTTTCAATGAGAACCAGCGTCGAGGAGCGTTGAAGAGCGTCAAAGGCGTTGGCGTCGCGTTTTGGCGGCGAGAGCGTCAGGAGAAAGTTGAAATCTCCTGAACTTTATGCTAATGAGCGATGATGCGGAGCAGCGGCAACCAATCAGAGTGTAGATGTCGCGGCCCCTTTAAATGGATGACCAACCACAACCGACGTCAACTTCTTTGACGCGCGTCAAAACGCCAGGGTGTTCAGACCACCAGCGTCGCGGAAAAGCGTCAAGAGCGTCTTTTGACGCTTTTGGTCTGAACGACCCATTACACTCGGTTGCGCTGAGTTTTTTTTTACATGAGCTTGCGTCTACGTCGATGCGTGCCGGACTCCCCTACATGGTCATGCCGAGGTCTCTGCTCCAGCCGGCCCCGCCTCCTCCCATGCTGCTCTGATGTGCCTGGTGTCACAGCGGAGAGCGGAGCGGAGAGCGGAGCGGTCTACTTCCTACTTCTTCCCTGCATGTTGTAGCGCTGTAGCGTCACTTTACTGAGTTTTATTTAGGAGTTTACGCCGACGTTTCATGTAAGTGAAGCTGTACCTGTGTGAGGAGCAACGTACCGCCGGGGCGACGTTGTTCGCCGGACCGACGTAAAGCTGGACCACCGGAGCACGGAGTTCCGCAGCTGCAGCGGCTCCTCACACAGGCAGAGCCCGTCTGCAGGCCTCCTTGGCCGGGCAGACGTCCGTGCTCATCGCGGTAGAGAAAACCCTCGCTAATAAACATACCCGCAGGTTTTTTAGACGTTTACCGCTGTGTGGTTAGTCTATTTAGCAGAATGTTGGTCTCATTGATGAAATCTTGTGGCAGTTGAATCAGTTTGAATGAAAAGTGAAGCTGTGAGAAGGAGGAGGAGAGGAGGAGCAGTGCTGCGGAGCTCTGTAGTCTATGTGCACAAATCACCACATTTACATCAATAAATAACTGTTTTACAATGAACTGACCAGTCTGCATATATTTTTAATTTATTTTATATATTTATTTTTGCATTTTTATATTACATGTTACATGGTTACAGTAGCCTACATGGCAAAGACTACTCTATACCATCTTTGGTTAGGGTGAGACTAGGTCATGGGCACATTTCATTACACAATGTAGACTGGTCAGATACTGGAGATCTGGCAATTTGCCTACTGCAGATTTAGCTTTTGTTTGCATACTACATTTTGGCCAAATCAGTATAGGTACTAGTAGTAGACATCGTCATGGTAACACAATGCTGAGGGAGTGGTTCATTTGCATTTAAAGGGAGGGGCCACTGAAACAGACCGTTTTGCACAGCCCTGTTTTTGAGAATGCTGTGATGTTTGATCTTTGGGGTATTTTGACCGAAGCACGTCACAGACATGTCTTTCAGACACCCAGGAACTATTTTAGTTTGTGCAAAAAGGAGCATAATAGGTCCTCTTTAATGTGGACCCAAAGCGGACCCTTCCGCGCAAAGCCAAATTTTTATGACCGCGTGGACTCGACCTGTTTTAATAAACGTGTTGCCATTCCGACAAATCTTTTAAAAGCCCCCCCCCCCCCAAAAAAAAAGAAAAAGAAAAATAGGCCTAACACAATTTTGCACTAATGATATGCCGGCGCAAAATAGCAGTTTGCCCACATTTGTCCAGTGCATCTCATTAAAGCACACAGATTGGTCAGATAATTCAAACGGCAGACGATTTCAAAGCCTCAGATTTTAAGCAGAGGGACTCCACAACCTCGTAAACCAACGAAGGAGGAGATAGGCCTTGAACGGGAAGCAGACCGTGCTTTCAATCACACACTCCGAACCCACTTCTTGCAAATATAATTCAAGGGAAAAAAAAGGGTTACAAACATGGACCAAAACGGCTGCAAAATACTCACAAAAATCCGAAAGAAACGAAAATTAACTAAAAGATTAACTAAACAGGTCGGTGTTTTACGCATGCCTCTGTGCGTCTGGCACACGCGTCTTGGAGCTCTCCCACATTGGTTTGTGAATGAAAACTTTATGTTCAGCTCCCCTTACATGTGAAATGTATTATTTATTATTATTATTATTATTATTTATTTTTATTTTTTCCCCCATAGAGAATGCATTGGAACAGTCTTGAAACTCTTCAAATCTTCTTACTTCTTTCAGCCTTTAAAGCGTCCACATACTTTCAGCTAGAGACTTCATTCAAATTCTGAGCTGTAGACAAACTTCTAATGTATTCATCCTGTATGTACAACTTTTTCATAGCTTGTACCGTTTTTGAGATAAATCCTTTAAAAGCACATGAGGATTTCTGACAAATTTCACACTTTTCAATGAGTGTGTATGGGGTTGGGTCAGAGTGAGTGACATCATCGTTAGAGTGAGAGGGATCGAAAAAACATTCAGGACTTTTTCTGGATAAATTGCCAGCACGGCCACAAATTAAACTCTAGACACATGATTTCCTCACTGGTTTGTAGCCACACTTGTCGTGTCTCATTTGATGTGTTCAAAACAGCAGACAGACTTACAGAATTGTCTCTATGAGCCTAATTGTGCAGCTAGACCCGCTCCAGTGGCTCATCCACTGCCATTCAGCCCAATGCATTTTTTTTCACAGCAGAGTAGCAGGAGCTCAACTTTTTAATTCGCTGGAATGGGCATTATACTTTGTTTGATTTCATCAAAAAATAGTCACAAGTCACAAAAAGTCCTCTACTTACTTGTTGTGGCTCATTTATACTATTTTCTACTTTTTTTAAGCATCATTGAAAAATCTCACATTCATGAAAGTCTCAACCTCTCTTCTCCACGACTCTGTCTGTAGTCCAGTGGTTAAGGTGGCTGCTTGTCAATCCCAAGGTCACTGGTTCGAATCCAAGGGGAGCACTCTTGTTATGTTATGTTGAGTTCTGCTCCCCTCCCCCACCCTCAATTGGTTACAGGTGTTCGTTAAGAGACTCATTCATTCCTAGTGCCACAGTTTGCAGCACATCATCACATTAGAATCAATGACAACATACTTATGTGTGTGCTCTCTGTGGCGAAGTGGCAGAGTAAAGGTTTACTGATCATGAGGTCATGGGTTCGATTCCTGCCTCATTCATGTTGTACTTTCTGCTAGAGACTTCATTCAATTTCTGATCTGTAGACAAACTAATGGCACATTTATACTCTTTAATTATTTTTTTTTAAGCATCATTGAAAAATCTCAATCTCAAGTCTCAACCTCTCTTCAGAAGTCAGTGAGCCTCTTATACAGGGATTTCTTTTATTCTTCTCTCATTGAATGTAACTATGGTGAAGTGGTTAGATCAGTGGGCTGATGTGCAGAAGGTTGTGGGTTCGATTCCTTCCTTGGACATGTTTCTTGTATGCCATTCTGCATGTCTTTGTCAATTTATTCTGCTAATTCAGCATGGTTCAGCAATTGCTTTCAGCATTCACACCATTTCCATTTTTGGAAATGCTTTTTCTAGTTTTATTTATCTTTGTGCATAACTGTGTTGAAATAAATAGTTTGGACATGATTTGAAAGACACACCTCAATAAGATACAGCTAATACAGCTCATTTGCATATCTGAGCAAAGTGAGATCCATGAGGTCAAAGGAACTGCCCCAAGAGCTCAAAAGGCATAGATCTGGACAAGACTACAAAAAGAAATTTGATAATCCTTAAATTTTCAGGCTGCTAGTTATGGGTGGCATGGTGGTGCAGTGGTTAGCACTGTCGCCTCACAGCAAGGGGGTTCTGGGTTCAAACCCACCGGCTGGGGCCCTCCTCTCGTCAGTGAAGTGAGAGGCTCCAGCTCACCCGTGACCCTAGTGCAGGATAAGCGGTATAGAAAATGACCCTCAGTGAATGACACATGTGAAAGGTTTGAATTTGCAAACAACCGCCTAAAGGTTGTGAGTAACTCTACGCAGCCTTTCATGTGTGCAACACTGAGGAGTGAGCTGTCATTGGTCGACTCTGCTATAGCCCAGATTGGTGGAGGCTTGGTGGAGGCTGCAGCAATGGCTCATCTTCTGAGCCATCTTCTGTAACTTTCTACCTTCTCCCAAAAGGATCTCAGCTTTTTTTTTGTTTTGGGGGTTCTTTGTTACCTTTCCTTTCTTTCTGCTACCTTTTTCTCACCAACTCCACCAACTGTTCAGTTTGGCTGGATGGCCAGCTCTACGAAGAGTCCTGGTTGACCCAAACCTTTGATGGAGGCCACTGTGCTCTTAGAAACAATAAGTGCAGCAGGTCTTCTTTTGTAGCCTTGTCCAGATCTGTGTCCTGCTACAATTATGTCTCTGTATTTACCGCAGATGCACCTGTGCAGTTGCAACTGTCAAGAGTTACAAGATCTTTGAAATAATCCAACAAAGGATTGCCCATTCTAGTAATAGATTATCAATTTACTATATTCATTAACTTCATTTAATTTATAATAATTTATAATAACTTTGGAATGATAAGGCTCCAGTGCTTCTCTACCCCTTCCAGATGCTTTTGCGTCTTTGCACAACTAATCCATAATGATACTGTAATGCAAGTTTTATACACATCATTTGGAAGGTTACTGGTCAGTGCACAAATTAAAAGCAGATTCAGGTTATACAATGGCCTAAAAAGAGCAAAGCTACCATCAATTATCTTCTTAAGACTTAAAGCAGATATCAGCTTCACGGCCGTTTCGGCTAATGCTGCGTTCAAGGCAGGCTTTTGAAACCGTAAGTTACAGCTTCAAGTCACAACTACGACTTGGTAGCGTTCCAGGTAACCCGTAGCTCGTGTTTTTACCATCGTGTTGTCTGTGAAAGTTCCCTATAACGGCCACTCGTAACTTCCGACCCGTGAACTCGTACCAGATCGAACTGGTATGACTTCACAGGAAGGAAAAACACAAAGTACGAGTTTCTTTGAACGCACCATGAGTTAGCAGCCCCCGCCCTTGTCAGGCATCAATTGGTCCTCGTGCTACGTCACCACATTCACGCGCATCCCTTGGCTGCACACACAGCCCTTCATGCCGTTCTCTCTCCTCATTGGATAACACTTGTATCCCACAAGGAAAATTTTCTCCTCGGGTTACAGCAGAGCAGAGTGACGGAGAGACTCGTGTTTAGGCTGAAATACTTCATGTAAGTGATTGCTGACGGAAAATAGGACTATTTAGGACTTATATTAACAAAAACATTCCACTGATATCTGCTTTAAGGATCCGTAAGAACCCTGAAAACAGTTCCGACTGGCAGTCGCCCACAGTTTGAACCAGTCCAATAAGCCAATATCCAAAGTGGGCAGACCATCATCCAACTCTCCACCACCAGAGAAGACAGGCTACAGCCCAAGACCCTCACGACCAAAACCACAACCAGATGTGCGCTATGACAACTTGGGACACTGGCCTTTACAATCTGAAAATCAAGGGCGATGCAACCTTTGTCCAAAGGGAGTGTCTCGGTGGAAGTGTAGCAAATGCAGCGTTTTCCTGTGTTTGAATGCAAACGAGGAATGCTTTGCAGCTAATCACCAGAGATAAACTGGAACTAATGCACAAGAAGCATTTGTGCTGTTGCACAACCACACAGATGATGGAATCTGTTGAGGTGAAAAGGTCGGAAATATGATGTTTTAATATGTTTGGAAATGTTTTCCTGTGTTTGTAATGTTTTATGAAAGTTTAAATGGAAGCCGGTAATACTATGCACAAAAAGTATTTGTGCTGTTGCACAACCACACAGATTAGATCTGGTGAAAAGGTGGGAAATATGTTTTAAAGCAGAAGTAAGCGGAATGTTTGTGTTAAAGCAGAAGTAAGCGATCTGGTCGTTCCAGGCAGGCTTTTGAACCCGTAAGTTACGGCTTCAAGTCACGACTTACAACTTGGTAGCGTTCCAGGCAACCCATAACTCGTGTTTTTCCAACCTGTTGCCTGTGAAAGTCACTATAACGGCCACTCGTAACACGAGTTACGGGCTGCCTTGAACGCACCATAACTTCTTGTCAGCCGATGGAGTTAGCAGCCCCCGCCCTCGTCATGGAGATATTGGTCCTGGTCCCTACGTCAGCCCTTCATGCCGTTCTCTCTCCTCATTGGATAAAACTTGTAGGATACAAGAAAAGTTTTCTCCTCGGCTTGCAGCAGAGCAGAGGGACTGACAGACCCGTGTTTCAGACCAAACACTCTATGTAAGTGATTGCTGTCGGAAGATACAACTATTTAAGACTTATATTAACACAAAAATATCACTTACTTATGCTTTAATATAAGTCTCAGGGTTTCCCGCAGCGCTTTCTGTTAAGGCGGCACGCATGAATAACAGCAGTGCCTGGTAAAAGCTAAACTTAATACAGCGCGACCCTCCCCCCCACGTTTGGAGCTGACGAGAGGATTGTTACATTTTTCTCATTGAAAAACTATACTGTATTATTATTGTATTGCATTCCCCATTCGTGTTCACTGCTCCGTGCTGCTGTCTTATGGAGGCGTCCTCCTGCTCACAGATGCCACCTGGTGGTTGTTTGGGCACATTGCAGCTTCTGGTGAAAACACAATTACTCCTCCACTAAAAATCTGTGTGACTCTCCCGTGACTCACGTGAGAATCTCGCGTGAAATCGTCCAAATGAAACTAGTACCCACTGTATGATGTGAACAAATCACAGAACTTAGATCTACCATGTCATATATATACTCCCGTTTTGACCTGGATGAAATGGAGGAGGATGAATGTCTGGCAGAGTTTCGGGTGAGGAAGTGCGACCTTGCAGTGTTGGCAGATGTCCTCGGGATTCCCGAGAGGTTCACCTGTGATCAGATAAGTGTGGTGGAAGGGATGGAGGGCTTGTGCATGCTGCTAAAGAGCAAGTGCTGAAATTAATTTAAATTGTGGGCTATAACTCACCGATGGCAGCTGCATCCTCTCAAAAAAAAGGGAGAAAAGAATGTAAAACAGAAACAACCCGCAACTCGTGTCATAGGCTACTGTGCTTCACTGATGTGCTAAATAAATGTAATATCGTCTATCGTTTTTGCCTTGCAGAGGGGAGTAAACACGATTCTGGGATGCTTGCAGATTCCAGCTTTCTGACTGTCCTGGAAGAGCATGCCGTTTCTCCAGGTGGTCAGCGCATGTGTGTGTATGGGGACCCTGCATACCCACTGCGTGTGCACCTTCAGGCTCCATTCCGTAATGTGCAGCTCACTCCACAAATGCAGGCTTTTAATAAGAGCATGAATGAAGTCAGGGTGTCAGTGGAATGGCTGTTTGGTGACATAGCCAATTACTTTAAGTTTATGGACTTCAAAAAGAATTTGAAAATCAAGTTGAGTAGTGTCGGGAAATTATATGTTGTCTGCTCTGTTGAGAAATGCACTGACATGCCTATACGGTAACCAGACCTCACGGTTTTTTTTTTTGGCCTTGAGCCCCCACACATTCACAGAATATTTCTCATAAAATAGATGGTGGGTGTTTTTTGTTTGTTTGTTTGTTTTTACATGTGAATGATATCTCAAATAATTGTTTTTTATTGTTATTATTATTATTATTATTATTATTATTATTATTATTATTATTATTATTATTTTGAATTAAGAATAGTCTTCACTGAAGGCAAGGCAATTGTATCTGTATAGCCTGTTTTTGTAAACAGTTTGTCTCAAAGGGCTTTACATGGCATCATAACAACATCCTCTGTCCTTAGACCCTCACATCCACTGAGGAAAAACTCCATGGAAAACCCGGGATGGGGATCCATAATAAACAATTATCATTTGTATTCTGGATGTTTATTCTTGCTATGTGTGATCAATATTTACAAGAACTGAACAGAAATAAATGTCTTGTACGTCCCAAAATTAGTCATACTTTGTTTTTATTTCATAGCTGGTATTCAGTTTACAAAACTAATGTTTCAGTAATAAATAATATTCACAGCTTGTACAAAAATAATGTTTCAAAATAAATAATATTCACAGCTTGTACAAATATGATGTTTCAAAATAAATAATATTCATTGCTGGTACAAAAATGATGTTTCCAGAACAGGCCTACTCTATTAGGGCAAGCATGATCTGCCCCTGTTGCTGCTGTTGCTGTAGCATCATACTCTGCTGTTGCTGAAGGAGTGTCATTATTTCTCTGTGTTGTGCCTGGTGCTCTTGCGCTCTGTTCCGTTGGGCCTCCAGTTCCTGCCTCTCCAATTCCAGCTGTTTCTCTTTCAGGGCTCTCTCGGCTTCCCCCTTTTCTCTTAGGTACTCTATTGTTTCATTTCCATCTCCATCTTCACTTAGCCTTCTTTTTGTCTGACCCATCCTCTCTCCATGGCCTTCCTCCTCCTTACTTCCTCTGCTTTTGCCCGGTCTCCCTCTGTCTTTTTCTGACCTTCCTCGCCCTCAGTGGTTGTGTCCAACATTGATGGCCCCGATAACTCTGTCGTAGATGTCAAAGTCAACCTTATAGAGTAATAGTAAATAGAAGTATTTTAAGGTAATGTTTCATGTTTCTTAAGTGTAATATGTGTTTTCATTATACAAATTAACTAGTTGCTGAGTAATGGTTTAAGAGGTATATTCTTTTCCCCAAACCTTTTGTGTTCAGGATGGCTCTGAGGTAGTAAGTTATTCTATAAATGATTTCTCTGGTAACTTCAGAAACTTTATAAACGCAAAGGTGATGTTATGTAAGAAATATTTACCTCACCCAGCAGCCACTTGTGTGGTGCTAGAGAATTTATTTCACTCTGACCAAGTATGTACGTGTTAGTCTCGTCAGGTGATTCAATGACAGCAACAACCACTTCACTGTCCCTTTTGCGCCAGATTTCCTGCTGTTAATTTAGAACAAGCATGCAAGTTGTTATCCAAGCATACAGGAATGAAACAGACTAAGGAATTTTATTTTTTATCTGTTTTTGTGTGACACACCTATCAGCATTTTTTGTTTGTTTGTTTTCTAAAAAAAAAAAAAAAAAAAAGACACACATACCAGTGTAGCTGTTGTTGCTGAAGTGGTGACCCAGACCAGAGCATTTCAAATGTTTTGTTTTTGCTTTAGATCTCAGCAGAGATCACTGTTTCCCCCACCATTTTTGCCTTTACATTGAAGGGAGGGGACTTCATTTTGTCCCGAATCTGTAACCAAAGACTCTCCTCCATTTCAACAGATTTGCCGTCTTCCAGGAGGACCTCAAAAATGTGTGGTCGTTCATCAAATGGGTCGGCTCCCATTAAAGCGATTGTGGCCTCAACGCTGCTACTGCCAATCTGAGGGGAAAACAAACAGAGAAAGCCAGACATCATTTCAACTTAAAATGCATAAAACAATTAAAGCTAAAAATGGGAAATGAGGCTTTAATGGCCCGCATGAGAAAAGTAAATGTGGAATTTTATTCATTCATATGTTTTTGATGTGAAGATTCTAACATGTAGGCATGGTGGGTTGCTTCTACTTAAACCAAGTTAGGATCCTCAACTCAACTGACATCAGAGGTCACGATCAGAAACAGCAATTGATAGTGTTATGTAACACAAAACATGCAGAAAATATTCCAAAATGAGTGAAAACAGTATTATATTTAATGATATTAATCTCATCTGAGTACCTTTCTAGAGAAGCCATCAATTCCCCCAAAAATGACTATATTATACCTGTCGTATTATAACTGTCTATGCAATTTGCAATTTAACCAAGAATTACCTAATCAATTTATGGTTAGTTCCCACATGAACCAGAGAAAGAGGTGCCTTGACGGAGTAGTTCCTCCTCACCACACAACCCACCTGGGTCAAATGACAAATAGTCCCCACTGCATCTACGCTGTGTGCATAGATGCTCTTACTTTCCCTGTTGAATTACAGTGTTGGGAGTGGGGTCCGCCCGCTATTCAGACATCCCACTATTACGACATCCCTCTGTCTAGACATGCCGCTATTCCGACACTTTTTGGTATCGCTAGTCCGACAAGTCATCTTTTTTTTCTTTCTTTTTTTACAGCTGCGATACCCAGGCGCGTCTCTCTTTTTTTTTTCTTTTCAGCATGCTGTGGGAAATGGACATTCACTATGTACTCACTATGTATCTAAGAAATATATGTGTGTGTGATTTGCTTATAATACATGTCATAATACATGTCACTGAATTATACAAGGAAATGATACACTGTGTTCTGTGGAAGCCTGCCTCATAGTAGAAGTTCATTTAAGGACAGCATCAGTTAGGATTGTGTAAGACCACAGCAGATACACCGCAGAGGTTTCCTGTGCAGGTGTGAAATATCAACCTTTAGCTGAACACAACTCCCTAATAGGGAGTAGGATGAGTAACTCCTAAACAGGGTATGGTACGGAGAGGAACCGAGGCGGGGAGAGATGATAGAGAAAGAGTATAAGAAATAGTGATAGGGTTGAGCTTCTTCAGAACACAGGGCGCTCGGCTCAAGACACAGATCTTCTGTATTGTGTTCTCCAAAGATCTTTGCTTAATAAATGCTGATGATATATCAACTCTAATTCTCTCGTGCAACTGGTTCTTTTCCTTGCATCAAACCAACCGCGGGGAAGTCAGAGGTGCACTTCAACAATGCCTATCACTGGTTTGATGAGGGAGTGATGTTCTTAATCTCAACAACTCAACTATCAAGTCCCAAACAAAACTGACACACATGATCAACAAACAGAACTATGCTGCAGTTTGTTTGTCAAGTTAACCTGTGACCTTCAGCACCACGGACAGCGCCGCGGATGAGCCGCGGAGCGTCTGGGCTCTGGGCTTATGCCTGGGGCCTCATTTATCAAAACTGTAAGTAAGCAGTGTAAAACTGCTGCTACTAAATGTTTTTGCTTAGGCCTACGACGAAAAGACACCCAAAATATTTACACCTTTTTCAGATCTATCAAACTGTGCGTGCACAACTCTCCGCAATTTATCTTTGATAAATCAAACTGGATCCAAGAATGGTGCGCACCATATTCCGCCCCCGGAATGCCTACACAACCATATATGGTCAGCACGTGCATATTAATTAGCCATGTGCGCTCTGTGGAGCGGCTACAAAGTGACAACGAAGACAACGGGCAGAGGGTGGGGGGGGAAAGCGAGATACATGGCATCAGGCAATAAATCAGTCAGAAAAATTATCTTGCATTTTAATAAACTACAATAAAAACAAAAACCTCCCAAATCTCAACAAAAGGGAGCAGAAAGAAGTTTTTTTTTTTACCTTTGTTAAAACAATGTAAGCAGGACGATAGTTACCATTACTTTGAACGCTTTTCCAATACACAGTTACAGCTCTACTGGACTCGGTTTAGGTCATTTTCCATTACAGCTGAGTCCTTCACAGTTCCTCTTAAGGGCCGCGTTGTCTCACTCTTTATTCTCTCGTCAGCTCCAAACACACGTGCACCTCGTTAACTCAGGTGACAGAATAATAACAGTCTAGGCTGCAGATCAGTGTGCGCTGCTGCCGGTGTGTTTTTAAACTTGGCGGGTTTGTTTTTTCTTCTCTCTTATAGGCCTATGTATTTGTGTATGAGAAACAGTGTCTCAGATGAAAAATCAGAAGGACACGTCTGACTATAACGTAATCAATCAATGTCGGAAAAGCGGAATGTTTGAAAAATAGTAAAGTGCCGCTACTCCGACAATGAAAAAAAAAATGTCGGAATAGTGGGACGCTTGAAAAATAATGTTAATGCCGCTATTCCGACAATTAGAAGTCAATGTCGAAATAGCGGCATGTCGGAATAGCAGCATGTAACCGTAGGGAGTAACGCGCAATTACAGTAATGTATTACTATTTGCTGTAACGCGGTAATATAACGCATTACAAATAAAATTTCGGTAATATTTTACCCGTTACAATCTAAGTAACGCACGTTACAATCTAAGTAACGCACGTTACAACGCATTTTCATAAAAACGTGTGAAAACTTATCAGTCGCGGCCGCGGGGACTGTGTCCGCATCTGATCAGGTGATAATCAGCGCAGCAGTAGCAGAGTACATAATAGAAGGTTTCTCACGTTTACAAAAAAGAACACATAAAACAAAAGAAGGGGTGGGCAATTATTTTTTCCAGAGGGCCACACTGACTCCGATAAAGTGAGCGAAGGGCCACACAATTCGAAATCGAATTAAAACATTAAATATTTATTGCTGAATTATATTAAACTACATGGTGGGCATATTGCTTTACAATAGGCTATTTGACAGACCACAATCGATATAACCGCATTTTCAACCTATATCCAGCACAGATCACTGAAGAAACATACTGTATTATGATATAAATATGGACTCAAGGCAGATTGTTTTACTATCATCAAAACTTACTGAGCATTAAGTAAATGACTGCATCAATGAATAATATTCACAGACACCTTATCAACTCAGATCCTTTTCGGTTCTGATTCAGTGAGACTGTTCTATTTCTGTAAATAACCCAAACTTTAACAGACCTGCATCACTTAATGAAGAAAATATTAGGCTAATCTGTTTTATTTATGAAGAAACACACAACTCCTTTGCTGCTGCTTTACTGTAACTAACAGCACCAACATGAAAATTATTCAAACTGTGAAAAATAACTGATTTGATTACAAGCGTAGCCATTGGTGGATGGAGGATTCAGACGCACGTGGCTACAATCAGTCACGGTTGCACCGATCACATCAGAATGAGATCGCCAGCGATCTCATAAAATGCTCTTTTAATCACAGTTTGTTAAATTTCAGTGTTTGGGAAGTTATGTCGTGATGGCGCTTAGTAACCGTCAGCAGTTATGACGTGATTCGGCTGACGGAGGGTTGTGAAACACCGGCTCGGTCCCCGGTCGGTGGTCAGAAACTCCGCTGTGGAGAAAACTTGCAGCAGAGCGGCTCCTCTCTCTCCTCCGTCGGAGCTCTGGTGTCCGACAGAGAAAGAGACTGAGCAGCCGTTCATAACTGTCCTGCAGGAGATCTTCTACCTGGAGGAGGTTTCTGTCTGCGATGTGTAGGCTACTGCTCCGCGGGGCCGTCACTGTTTCAAACAGCTGATTAACGCGCATCAATAAACGCATCTTTTCTTTTTTCTTTGTGCACGTCGCGGGCCGGATTGAGATGGTCCACGGGCCGTAAAATGCCCAGGTCACATGCCCACACACACGCTGCATCCACAGCAGCCGGTCCATGTTCTTCACGCCGTAGACCAGTCAATTTATGAGACGTGTTACCGCAGAATAAACGACACAAGCAGCTCAGTGTTTCCACAGTCGGAGTTTTCTCCTCCTTTCTTAGCGGAGTGACATCAGGTGGCTCTGACACTCTGCTCCTCAGCAGCTACATGAAGCTGCTGGAGCCTCCTCTGTCTCCTCACTGACCTGCTGCTCTACTGGACACTCAACCCTCCACCTCCAACATGACTTAAACTACTTTGCTGGGTCTCGGTGCGAGGCTTCAAACACATGACGACCCGACACCCGTTCAAAAAGTACCGATAAGAGTACCGTTAGTCCAGAATCTTAAAGGTGTACAGAAAAGAAAATTGAATTTAAGCCCACTCTGGGTCATAAAATTAGTGTAATAACTCATCTATCAGACAATTTAGGCCAAACTTTGTGCAAAATTCTATTTTTGAGTAAATCCGGGATGAAAGTGTGTGTGTTTTTTTCCGCATTAGATAATGCAGGCGCACGGATTATACGTCAGCCTGTACACGATTCATCAGCCACTGATATTGGATCCGTCATCCGTCATTCAAACGTCTGAGACACGCACACACACACGGAGCTCGGTCTCGCCCCAAGCTTTGAATATCCCGCCCGCTCGATAACGACCAATCAAATTCGTTTTCCTTACTCGGGTAAACTCGTGTTGCAGCTCGTGACAACTCGGCGCGACAAACTGGACAAACGGCCATTTCTGTACACCTTTAACGGTACTCTGGTACCGACGCAATTATGGACCGGTAGCAAAAAGTACCGGTCCACGGTATACATCCCTAATGATAAGGCTCAGTTATTAAAACTACAGTGAGCAAGAAAAAGAGGATATCTAGTTTTCCAAGTCTAGACTGCAGCGATTGAATTGCTGACTCGCTCAGCCCTCCCCTCTGTGAAAAGACAGTGGCCTCCGAGGACAAACTTTGATCAGAATCTGCGTCTTACTCTTATCTTCTTACCAAACTCTACTAAATACTAATTCTTGTCTCTGCCTTTTATTCCTTCTTCCTATATCCTCATCCTCACTCTTGAAACATGCTTTCTGGCTGTCCTTTGGGCTGCTGAACAAACATGTGGGCACATTGCCACCAACTACCCTCGCTAAATAAAACAATAAGTCTAAGACTATGAAAACCAAACAAGTTTCATTTTGTACAGATATATTTAGGAGTAGTATAATCAGATTTTGAAATAAAGCTAATCTGTAATACACACTGTAGCTTAAATAATTTGTGATTATTTATCAATGGTTTAGGGCAGTCATTCCCAACCTGTGAGCCACGGCCCCCTGGTGGGCCGCAACAGTATTGCAAGAGGGCCGCCAAATCATTTTCAAAATAGTATGATTTTTGTGGAAATATTTTTTTAAAGATATTATATGTATAAAAAATAAGCCTGGGCGATAAAACGATCTCTAATCGGGACCGCGATTATGATTATCAGCTATGGACATGTTTCCTTGATATCACACGGCAGAAATGAATGCAACAGCTGCCTGTCAGTCTGCCGTCTGACACACCGCCGCCTGTCGCGAGTGTGTAGCAGCCTAGAACACGGTGCGTGTGGAGCGGTACATGAGACGAGTCCGACCCGGTCTGTTCGCCTGTGTCGGGTCGTCATGTGTTTGAAGCGTCGCACCGAGACCCAGCAACGTACTTTGATTAGTGTGGGAGGCGGAGGGTTGAGTGTCCAGTAGAGCAGCAGGTCAGTGAGGAGACAGAGGAGGCTCCAGCAGCTTCATGTTGCTGCTGTGAGGAGCAGAGTGCAGTCAGAGCAACGTGATGTCACTCCGCTAAGAAATGAGGAGAAAACTCTGAATGTAAAAAAAAAAGAAAACTAAACTGTTGTTTATTCTGCGGTAACACGTATTATATGTTGACTGGTCGACGGCGTGAAGAACATGCGCTAGACTACTGTAGATGCAGGGTTGTGTATGTGTGTCAGCGCTGTACACAGACACACACGCACACAGACACACACGGGGCGCAGCGTCGGAGCAGTGAAGTGAAACAACCTGATCACCTGAGCTGACGTGAACTGTGAGTCAGAGCACTAAAACTTTAACAGTAAAAAAGCTAAATATTCATCAAGAACCATATCCTATTATGAAGATAACAGATGTTGATGTAGGCTACAGCTGCCTAATCCCTCTCACTGCAGGTAGCCCAGTCCTAACTAATGCAATCTAACATTGAACAGAGAGGCATGAACATCTATGAAAATATTATAATAAAAATAATTTAAAAAAATGATTAAAATAAAAATAAAATATTAATATTCTTTAAAATTAAATGAACAGAATGGTGTTTCTGGAGAGTTGAAAAATAGGAAAACAACAACTATGTAAATCAAACCAAACTGTGAACTTGTGAACTGTCTCACTCTCAGTGAACATGAAAGTGAACTCTCCCAAACTGAAGCCTTCTCTGTTATTCAGGATTTAGTCAGGATGCTGCTCCACCTGGCAGCATCAGCTGTGTTACAGTAGTGACTCTGGAGCTTCCTAAATGCCCCCTGCTTTCACTTCAGTCCTCAATCTTTATCATTAAATTAAAAAAAAAAAAAAAAAAAAGCTCTGAGAACGCATCATTTGGTCGATGTAGGGATGAAGGTGGGCCACGAACATTGTTTAGATTTTCAAGTGGGCCCCGAGTTGGAAAAGGTTGGGAACCCCTGGTTTAGGGTAATCAGGTCTGCAGCTTTCAGCTGTTATTACAGTAAAAAAAAAAAACTTAATTAATGTATCTGTGTTTAAATGACCAGAGGGTAACCCACTACAGATTGACTGACGTACGATTTATAAAGAATTAGTAAAAGATTTGTTATCAATTGAAGCCATTGATTAATTCTTATAAGTGCATGTATTTACAACAACATTAAACCAGCTGCCTGGATGGAGTGGAATGAATTGGAATAATGAGACTACATAAAAAAGAAATGTCAGAAATTTGGGGCAATTTTATATTAAAAGGCTTCAATCTGGTGCACTTTGACAGATAAAAACTACACACATCATATTAGATTAATCCCATTTTTATGATATTATCATCACTAGTGATCATCCAGAGAAGACCCAACTTCACTGAATTCTGATGAGAACTCACCATCTATTACAAACAGTAGACTAGCTCCTCACACTCGTAGCAGCCACAGAGTAGCAAAAATATTATATTATAAAGTTTAATTCCAGCTCGAAAAAAAAGTCTGAAATGCAATGTGAAGGTCCTGGTTGTTAACATAAAGATTAACAGGTTTATAGGGTGAAGTGTGCACTCTTTTTTTACCATAGCTATAGCCTACTATTTTTGGGGTGACTTCCTTCTGAAGCGTCAGCTGTGTTCCTCACTTTGAAACAGGCCCAGGAAGTTTGTTTGCTTTTCCTTATAGTTAGCACAAACATACACCTGACTGCTCCTTTTTGAAGCAAATTTTGTTTTGTGTTATAATTGGTTATTCACGTTGTTTAGCTATGTAGTATTTCACATTTCTATGCATATTTTTTATTTGTAAAATATTGGTGTCAAACTTAATTTCAGTTGTATGGTCTTCTTTGAATGGGGAAATATGAAGAGGAAGAGGTCTAGGTGAAATCAAAATGAGCCAAAAACAGTTGTATTTGGATGGAGTGAATATTATGACACAGGCTATTAGTGAAATATAATTAGTTTTCAAAGGTCAAATTCCACCTGGACATCTCTCATAATGGCTTACTGTAAAACAGCTGCAAAATTGCTCAAGTTCATTTTTTTTAGCATCTACTTTTACACAGTTAGCCTACACATTACTTATTCATTTGCCTGATATCCCATGATTCAAAGGTAGATTTTACTCTAATGTGATTTTTGTTTTGTTTTTTACTAGGCAGAGATGAAAAATTGACATTTTCTACTGTACTCCAGACATGTCTGTAGTAATCTCACAGGTCTTAGCTTTCTTTAAAGGGACAGTATGGGACTTTATTGGCTTTTTATTGACAAAAATCAAATATGGCTTTCATAAATACGTATTTCACTGAAGTGGAATCGCGCCCGCATACAAACGAGCGCTTTCTCGTACCTTAGAATGAGATGTTACAAGTCGTTACAAACATACAGGGGGGGGTTCACCGAACCTTCTCTGCCATGTTGAATCGCCATGTTTTACGTTCAGTGTCACCGTGGCTGTAAGTAACCTCAAACTCGGGCCGCCGGAGCTTCTCGGCTCGGGGAGAAAGTTTTCCAGACAGCGCCTGTTAAAACTGTCACCACCGTGTAGCTAGTGTGAGGAAGGACGGAGGCACTGGTGTTGCCTTCAGGTGCAGTCAGACACCTGAATGACGCCGTGAGCGACGCCGTCGGCAAACCAACTGGATGTTATTTTACTCGACGAGAGAAAGCCGGTAAAACGTGGGTCAGGTAAACAATACGACATCACCATGACAACATATTGTCACGCCTGTATTGTTTTGCCTCGTGCTGGCGGACCGTTTGTTTACATAGAGGCTTGTTTATCCTGATACATGCAGCGTGTGTTGTTTTTCTGACTTCTGCCCGAGTTTACGTAAACGCAACAGCAAGAATACGTGCCGACATGCAACCGCACCGCTAGATGGGGGTAAATCTCACATACTGTCCCTTTAAATGAATAAATAAAAAAGACTGAAATAAAACTAGGCTAATGGTTGCCTAAAAATTGTACACCGTATGCTCTTTGTTAAATCTGTCCAAAGATTTTTAGAAACAATTTCACAGTCTTTGCTGTTTGTGAAATATTTGTGCTCGTGCACCACATATGCTCACATCTTGTGCATCTCCTGGGGGCTAAGCCCCCCCTGTCCTTAAAACTTAGTGACGCCCCTGTCTGTAAACATAAAATGTATCGTGTCACTGTGCTTTTCACATAAAGTTGATGGAAGAATGGACAGTGCAGTAGATGCCCCCTCAGTATAGTATCTGCAGGAAAGAGGTCTCTGCTCTCCCCCACTTACTGTAGCTCACCTAGTGCATAGTGCAGGACACAGACAGTAAACGGCGCTGAATTGACGCTATTAAACAGCTGTTTTCTCCGCATACATGAGGTCCCGTCCCGAAATAATACAGCGCTTCAAGTGCACGTATGTACGAAACTTTTACAGTGTAACAACTGGTTGGAAAAAGCAGTTTATCTAGAGCCAACCGACTCACTCAGTAGCCTTCTCCTCCATGCACACAGGCTCCGCGACGCGCTGTATCACTCGCTTTTTCCGCATGAATCGCCCCTTTTCCCGCAACCAGTAAACAAACACCAGCGTACGTGAGGGCGTCAATAAACAAGAGCATTATAGGCCTACCGGAATTGTTGTTTGGACAAGAGAGGAGTCACTCAGTCACCTTCCATCTGTCCTCCCTAATACTTTCACCGCACTTTTTTTTTTTTTTTTTTTTTAATTTCATTCATTAGGCCGAAAAAAATACCGAGGTCATGACCTCGGTGTCCTCAATGGTAGCTACGGCCTTGCCAGTGCCTCCGTCCTTCCTCACACTACACAGTGGTGACAGTTTTAACAGGCCGAGCCCACAGCTCTGCTGAGTTTCCGTGGTTACCTACGGTCACGCTGCCACTGAAGGTAAAAAATGGCGATGCAACATGGCCGCCTCGGTTCGGTGCGTCGCCCACTTATGTATTTGTAACGACTTGTAACAACTCATTCTAAGGTACCAGAAAGCTTTCATTTGTATGCAGGTGTGATTCACCTTCAGTGAAATACGTATTTATGAAAGACAGATTTGATTTTTGCTAATAAAAAGCCAAATAAGTTACATACTGGGGCTTTAAGCACTGTACAGAAATTAGTCTTTTTGCATGTTTTTATCAATACATTTTGAACACTTTTAATATATTTTGAAACAAAATTCCAATTTCACTTTACAGGGACTTTAAAGTCTTTTCACAACTTTATAAAGTCTTAAATTTTGAAGTTATTTTTTCTGAATTAGCTGTCCAAGAGTTTGAGTCCTAAAAAACATTGTGAAAGTATTTTTTTTTTTTTTTTAAGATGAACCTGTACATAAAAAAGAAAAGAAGATTGTTGTTTTTGTTTTTTGAGAGTGGAGCAATGTTTGTTTTTTTGATAGACTTTGCCTTTGATTGATTATCCCAGCCTATTTTGAATTCTGTTCTATCATAGTGGTCTATAGTCTTTATCACAAACTAAAACTGTTAAAGGGATAGTTCACCCAAAATTCAAAGTTTCAGAGTCCTCTGTGGCTTCTCTGAGTTACAGGGGGTCTCTGCGTAGCAGTGCATGTCCATATAACGGTTGCAAATGGATACCAACGGTCTTCGTAACAAAAAGACACACCAAAAAACATCCAAATACCTCCACACAACTCATCTGTATTGTCGGCCCAACATGAGAAATTGTCCCGAAAAAAATTAAATAAGTCTATATTTTAACTCATTGAGTGCCGCGCTCCTTTCCAAAGTTTTAGTCAAGTGTACCGGCAATTTAGACCATTTTTGACTTTTTATGTAGAGCCACAGTGTATTCTATATTATTGCCACCAACACATACTGTGGCTCAATTGAAAGGTTTAACTTAATGCTTCAAGTGGCCACAAACCGTTTGTTTCTACGTGCCTCCGTTCCTGAGAAAAGTCAAGCTAAACATGGCTGGGTTTCACCAAAATCCCTCCTTTTTTTCTAGAAAAGGAGATAGAGCGTCTTTTATGAAAGGTGCTCTGTTTGTGTCTGTCGCTCTTCTCACACTCGCATTTCTGGATCAAAGGGCTCGTATAAGATAAATATATACAACAATGGTTGTTCTATTCACAAAACCACCAGCGGGGGCGCCACTAAACAACAATAACACAGACGCACCGTGCCGTGTCACAGCTTCTCGCCGCGGAAAGTGAGGGTCTGTCGGCCACCGCGGCTCGGGAAGACCGGTCCCGCCGGTGGTCGCAGTCCTTCTGTGGTACGGGTCGGTGATGCCGGTCTGCTTTGGCCCAGAGACCATCAGATTTTACCGCGGGAGGACTTTGGGGAGGACACGGTGTTGCTCCAGCTGAAGACCGGGCGGACTGTCGGCTGAGAGCTTCCTGGTTCTGCTCCGAGCAGCTCGAGCAGCTGGAGCAACAGCGCAGGTGAGAGCAGAGCAGCTGCGGAGCAGCTGCGCTGCATCTGCATGCAGAACTCGTTTGCAGAAGCCGAGTTATGATAAAAACTTCCAGATCATGAGCTGTCATGTGACTTTGATCGTCATCTATTTCAGTTCTCCTCGTCGTAGAGTCCCCAAATTTACATATAATGTGTATTAAAGTGTCTATTTTCATAATTTAAAAAAAAAGCAAAAAACGTAAAATTACGTTGTTGGCACTCAACGCATGGGAACGAAAAACGAGAAATTACGTGGTTGGCACTCAATGAGTTAAGCTTGTTTCCAGCGGAAGCTCCTCTTCCTGGTCCGTCCAAATCTAGCGAGATTTGCGCCAGCGTCAGTTAATCGCACTGACTCTGTAACTCTGTAACTCAGAGAAGCCACGGAGGACTCTGAAACTTCTCCCAGACCTTAGTCCACATGAGGGTGAGTAGATAATGAGTGAAATTTGAATTTTGGGTGAACTATCCCTTTAAGTTAAAAGTGTCACTGATGTAAATGGTTACAGCTTGAAGTGGAAGTGAGGTTTTGAAAAATATTGAGAAGGTCTTGAAAAAGTCTTAAAAAGGTATTAAAATTAACTTTAAGATTCCTGTATAGCCTGGTAGAGCCCCCCCCCCCCCCCCCCCCCCAACCTTGATGTGATTGATTCCCTCTGTTTACATGCTGGGGTATTTTACACATGAAATCCTGAGAACTATGGCTTGACTTCAGATCTTCAGTTTTAGTAATGGGTATTTCTATCCCAGGTTCTCCATTGTCCTGGATCACAAGGCCAGACCGCCGTGGCAGCCTTTGATGAGCTATTCAAGGCTCATTATGTTTTCGGGCTCAACTATGACGACGTGCTCCGCGGCTTTTATACGTTCCTTCAGACAGCAGTCTACCACATGGATGCTGAGACCACGAAGGAGACCCCGCGTGTCAAGGAACTTCGTACGCACCTGCTGCAGCGGGAAAATGAACTTCCCACCGAGCTGTTTGGGTAAAGCATGGACCAATGTAAGGAGTACCAGAACACAATTTATATTTCATGTCGACATTTAAAGTTTCAACATGGACTCTACCCTGGGTACAAGAACTTGAGGTTAAAATGTGGACAGCCAGGATGTTTATCATCTTTTTCAACTTCTTCTGGATTGAAAAGACACCTCAGTAAACCCGAGCATTCAGCTGATCACGACCAGGATGTAACCCTGCAAAGCCTGCCTGACGTGGAGTTCTCAAATGATATGCCATCATGTAGTACTGGCTTGCCAGGTAGTGCTATTGCCTCCAACCACATTCCTGTTGCACCACAACTGACAACCTTGTGTGGTTCAGTTGTTGCACATTTGCAAGAGTCAGGTCTCTCTGAAACTACAGACTATTGTTAATTCCATGGAGGAAATTGTTAATGACGTTCAAGATCAAGCACGAGAAGCTGTGCTGAAAGTAGTTCATAGTTAGAGTTCAGACCTTACTCAAATAGTAGAGGGTTCTTTGAATAGTTTGGACAATCCATTTTCTATGTTTAATTCAGAGGCCAAAAGGCAGAAATATTACGACAACAAATGGGAAGTAGTTGAACCCGAAGAGTATGTCCTGGGAGTCAGATTAGATGTGCGTAGAGATAGAATTACTGGCGAAGTTCCAATAACGGACAAATATATATGTTCCGATAATGTCTTCTCTTAAATCTTTGTTCAAAAATGACCACTTAAAGAAGAATTCTTACAAGACAAACTAAGTGAGAAAGGAATTTACAGAGGTAGTCATGATGGTTCATAATTTCAAAACCACCTACTATTTGCTCAACAGCGACATGCTCTTCAGCTTCTAATCTACTACGATGACTTATAAACTGCTAACCCTTTGGGTTCTAAACGCAGGGCTCGACAGTGCGAAGGTTTTGCTCGCATTTGCGAGTGGATTATTTCCAGTGCGAATAGAAAATTACGTTCAGTCGCATCAGTGCAACTCCGACAGAAGCTGTAGTACATGCACCGTTTTGCTGTGTACGTGACCACTGAGCAGTATTTATTTTTTTGGGGGGGAAACCTGAATCGTCTCCTCCAATGCAAGTGCAGCATTGTAGCTACGTAATCAGATCTAACCAATGCAGTGCTTCCATAACAGACACGTGACCACACACGCACACACAGTGAGGACTGCAGCGTGAAAACTAAACTTAAAACACAAAATGGAGAAGGGAATGGGCGGTGCGTGGCGCAGTGGTTAGAGCAGCTGCCCCATGTAGAGGCTACAGTCCTCACCGCAGGCGGCCCCGGTTCAAATCCTGCGTCGGGCAGCCCTTTCCTGCATGTCATTCCCCCTCTCTCTGCCTCCCCCTTTCCTGTCTAACTCTACTGTGTGCTATCAATAAAAGGCAAAAAGCCAAAAAAAATATACTTAAAAAAAAAAAAAAAATGGAGAAGGGAAAGAGTGTCGGCGTCGTGAAAATAACGCATTATTTTCAGAAAACAAGAGAGGATGAAAGGAAGGAAGACGAGATGAGACGAGAGCGACATAGAATTAGAAGAGGACGGGGCGTTAAACGAGGTGCCGGTAGACGAGGGAATGGAGGAGGCGGTGGGTCCGTCGGAGAGAAAGGGGGAGGGTGATGCAGGAGGCAGCCGGGGCACTGTGAAGCTTTACAAGTACAACCCTCAGTGGGAAAAAGTTTTTAAATGGTTGGTGTTTAAAGACGGCAAAATGTTGTGTAAATGGTGCCTTGCACATCCAAAGTTAGCGGGGAAAAACACGTTTTTAACGGGACATGCGCAGCTGAAGAGAGACACAGGGAGGAAGCACGCCATGTCCCACGAGAAATGTAGGGACGCCTACATCTCAAGTCAGAACAAAGCCGTGGGGCGCCAGCAGGCCAACTCGGACGAAGAGACAAAAAAACAGCTTAAAATAAAGTTCAACATCGCATACTATATTGCGAAAGAAGAAATCGCTTTCACAAAATTCCCCAAACTATTCGCCCTCCACAAGAAGAATGGCGTCGACATAAACCAGACTTACAACAACGACAAACGCTGTGCAGAGATGATCGGCCAGATGGCAGATGTCACGAGAGAAGAGCTGAGAGAGAAGATAGAAGCAGCACACTACCTCGGAGTTCTCATAGACGGGGACACAGATGTATCTAATACCGAGTGTGAAATTGTGTACGACCGTCTTGTGGAAGCTGGCAAACCTGTCAACATCCTGGTGGGACAACAGGACATGCTCATGCCCTTGGTAAGTCACAGTTAGTGTGTTTTAATAAATACAGTTGATTGAAGTTGTATCTGATATTTGGTGTGTGTGTGTGTGTGTGATTTTCTGCTCTGTTAGGGGTTGTCAATGCCACCAAGGCTGCCTTTGCAGCTGTCTGTGAAGGGGATGGAGAATCCTGGATGAAAGAGCTTGTCTCCTTTGGTGCTGATGGGGCCTCTGTAAACACGGGCAGGGGGGGTGATAGCCCATCTTTTTCTTTTCTTTTCTTTTCTTGTGTGTGTGTGTGTGGGGGGGGGTACCGTAGGGGCATAAAGCTGGGTTTCCACCGAATAAACAATTTTTTTTGTTTGATATGTCAGAGTTATGGAGTTGTCCATACCGATGCAGGATGGACAGCACCCCCCCCGCGCGCGCGCGAGCGCATGCACTTAACGTCGGCGCTTTACATGCAAAGCACAGCGACTCTGTTTTTTCCCCTGTGCATTTACACTAGTTTGCTCTTAAATACAGGCTTTATAAAATGAATTTCGTTTTCTTTTGATATCATATTGATATTTTTCCCCTGCATGTGCATGTGAAGTAGCCAGACTGGACGCACACAGCGCATCAAGCCCAATAATGTCGGCGCAAATTGGTGAATTCTCTGGTCGTCCAATGCACGAACGTGGTGGTTACAGGTAAAAATGAGAAAACATGATCATCATTTTTATGTGGATAATATTTATTGTGTTTAACAAAAGGGGGTGCTGCCCAACATCATTTTAGGAAAAGTCACAGACTGGTGGACTTCAATGTTTTTATATACAGTATAGCTATGCATAAATGAAAATCAAAGTCGTCCAGTGAACAGTAGTTGGCAGTTCTAGTGCTAAGGGGTGCAAAGTAGTACTAACTGGCAGTGGAAACCCTGCTTTAAATTATTATGACATAATCTAAAATAAGGGGCAGATTAAATATGATTATTCTTCTTTCTGCTCTGTTTCATTTAGATTTTAGTTTTTTGTTGTTATTGTAGCCTATTTCAATACAAGATGATGTTTCTGACTGATATTGCCATGTTCCGTGTATCTCGCTTTCAGAGAAATTCCGCTTCTTCCTCCGCTCTCCGTCCGTCTGTTGTCTTCACCGTCTTCCACTGACGTCATTCCACACATTTCCAGAGTGCACATGGCTCTGACTGAGCAGTAGGACATAGGCTGGTTTCGCCAAAAACACTAGTTTTTGACCAAAACACTGAGAAAACGAGCTTTTTGTGGAAAGAAACGTGTCAAGCAGAACAGCGACTTTGACGTTGATATTTTTTGCTTTAGTGACACGTCACACATCTGAACAGTGTTCTCCTTCTATAAAACAACGAAAACAACACAGAGAAAGGACTTTTGATGGCAAAATAATAATTTATTTACAAATATCAGTAAAAATGCATGAACTTTTTTGTACGTTTGTAGCTTTCACATGACCTCTGCCCCATGGTCGACCACTGTTTGATCCACGACTTGTAAATAATAGAAATATATAGAATTGCCATAAAATAAATCTCTTATAGCTGTAGTCAGTGTGATGTGGAGTTTAAAAAAAAAATGTTTTAACCTTTCCGCCGGTTATCAAAAGCAGTAAAAGTTAGCTCGCTAGCAAGTGAGTTTATTTTATTTTTTTTACAATTGGTGTAATATATTATTACCTTCATGTCTTTCTGGAGCGTGTGGACGGGTCTCTGCTGCTCCTGGTTGATCCGGACGGAACCGCTCATCTGACGAATCCGGGTCACATCCACCGAGCGGTGAGTTGAGCTCATAGCGGGGCTGTGGTGACGCACCGTCAGCTGCTGCACTCACCGGCCGCTCGGCCCGGCTTGATCATCGGTGTCGGTCGTCGGTGTCTTTTCAATGATCTCCGTCGTTTTCTCACGATCGCGACCCTCTTCCTCTCCGAACTACCGCGACACACACGGTACATAATGTGCTGACGTGTGGAACACATAGGCTCCTTGCATAAGTTTCTTTAGCATATCTCTTGTCATCTCACTTCTTCTTCTCATAATCAATGCTGATCTCTCATCCAAAGAGGGCACTGCTGCCACCTACAGGACAGCTACACGTCTGTACACTAGTTTACAAGCCTGATATTGATGGACAAGCTCCGCCAGACCGTCCTCCAGCCCCTCCCGTTGAAAAACGCATTTGACGTCTATAGACGTCAATGGCAGCCAATGAGTTGACGGACAGACACACAGCCTCTTTTAAATGCACCGAGTCCTGACAAATAACATCAGTCATCCAACCAAATTAACTCTACAGGATAACACTAACAGGAAAGACAGTCAAAATATGCCACATAGCATTTTTTTTTTTTTTTTTTGATTCAGGAGTTGCCTTGAATCCCTCTCAGCGGCTTCACTGCTCGATCTGTCTGTCAGTTTGAACGGAGGACTCACGTGTGGAGAGGAGGGAGGCTGGCGAGACGTGAACTTCCTACCTTGTGTGCAATAAAAGTTATAAATGCGGTAGATACTGGTATGACACTGCTGCTACGGCAGCTATGGAGTAGAGATCCGGGCTGGACCGGGGGAGAACTGAGCTGCTGAAAGCAGCAAGCACAGAGAGCCGGCCCGGGCTGCTTGTTGCTGCTGGAGAAGCAGCTCCGTACGTGGAGCTGATCTATGGGCCCTTAAATTGGAAGTGGATTTTTTGCGGTCCACAGAAGCTTATCACCAACGCAGTGTGCATTTTACCGTTATGTTCTTGTCCTTTTCGCTGGCAAATTGAAACACACACACACACACAGGTAACGTAGGTCAGCAGGGCACAGACGCATCACAGCGCAGCACCTCGGCTGACACATCCGCAGGTTCCACAGTAGCCTGTCTGACAAAAAGCAGGCTGCAGTCGGGATTTTCCTTTCCTTATCCGGCAAAAAGTAACGGATTACTTTCTTTCTTTTTTGGTAGTCACCACAAATGGACTCATATAGTATCTTTGCATTAAAAATGTACATGTAGCTTATTTACAATAGGTACAAACATTACAGAAATCCAAACAAAGCTGCTCTGGAGCTACAGGACAATCATTAAAATACAACAAAAAGAAATACATGAATACATTATACATAGTTTATGGGTCTTCATCCACCATCCTCCGAAAGCTGGTGTATGGCTGATACTGCTGATTTGTGTCTGTGTATGTGAGAGGAGAGGAGAGTTGTGGAGGGATCTGGCCAGTTGAGGGTGGGTGATAGGGATGTGGCCTTGGGTATGTTGGAGAGGACATGTTGAGTTCAGACTCCTGAGCCTCATACAGAGCTGCCATTATCTGGCGCTTCACCCTTGTTTTTATTACTGCGTAGTTAATACTCCTTAGCTCCGCTGCAACCTGTACACCAAAAGTGGTGTTGCTGTCTGTCTGCACTGGCCTGCTTCTATTTTCCGCTATGACTTTAGACATTTGCTGGAGGATGGTGACTTTTTGCATTTCAATTTCATCAGGTGACTGGACCTTTTTGTGTTTCTTGGCCAGATTTGGAGGCTCAGGAGTTACAGGCATGTGGTGGTGTTGTTCCAGAAGAGGCAACTGGCTCCAGATCTTCTGACAGTTCTGACGCCTCTGACACACCTTCTTCTGCCTCAGAGTTGATCTCCTCCGCAGCCAGGCTGTCTTTCACTGACATGTGAAGCTGTAATAACAGGATGAGATGGTATTTTCATATTTCTTCTGTTTATATCTGTTAATGAAACTATTTAAGTAACGATCAGGAACTACAGTAATAACTACAGCAGTATAGCACTTACACTGGTCTCTGTAGCACGCTGGACGACATGTGCTTTTAAAAAAAACAAGGACTTCAGCATCCACTTCTGTTTGCTGGTTAAAGCTGTATCTCCACTACCACTTGGTTTGCTTTTCAGAAGCTTGGAGTACTGCGTTCTCAGTGACGTTGCCCTCGCACGTACTTCTTCCACTGCAATTAAATATCACCAAGAAATAAAGTTAATGTTACATTCTTTTCATTCTCTGTTTCCCTCTGTGATGGCCACAGCCGTGGCACACACATGCCGTGGCACACACATGCTGTCAATATGCATCGGATCAAATGTCATTCTGTCCCTTCATCCGTCCAGCTCTCTGTCCACTCTCTCCATGGCGGAAACGATTACCACGTGCAAAACTCTAATTTGAATACTGCGGTTTGCACGTGTTTTCATTTAGCGGGTTACTCTTAGTAGATCAGCTGTTTTGCGTGAGCTAAAAAAACACGCAATATTTTAGCAGGCGCAAACAATTTAGCGCCCGCCATCTGGGATCTTAATAGATCCGGCCCTAAGTGTGGTAATTGTCAACAGTGTAATTTTACATGTAAAACCAAAACCTTTAATCATCCACGTACTGGTAAAGTGTTTTCTGTTAAGGGTGTAATTTCTTGTAAAACTAATAATGTTATATATATGCTTAAGTGCCCCTGTGGTCTTGCTTATATTGGTAAGACATCCAGACCTCTTAAAAATAGAATCTCTGAACATAGATGTGCTATAAGAAACTCTGACCCTAAGAGCCCTGTAGCTAATCACTTTAACCAGATGAAACATAGTGTTGCTTCTCTCAACTACATTGGTATAGAACAAGTATGTCCACCGAGGAGGGAAGGTGATATCAACAAATTTCTTCTCAGGCGTGAACTTTTCTGGATTTATACTTCCTACTACTACTTCCTGTAGGCTGCATACTGTGTCACCCAGGGGCATGAACAAAGAATTGTTGTAATTATTGTGACCATGTCACATACTACTGTTTTCATATGTGTGTTGCTCTGTGCTTTAATGTGACTAGTTATGACTGTGCTTTAGTTCTTAGGTGTAGCCTCAGTAGCATGTACCAACTTCATGACGGCACTCACGCCTGATCACTGTTTGCATATCCTACTGAGTGTAGCTTCCCTTTGTGTCTCTCGCACTAGTGTTTAATACACTCAGATTCTGATATATATTTTGATATTTTTCTACTATTTATGTTATTTGAAAAATGTTATGAGATTTCTACATTGTGGCTGGTATGACCTACATTTATGGTGTTTTCATTGGTATGGGCGCATGTGTACTTACACAGTTTATTTTCTGTGTGTGTGTGTGTGTGTGTGTGTGTGTGTGTGTGTGTGTGCGTGTGCGTGCGTGTGTGCTCCTGCACCCATGCTTTTGTTTTTTCACAGTAAGTAATTATATTGATGTTTAAAAACACTAGAATATAACAGGACTCTGTATTACTATTGGATGCTGTTATATTTTTTTTTTCTTTAGCACTTTCTAATATTTTTCCATGCTAAATGTTAGTTTTTGTGTATGTACCGGTATCTGCTTCCTGTTTTCTAGTTGTCACATAGACGCCACATAGATGGCGTCTATGTGGATTCTGTATGTCTGACGAAGAGCAGTTGTCGCTCGAAACGTTACACTTCTCCTGTGAATAAATGGACTGCATTTTGGAGCCCTGCGGTGTGCGAGCCTTTCTATTTTCTTTTTAACACTTACACATGTGCCATTTAAACAAGTGAAGATTTAAATAGAACTGGGAAAATTTATGTTTATAAATACGACAATAACAATGTAACAGAAAAGTACAACAATTATTTTTTTTTACTATTTACAAATATACAAATAATTACAACAGGCGACTTGGTATGTATCCAGTATGCTGGCCCCGTCCCTGACTCTCCAAACGCAGCAGCTGGGGATGACAACTCTGTGCCCCTGGCCCAGGGCCCCATACTGCCACACCACATACTGCCTGTAGGCTGCATAGCGGAACTGCCGGTTGCTCTCTCCGGGATCTGGAAGATCCTATGTGGCCCGGATGTCATTCCAGATCCTCCTGGACAGTCTCAGCACCCCCTCATCTAAGATGTAAAGTTCCATGTGGGGAAGGTGTGCAATGCAGGAATTTGGAGGCTGCCCGCAGCACTTCCTCTCCAAATCCATCGGCATCTCCCGGCAATGTTGGCAGCACCATGGTAGCAGGCTGGTGGAGGTGTGGCCATCAGTAGGTCAAACATTGTGCTTGGGTCCCTGGCCAGACAGCGCTGGAGCAGCAGGCGACAGTCCTGAATTCTCTCCTAAAATAAGTTTACAGTAGTTAGTACTGCCTTTGTAAGTCACACAGAATGTAGGACTGAGATAGAATAGTGCTGCTATTCACATTGGTGATGTGGACTGGACAGGTTTGGTGAATTTTTATTGAGGTAACAGGAAGTGTAACAACTTTGCTCTGCTGCAACTCTTTGCGCTCGCAGCATCCATGTCCGCTCCAGATCTTCATTTTCCAATGGGAGAGAAGCAGCTGCACCACGTCCCTGCCGTCTTCCTCTGCCTCGACCTTCATTTCCATTACTGTCAAGAATAAACAGTAGACAGTGTTATGTCTATGTATATATATATTCACTATCTATCTATCTATCTATCTATCTATCTATCTATCTATCTATCTATCTATCTATGTGTATATTAATATTCACATCTACTAATATGTGAACATTAATATACACACACACACACACACACACACACACACACACACACACACTAACTATATATACTGTATATATACATATATATATATGGGTCCATGCCTATGTTCCCTCTGGACTCTCTCTACCTATCTGGACTCTCTCTATCTGGCCTGTCTAGCCTCTACCTGGTCTTTTTTACTAAACTTAACCAACTCTTTTCTTCATTGCCTAAACCCAACCAATGGTGGGACCAAAGGGCTGAGGGAACATAGGGCCTAATTTTCAGTGACAATAAAAGTTAGAAATGTGGGAACATAAGGCTGTGGGAACATATGAATGACCCCATATATATACAGGGTTCAAAATTACCGGTCGCCAGTCGCTTTGGCGAGTAAAGGAAGCCGGCTGACCGGCCACTCTGATCTTAAAGCTCACAACATGCGTATAGCAATGATTTGTGACCGATTACAACGCTCGCGGCGCACGTGTGTATTTAACATGGATCAATTATAATACATCAATGTATTTAACAGCAAAAAAAAACATCGCTCCAATTTTTTTTTTGTTGCCGTTAAATAAACATGTGCGCTGCGATATCTGATCAATGCCACATCCGTTGTGCTCTGTCTCAGCTGATCGCGCTCATATGGAACTTTTTTTATTGAAAGTGCAGCCAAACACCAAACTGAAGAGAGAGGAACAGCAGTCTCCTCTCTCAGCTCCTCTGACAGCTCCTCTGTGAAGCTGCAGGAGAGCTGCACCGTCTTTTTTTTTTTTTTTTTTTTGCAGCGCCGTTGTTACAGGTGATGCACATCTATGTCCGTGTAGGCTACATTTATTGTCTGATCTTCCTTCATGGTGCACAGTGTCAGTCCTCCTGTGAAACTTTTAGCTACTAAATAATATGACTGAAGGCAGTGGAAGTCTGCACGTGTCGACACGCCCCCATGAGTTGACGACATAATGAGCTAATAAAAAAATTAAAATAAATAACTGATAGTATTATTAGGTCAAGTTCTTGTTATAGGTTAATGGTTAAACAGTTAACCATGTGCATCCCTAAAATAAACCTTTTAGGAAAAAAAGGCAAACTTGACTCCTTTATTCCACACAAAAATATGCTAATAGCTATGATATGTGTTAAAAATGCTTATGAATGTATTATAACAGTTCAACACAATGAAAAATATACAAAACAGCTATACATAATTTTTGGCCAGTAAAAAATCTTTCTGGCCAGTAGATTTTTAAAGCTCACTAGCCGGTTGGCCAGTGAGCAAAAAAGTTAAGTTTGAATCCTGTATGTGTATATATATATTGTATTATATATTATTATTTATATAGCCTATTATATTTATTCATATTCACACATATATAGTAGGCTGTGTGTGTTTGAATGTGTGAGTGATAGAACAGAACAGATAAATAGTACAGCACGGTATGTACATTATATTGAGAGAATAATGTAACCCTTGATATTGCACATGATAAACAAACAACGGAAATGCGGTTACGGAGACGCTCACGACAGTTGGGGTGAGTCAAATAACAGTCGAGTAACGGCTACAATGTTATAACGGGGAGAAACAGTAACTTGTTCTGAAAAAAGTAGCGCCGTTAGTGACGCTGTTTGTATATTAGTCCATGGCATACTGGTTATGGTAAACCTAATCTAACCCTAATCATTTTATATTTCTTATACTAAGTGTTGGAGGAAACCAACAGAAGAGCGAGTTGTCAGCTGCCAGTTGTTGTCAGCTGATTTGTCAGCTGTCTGTTATTGTCTTTTGTCAGTCTGTTGTTGTCATAAGCTGTCAGTTTTCAGTTGTCAGCTAGGTAGCCTACCGTTAGCTTCTACGGACTGTGATGGCATTTTTTTTTTTATAGATTCATGAACATACAATGAATGGACTTAAAGTCCCACTCCCGCGACCCTTTTTGGTCATTTTAAAACCAGCTCATTAGCCATGCACATTAGCAATGCACCTCTGGGGGGTGGGCGGAGACTGCGCTGCTCTGCACCCGCCCAGCCACCTCCTCGCACCCCACCCCCCGCTCGCTGACAGCTGGACATTGTACAATTACAGATTCAGAGCGTTTAGCGTAAAACACTGGGATTCGATCCCAGACTGGAGCATAGTCCTTGCTCACGGTGCAAACAACGGTGCAAGCTGCTCTACCAGGTGAGCTATACCTGTTATACCTTGACAGCTACACCGAGCTGTCAAGCCTTTCACCTCTGAGCCAGATGCAGAGCGGGGCGGGAGCTTGTAGCACTAGTGCCCTCCCCTGGAGCTGTGACACATCAGCTCCAGTCTCCCTGAAACTGCCAGTTTGCGTCTGCCATTGGTTCACAGCAGTTTGAAGGCAGAAAAACTCAGAAATGCAATTTTGCACTTCCTTTTCTGCTGATATGTGCTCTAACACAAGAAAATTGCCACAGGAACATGTGAAAAGCTCAAAAAACACGATTTTCACGGGAGTGGGTCTTTAAGGGCCTTTCACACCTAACGCGGCGGAAGGTGGAAGGTGGGCGCAGCGCGCTGTGACGACATCTCAGCGCGTCCAATAGGAGAGGATGTAGTGGAGTCTGAAACAAAATCAGCTGCTTGCAGAGTGAAAACAAACGGCCAGACGTTCAGTTAAGGTGACGGATGCATGAAGTGAGTTGTCATCCTCCTGAGGATCAGACCAACTCTCTCTAACTGTTAAACTGCTCCCTGCTCAGCCTGACGCTAAACTACACCTGGAAGCGCTCATTTTGGAGCTCCTGGCGAACCGGTTACATGCTGCCACTCCGACATACCGCCATTCCGACATTCTACTATTCAGACATGTCACCATTCAGACATACCACCATTCCGACATGCAAACGTCCTGCCATTCCGACAGTTTCGTCCCGCCATTCCGACAAGGCTTTAATTTCCATAAGGAAATGTGCGTTACTCCGAGCGGTGGTTAGGGTGTGTGTTTGTTTCCGTTTTTTTTTTGTTTTTACAGTCAGTGGAAGCTGAAGCATGGAAGCACTCCGTTGTCAGTTTGTAACAATTTCCCTTACAATAAGGATATAAATAGTTAAGCTGCGTTCACACCGGACCTTTTATTTTTAGAACGAGCGACGAGTTTACATGTTAAGTGAATGCAAACGAGCGATGGAGCGTTTTATCGCCCAGGCGAAAAAACGCTGGGGCTCGGAGCGACAGCGACGGAGCGTCGGAGGGTTTTTTCGCTCAAGTCGCTCCCGTCGCTCGAGATGAGAAATCCCAACTCTCCGGCCGTCAGTCGCTCGTCGCTCAGCGCTGATTGGCTGCTGTAATCCCGGTGGTGCCGCTGTAAACAGAGACACATGGCAGTGGGCATGACGTCATCAAAGCGAAAATGCGAGTCTGTGGCTCTGAGCCAAATTGACGAGCGTCTGCAGCTGAGAGACGGAGCGTTTTTTTTTTTCGGAGCGATACGAGCGACAGGGACAAAAATAAAAGGTCCGGTGTGAACGCACCTTTATGAGGCAGAAAGAGAACTCAACACCGTCTTCTCCCTAAGTTGAAAAATATTTTTATTTTTTTAATTCAAAAGACAACGTTTCGAGTGACTGGCTCTGCGTCGTATTTGACTCGTACAGCAATAATATAATGATAATAATAATAATAATAATAAATAATACATTTCACATGTAAGGGGAGCTGAACATATAGTTTTCATTCACAAACCAATGTGGGAGAGGTCCAAGACGCGTGTGCCAGACGCACAGAGGCATGCGTAAAACACCGACCTGTTTAGTTAATCTTTTAGTTAATTTTCGTTTCTTTTGGATTTTTGTGAGTATTTTGGAGCCGTTTTGGTCCATGTTTGTAAGCCTTTTTTCCCCCTGAATTATATTTGCAAGAAGTGGGTTCGGAGTGTGTGATTGAAAGGTCTGCTTCCCGTTCAAGGCCTATCTCCTCCTTCGTTGGTTTACGAGGTTGTGGAATCCCTCTGCTTAAAATCTGAGGCTTTGAAATCGTCGGGGTCCGCCCGCTATTCAGATATCCCGCTTTTCCGACATGTCTCTATTTAGACATCCCGCTATTACGACATCCCTCTATCCAGACATGCCGGTAGTCCGACACTTTTTGATACCGCTATTCCGACATATCGTCTTTTTTTTTCTTTTTTTTTTTTACAGCTGCGATACCCAGGCGTGTCTCTCTCTCTCTCTTTTCTTTTCAGCATGCCTATCACTGGTTTGATGAGGGAGTGATGTTCTTAATCTCAACAACTAAACTATCAAGTCACAAACAAAACTGACACACATGATAAACAAACAGAACTATGCTGCAGTTTGTTTGTCAAGTTAACCTGTCACGCCGCGGAGAAGCGTGTGGGCTTAGGGCCTGGGCCTCATTTATCAAAACTGTAAGTAAGCAGTGTAAAACTGCTGCTACTAATTTTTTTGCTTAGGCCTACGGCGAAAAGACACCCAAAATATTTACACCTTTTTCAGATCTATCAAACTGTGCGTGCACAACTCTCCACAATTACTCTTTGATAAATCAAACTGGATCCAAGAATGGTGCGCAGTTGCGCACGTGAACACGCCTCCGGAATGCCTAGACACAACCATATATGGTCAGCACGTGCATATTAATTAGCCATGTGCGCTCTGTGGAGCGGCAACAAAGTGACAACGAAGACAACGGGCGGAGGGTGGGGGAAAGAAAGCGAGATACACGGCATCGGGCAATAAATCAGTCAGAAAAATGATCTTGCATTTTAATAAGCTACAATAATAAAAAAAAAAACTCCCAAATCTCAGCTGCCTGTGTGTTTTTAAACTTGGAGGGTTTGTTTTTTCTTCTCTAATAGGCCTATGTATTTGTGTATGAGAAACAGATGGAAAAAAAAAAATCAGAAGGACACGTCTGACTATAAGGTAATCAATCAATGTCGGAAAAGCGGAATCTTTGAAAAATAGTAAAGTGCTGCTACTCCGACAATGAAAAAAAAAAAGTCAGAATAGTGGGACGCTTGAAAAATAATTTTAATGCCGCTATTACGACAAGTAGAAGTCAATGTCGAAATAGCGGCATGTCGGAATAGCAGCATGTAACCGAAATCGTCTGCCGTTTAAATTATCTGACCAATCTGTGTGCTTTAATGAGATGCACTGGACAAATGTGGGCAAACTGCTATTTTGCGCCGGCATATCATTAGTGCAAAATCGTGTTAGGCCAATTTTTTTTTTTTTTTTTTGGGGGGGGGGGCTTTTAAAAGATTTGTCGGAATGGCAACACGTTTAAAAAAGAAAAAAATACCGCCATTCCGACCTTAGGAGACGAAAACTGTCGGAATGGGGGGGGGGGGGGGGACTTGAGACTTAATGCAGCGTTTCTTTAATACAGCAATTGATAACACTTAACCAGAGTAGGAAGGAATCAGGTTCACAAGACATCTGGCAAGTTGAATTAGTTTAGTTTAGTTTAATAAGTTTATTTGTATCAGGGACAATGTACAAAATCACATTAGTCTCGAGATGAGACGAGATGCCTTGTACCGGATTTAGCTTACTAGCTACTTTCCATCCGTATGCATAAATAATACTCCTGTCTAACATCTGCAGGTTAACAAGACATCTGGACACAGGCTACACATGTCTTCTCACAGTATCTATAAGATCCCTAATTGCACTTTGGAAACGGGTGGGTTCATTGTTGACCGTACTGTCAAAGAGTTCAGAGATGTTGCTGTACTGCTGTGCAAATTCATGTTCAGCTGCTGTCTGGTTTTCAACTGTGGAGAATGGGTTTCTCCTAAACATTGACACTTGTGTCAAGGAGGACCCCACTTCCTGCAAGTAAGCATGTGCAGCTCCTGCAGCCTCTGGCAGACAATCTGCTGGTGCTTTCTTTGGGCATCCACCCAGAGCCAGTTGATCTGGGATACCCTTGCCTAAAATAAGCAAATCAAAACACAAATCATCAGGGGCTAAGGTTTGGGTAATTAACATCTTACCATCATGCATATCAATCCACCTCAGTGTCTAACCCTTGGATGCCCTTGAAAATTATGCTTGGCTATACAGAAAAGTATTTGGCTTCAATGTTCAGTACAAGGAAATAACTTAATCCATTTAATATACAGTATATGGATCAAAAGATTTCAATCAAAAGATTAAGTACACTTGGCTTGTAGTTGCGCTTAATCTATAAATTATTTTACAGACCCCCCCACCCCACGCACACGTTAGATTGACGGATGATGGATCCAATATCATTGGCTGATGAATCGTGAGCAGGTTTACGTATAATCAGTGGCCTGCACTATCCAATGAGAAATCCTGGATTTAATCAAAAATAGAATTTTGCAGAAAGTTTGGCCTACATTGTCTGATGAGTTATTACACCAATTATATGACCCAGAGTGGGCTCAAAGTCAATTTTCATTTCTGTACAACTTTAATGATAACTTTTGCCCTTTTGGTCCAAAATTTTTTAACTTCAACCCAAACCTTACAAAGGTACGAAGCAAGATGTCCCAAGTTGGTCTGACAAACAGATTGAGATATACAGTATATTCCACCACACAGACACAGACACACATACAAACAAACATTCCTTGAATTGATAGATAGATGGCAAAACACTTATAAACTAGAAAATTTCCTCTTGGGAAATTTTGAATGGGCCGCGGGGCTACTGCCGGTTTTGCCATCTCTGTCAACATGGGAATCAAACCCACGATCTTAAGGTCAAGACAGAGCTGATCAGACAGACACATGATCATCTTTCTATAAGCACTGATATGGAGGAGCTGTAATCACATTAGGTTAACTGTGTGTGTGTGTGTGTGTGTGTGTGTGTGTGTGTGTGTGTGTGTGTGTGTGTGTGTAATCACATGAAGTTACCTGTGTGTGTGTGTGTGTGTGTGTGTGTGTGTGTGTGTGTGTGTGTAATCACATGAAGTTACCTGTGTGTGTGTGTGTGTGTGTGTGTGTGTGTGTGTGTGTGTGACTGTAATCACATGAAGCTGGCTCTAGAGTCTGTGTGTGTGTGTGTGACTGACTTGACACATAGTTAGTTAGTAGCTGCATCCTGTGTCAGTCTGATTTAGCTGTGTCGGTGTTTATAAACATTTAAACGAGCGCCAGGTGGATTGTTTATGAAGTTAACGAGCTCTGGCCTGAGCATCAAAGAGGTTACCACGGCGATAGGGGCCCCCACAGGCTGAGACAGACAGAAACGTGGTGAAAAAGAGCCATTTTCTGCCTCTGCACCGGTCTCACATTTAGGCTTAGCATGACAAAACGGTAACTCCTATCAGAACAAAACACAGATCAACGTTGCTCTAAGGACTTACTGAAAATTTTGGTACGATTTGGTGTTTCTACAGTAAATATTTTGGCGACGCTGGCAGTTTTAAAACATCAGGCCGTTCTGCTTCTCTCAGAAAATATTTGTATTGGACTCAATGAGGAGCAGAGACAGACGTGGCCGCACTTAGAGGCTCAGAGTTTAAATTCTGTAAGTCACTCTGATATTTTGAGCAGATTAAGAGATCGAGGATGAGCTCGTCTACAAACGTGGCGGAAATTATGTGTGTAGAGTGTAAATTGTGGCCGTTTGGAGTTTGGAAAGAGAAAAAATCTGGAGTTTTTCTGGCATCTCTCCCACTCTAACCGATGATGTCACGCACTCTGACACGAACATTCCGTCCAATACACACCCATTATAATCTCATAATTTCTCCAAAAATGATCATGGTCATTGAACAGGGATTGATCAAAAACTATATGACCTATCAAAACGTGGAGTAATACGACAATACACAAGACTTGTGTCTACTGTTTAAAGTTTAAATGGTGTCTCTAGGTGAAAGTATGCCTGAGCAGTAGACGTTTGTTAAACTCCGATGATTGGTCTTTTTCGCTCTTTTTTTTCCGCCCGTCCCATTGACTTACATGCAAAAGTTTTGCGCAGCTTTTCGCGACTTACGTCGCGAAAAATTCGTTAACTGTTGAGAAAAGTAATAGCACACCGTGCTATTAGCTATTTCATAGCTGTTGGGACCAGTGCCCGGTGCGATTGCCCGCGGCCCTAATAAGGCCTGGGGAAGGCAAACATGATAACCAAACATCTATCAGAGACAGCGCACATTACAGTAACCAACATTTCAGGTTTTAGCCTAAATGTGTTAGAAAGAGTTAGCTGCTGAGCTCATTCTCATCCGTAGTCCGTGTGATTGCAAGTTCTGCCAGAATAGTTACCCTATGTCAAGCATGACAATATGATGATATGCACCCCAGCCTTGTAAATTCACACAATGATCTGGAAGTATTTGGGCATACCCAATTTGAACATTTGAATCAACCCTGTGTTAAAAAGGGGGATAAAATTAGCAACACAATATAGCCTATTCACATAGCAGGCTATGTATGTATATTTAAAAAGTGGTATGCTAACCTTGGATCCTGTGTGCATTCCAGGCCTGCACCATCCGGTCAAGTCCAATCTCAGCCGCCTGACAGGTAAGCGTGGACACACAATACTGTGTCAAGTTGTCCTCCATGTTGAGTTCCTCCTGGTCCACAAGGTGGATGAGAGCCCTTTTCAGAGGGTAGTTTACCCTATTCTTAACCTCTGGCCACATCCTTTCAACAATATGATTCTGTCAAAATAGTAAACATCATGGTACCATCATACCGATGGTTTGCGATATCTTGGTGTTAATATTACATCCCCGATTGATAACATTTTTGAGTTAAATGGCCCCAAATTATTGAAAACTTTGAGGGACGATTTGAACAGATGGACAAACCTACCTTTATCACTATGGGGGAGGGCAGAAGTGCTCAAAATGAATGTGCTCCCACGATTAGCTTTTCTGTTTTCCGCCATCCCATTAGAAGTCCCCCAGAGATGGTTCAGAGAAATTAACACACTATTTTCTTTATTTTTATGGAAAGGTAAAAAACCTAGAATAAGTCTGAAAAAATTATCTATCCCCAGGAAAAAGGGTGGACTAGGGATACCAGACATTCATACTTATTATTTGGCGTACAATGGTATTTATCCCCTATTCTGGGCGTATGAGAAGGAGCAGGCAGCTATGGGTAGCTGGAGATGGCTGGAGCTGAAACTTGTCGAGGTGAATTATAAGAATGTCTCCTTAGCCTCACTCTGGTATCACACCAAATATAATAAAATCATAAAAAATCCCATAATTTCATTCTCGTGTAGAATTGTCAATGAAATACACAAACAACTCAAAATGAATGGTTTAGTTTTACCTTCATGCCCCCTATGGAACAACCTAGCACTAAAGGCCGGTGGGAAACCTATTAGTAATGAATCATGGCAAGAAAAAAGCATCACCAACCTAGGTCATATCCTGGGAAGCAACGGAGAAATGCTCTCTTTCAATGAACTCAAGAAGAAATTTGGTTTGAATAACTCGGATACATTCCAGTACCTTCAAATTAAGTCCATCGTGCAAAGCTTTGCAAATATCATGTTAGCAGATAATGATTCCTTTGATATTAAGTTCAGGGATGCAGTCTCTGGCAGTGGAAAGGTATCTAAAATCTATAAACTGTTATGTTGTACTTCTTCTTGCATCTCTTCTAAAGTTATAAAAGCACAATGGGAGAAAGATTTGGGCATACATTTAACATCAGAACAATGGGAAACTATCTTGAGCCGCTCAAATAATCTTTCAAAATGTGTCAGGTATAAAATCATACAAATTAAGATTCTGTTCAGATCCTATATCACTCGCTGACAACAAACACAAATGAGTTCAGTGTTTAAATGAATGGAAGATCTGTAAACACTAATGAAAAGGAAATAGAGCAAGTGTGATGTTCATCTTTGCTTTTTGGGATTATCACTGCAAACAAACAGCACAGTCCAAAAAAAACTATTTATAAAATATGACTGAGTTAACTTGGAGGAGGAAATATAGAAAACCAGGGGCCTTGTTTGGAGGCCATACTTGTTTGGGACACCTTGAACTTTCAAAAAATGCTGGTTGCCCACTCTTCCTCAAACATTACTACAGGGTCACATGATTCTGAAGTTACAGCCCAGTCTATTCTTCCAACTGTCAACTCAGACACCTTAGCAACGGTATCTAAGGGGAGGAGACTTAGCAATGTGACTGCGAGAGTACAAAGGAAACCAGGGCTGGGGCGTTACCAAAGAAGTAGCAGGTACCAGGTAGGAGGGGCTGGAGGAAAAGAGGATAAAACCAATTAGAGCCGTGCTGTACCGTGCTGAGCTAGTGGAAAAGCACCAAGAGGAGGTCCCGTCTGACCAAGACCAGGATGAAGGAGGAGAACCTGGACCAGGAAATTAGCGACCTGGATCAGAACACGACTGGAATTAAGGAGGAGAACCAGGACCAGGACTACCACATGATAAAGGAGGAGAACCAGGATCCGGATTTGTTTGGGCAGACTGGGACTACGGGGGAGGAGCAGCACGCGGTCCACCAGGACAACAACCCCACCGTTCCTTCCGGTTCCGGTCCACAGGTGTGTGTTTCTGTTTTCAGTGGGAGTGAGTCAAGAGATGAAGCTAACAGCTGTTAGCTGCTAACTCTACTTTTTGTGGTTCACTAAAAAGTCTAAAACCTAACCTGCCTACTTTATTTCCTGCTGTAGCGCTGTTACGTCACTTGATTCAGTTTTTAAATATTTTTTCATACACTGAGGTAACTGTTTAGACCCCAATGTGCAGTTCCAAACTGTTTAGGAGTTTGCGCCTTTTCAGAGAAGAGAGGCTTCACCCGTGTGAGCAGCGGCTCGTCTGCAGAGCTGCTCAGCCGGCCAACCTCTGTCGTCATCCTGGGGGAGAAAACGATATCGCTAATTAACTTTCCCCGCAAGTTTTTTTAGAGGGTTACCGCCGGCTGGTTAAATTCTTTTTGGGAGATAAATGCTGGTCTCATTGATGAAGTCGAACAATTGTGGCCACTGCATTGTTTGAATGAAAGGTGAAGCATCATGTGCGTACTAGACAGAAGAACGGTGCTGCCTTGGAGCTCTGTAGCCTACATACATAAATTACCACATTAATCAATAAATTACATTTTCCAACTGTAAACTTGCAGCAACTGCTGAATGTAACTGCAACAGTCCACTGTGAAAATTAAAAATATAATTGCGTAGCCTCTAACACTGGCCAATCATTTGCCATTCTCATCCTCCATCCCCCTCCCTCAACGCCCATCTCCTCCCTCTCCTTTTACGCTTATTTCTGTTGAGACTGAGTGGTGGACCTCATCACTTGCAGCTTTCCGATGACATCAGGAAGTAAATGCAATATTTTTCAATTTTCTGCAACTATATGTGACTTTTTATTATGAAATCATAATAAGCCATGATTTCCCCCAAGAAAAATTGTTAAGCCTGGTGGTAGGATGGCCCACCGGCAGCCCCCCTAAGTGTGTTATTTCGTGACAGGGGTCTGATCCTAACCATTGACTGATGGCAGGGCCCTATCCACCTTTTTCCGAACGTCAAAGACGTAAGCAGATGTGACAGTTCACACAATGTTTCTCAAGACCTGAAGATCCCTTCCTGATTGGCTCTGAGAGCGGCTGTGCTCCAGTCAAACTCTTTTTTTCTCAGATATTTTGCATTAAAACACACCCACAAATGACGTCAGGATTGAAGCTGAACGTGTTTGCCAACTAGTGGTACCAAGCGGTAACAACATAGGGCTGTAGATTCAAAGATATGGGCTGTTTTGTCCAGGAATGCTGCCTGTCGCAATAATGCAACTTTGGCGTCTAGAGGGTTAAAAATATAACATACTCAAATAATTTGGACTCACCCCCCTAAACCTCCTAACCATAACCCTAACCACCCGACTGAAAAAAGTGTACATAACAGGGCTGTACAGTGCGAGCATTTCACTCGCATATGCGCCTAAAAATAGATTGTGCGAGTAGAAAAAATAAAAAGGGAGCACACGTGCGAGTACGGATTTCAACCCTTTCATTCGCATTTTCTAAAATAAATCCATACAAAGTGGATCAAGCTAGAGTAAAATGTTCACGCATCTCTAAACAAATCCATCCTTCGGCAAATAACAACACAGCTCTTGTGATGACGCGCGATCACATCTCAGTCACACAAGCTGCACTTTTTTTATCAGTAGGATACTCAAGCGTTGCGGTAAAGTTTGTCTATTTAATTAACTGTGTTTAATTGACTGTCGTTTAATGTAGCAGGATCTCTGTGTAAACGTATGCACAGCGCACTGATCACACAGGGAGAGGAGGTGAAAAGAGACAATAACACGGTACCTGTTGTAACTGGCTTCACCCTGTACCATCGCTAAAACACCGCCGACCAGAAGAGTGTTAATGTAGCCTCTAACTTCATGAACGCAGCTCAAACCGGACTGGTGCCTCAGCACGGCGACCAAGCTTTGATGATTACACCGGATCCGCGCTGGTTTACAGCAGCGGTCCCCAACCTTTTTATCTCCGCGGACCGGTCACCGGTGGAAAATTTTACCGCGGCCCGGGGAGGGGGGGGGTGGCGGTCGTTCTCTTCGGGGGCGGGGGCGGGGGGTAGCGTACGTTCTCCTGTTTACATTACATGTAGGCCTACTGTATAAACAGGACTACACGTTCACATAGCCTAGTTTTCTCTTACGTTTACGTTCTTTGTTACAACTCACCATAATATAGTATCACAATAATAATGTCAGTCATCTGGGGGTGATGCTCCGTCTGTCATCTCGGGTCCTCTACTCTGTCATCTCGTTTTGCTGCTGAAACTGCAGAAAACTCCGTTTCACAAACATAATATGTTTGTAATGGAAGCAGGTTTTCAGTGCTTTTGTGGCGATCTCAGGATATTCTGCTTAAATCCAGAACGCAGGGAGAGAAGTTTTCTGTGAAGTGATGAAGCGGCAGAGAGCCGGCCGGGTCCCGCACACACATTGCGTTGGAGCATGTGAATCACCTGTTGCAATGAACCCGTAATTTAAACAGGACTCGTGCTTTTTCTTTTAGAACAGCTTTCTTCTTGTTGGAAGGCGTCGGGTCTTCTGTCGTCTCATTATTGAGTTTTTCCCGGCCCGGCGACGTGTGTTTTTCACTCTTTTACGTTTGTGCCTGCCTGTCAATTGCCTGTCATTTGCCTGTCAATTGCGCAGCGCTGGAACGATGCACAAACGGAAGTGGCAACATTTTCAAAATAAAACGACCGGAAGTGTGAAATAGATGAAACAAACGATTTTTTTTTTCATTGTGCTAACTAACAAATAGAGCCATGTATAAGGACTCTTCAGCTTAAATTCCTCAATTAATCGTTAATCAATCAATAAAGTCTATCAACTAACAATTAATTAATTAATCGATAATTTTCATCCCTACACTGTGTGACAAAGATGTTCTGTGTTTAAATGACAGAGCAGTTGGCCTTATGATGGCACTGTGTGTGTATAATGAGTGCACGTGTAGTGTTAATAATAAAATTGTGTTATTTATGAAATTTGATAGTGCTCCTAAATTTTTTCTGTGCTCCTAAATTTTTTCATTTAGGAGCACCTGTGCTCCTACTGAAAAAGCTAAGCGTACAGCCCTGCATAAGGCTGGATTGCACCAACAAGGTTTAATTTAATCTAAGATTAGCTCTAATCAGAGATTAGTAAAACTCAGTTTAAAGGTGTACAGAAATGGCCGTTTGTCCTGTTTGTCGCGCCGAGTTGTCACGAGCTGCAACACGAGTTTACCCGAGTTAGGAAAACGAATTTGATTGGTCGTTATCGAGCGGGCGGGATATTCAAAGCGTGTGTGTGTGTGTCTCAGACGTTTGAATGACGGATTACGGATCCAATATCAGTGGCTGGTGAATCGTGTGCGGGCTGACGTATAATCCGTGCGCCTGCATTATCCAATGCGGGGAAAAAAATACACACTTTCATCCCGGATTTACTCAAAAATAGAATTTTGCACAAAATTTGGCCTAAATCGTCTGATAGATGAGTTATCACATTAATTTTATGATCCAGAGTGGGCTCAAATTCAGTTTTCTTTTCTGTACACCTTTAAAATGAGTTATGGTGCCTTCATGTGCTATGGTAATTATGGTAAATACCAAAAGACGACGTGAAAAGTGCACATGAACAGCCTCTCACAGGGTTCATACACTTTTTTAGCAATGGTTTTCCATAACTTTTCAATGACTTTTCCATAACCTTTAAATGAATTTTCAAGGACCCCCCCCCCTCCCCATCGCTCCATCCATTCATCGGTCCTCGGTTTGCTGCCTATCTAAAGCACTTTAGCAGGGGGGTCTGGGGGCACTCCCCCAGAAAAATTCTGTGATTTTTAACACATAAATGAGGCATTCTGGCATTCAGAACTGGTCTAGTGGAGTTGTGGCTGGAGAGCAAAAACAAAACCCATTTGTTAAATCTTTTGGCTTCAACCAGCCTTTCAAAGGCTGTTTCCTCTTCTTCCACAACTTCTGCCCTATTCTCATCTCTATATATCAACCAATCCAACATGGATGAGCTTTAAACATGTCCTAAGATTTTCAGCCAACTATGTTTATACAATATATAAGCCTACATTTTACAGCAGCTCTCACACACACACACACACACACACACACACACACACACACGTTGCTGTGCTGTCTCTCTCTGTTCCTCTGCTCTCTGGACTGGGCTGCCTGGCTGTTCTTTTGGGCTCATAAAGTGAACATGGACGGCCCAATCCGACCGGACGCACTAGTTCGTGTCGATAATATGACTCGGCTTGTCTGGCCTGGCCTGGCTGGGACTGGGGCGGATTCGGACCGAGAATAAATTAATTACGGTAGGGTAGGCACTCCTCGCGCTCATAGACGTTGTAAACACAAACGTAAATGTAAATACACTAACGTCAGCGCGTCACTTGCAGCACCACGTCGTACCGGGCCGGTCCACTGACCCACCGGCCCACCGGGAAAACTCCCGGTACTCTCGGTGGCCAGTCCGCCCTGCCGCGCAGCCACCACAACCGCAGAAACGTCTCCCCTTTTCCGTGTAAAAACGCCTGATGTCGTCCATTTTTCCATTTTTCTGATGATTTTGGGAACGCTCGGAACGCTAGAGTTCAGATTGTCACCTTGGTTACCTGGCTGTTAGACAATAAAACACGGAGGAGGATTCTCCGCTTCCACAACACTTCTCTCTGATTGGTCGTGGCGTCGTGCCTGTGTTGCATTCACTGTGACCGGGAAATTACAAAACTACCTTCTCAGTCAATGTGCACTTTCTGTTTAACTCGCTGAATAAGAAATGTTCGGGGCTAGAGCCAGGCGACGCGATTGCGTTACACTATATTTATTTTTTTAATAGGCCTATTTCACATCCAAAATATTAACCACGCAATATTTCAATGACTTTTCCAAAACTTTACAGAGGATTTTATTTTTCCATAACTTTTCAAGGACCTAGAAATTGCATTTTCAATTTCCATAACTTTTCCAGGTTTTTCATGACCGTACGAACCCTGCTCTCATGTGGGATTTTCCACTGGGCAACTCGTATAATTTTTTGATGCCCGAGTTGCCGAGATGAGAATAACCTTTGACCTTTTCAACATGGCGGCGAGCAATGCAATATTCGTTAATGGTAAGCAAGGCAAGCCTTTAGAAAACAGTTAGCAGCTATTCACTTTATGTATGCGTGCACAGTAAAAAAAAAAACACTTTTAAAAAGCTAGCCAAATAGCCAGTGCTAAATCTCCATGAATATCAATATTTACCGTTTGAGTTTTGATAATTCATCTTCTTGCTGTAAGAGATGAACTAGGCAATCCAAGATTGTTTTACCCCATAGATATATAGCTACGCGTAGATGCCGCACGTGTCATATCAGGGTTGCCAACTTTTGCTCTCTGGCTGGAGTGAGATTCTATTGCCGGCAGGGCGGGGCGGGGGGTCGGGCTGTATTAGCTTTTCCATAATAATTATAACAATATAAAGATAAATGTTTAATGAAAATTTGTGGTTTTAACAGGTAAATTAAGCATTCTTGTGTACTCTGAGAAGAAAATTAAGGTAAAGACAACATTTGCTTGAGGAAAAAAAAGGACTTTTAGGCCCCATCCACACGAAAACGCGGCTTCACTGAATCCGATCTTTTTCTTAATCGTTTTGAAAAAAATCTCCGTAAACACAGCATCGTTTTCAAAAATATCTGCGTCCACACTGATCCAGTGAAAACGACCCAAAACGCTGTAGTACCTACATACTGCAGGCGTGTGTGTGGAGTGTGTGTGTCGCTGCAGCGCTGCCTGCCACACATAAACACTTAAGACAGCTGAAGAAGACGGGAAGTCCCCGCTGTAATTCAATAGAAGAAGAAGTTCCCCGCTGTATTCAAACTCAAACATGGATTAAATGTTGACAGGGAGTCGTGTCAGAGTAAATATGATGATCAGTGATGATTAAACAGACGTGATTCAGCCGCAGCGTCTGAGCGACGCGACGTTAGTCGGCCGTTGTTGTTGGTACGTCCAGACTGTCAGTGTGCAGCAGCTGCTGCAGCGGTGTGTGTGTGTGTGTGTGTGTGTGTGTGTGTGTGTGTGTGTGTGTGTGTGTGTGTCTCAGGTTACAGGTAGAGCGGCGGGGGGCATCATGACATCATCGTTTCTGAAAAAGTCCGTATTGGCCGTCCAGACGGATACGCTGGGGCGGCGTTTTCAAATTTTCCCACTCTGGGACCCGTTTTCAAAAAATACCGTTTTCACCCCCTGAAAACGCCGGATCCGTGTGGACGCGAGGCCGATCCGATAAAGTATTTATCCGGATTCGAAAAAAACGAATTCGTCTGGACGGGGCCTTAGTAGGCTACTGACTGAGGTTCCTATCTTTGTAATGGGAAGAATGAACATTGAAGGTGGTGTTGGGATGGTGGGGGGTCAGGGTTGTTGTTCAATAAATAACTCAAAGAGCTATCTTTTCAATTTTGATCATGTTTAATAAAAGGTTTAATGCATGCAGATCAAGTGCAGCCACAGAAAAACTTGCTGGGCACAAGGGCCTACAATAGGCAGTGGCACACATCTTTTTTACCCTCATATAGAACTTAGAGTACATTCTTACCAAAACTACCCCAAAAAAACTCTTAACATTAAAACTGTCCTCTTCCAAAACATCATTTTAGCCCTAGTTAAAGATACAAGAGAACAGAAAACTAGGAAGCTTTACAATTTAGCATGTTAATCTGAATTCTCTGACAGAGTTTCTTGAGCTACGACACCTGGAAATGCATATGATCATGCTAGCCAAATGTAAACACACACACACACAACTCTCAAAGCTGCATAAATCAATATTTTCATATAAACAATGGGCCAAATGACTGTGTGTAAAGAAGAGACAACCCCACAGAGGGTTATCACCTGAATCTGTTGCTTTGGCCTCTTTTAGCTCATCGTCTTAGTTTACTCTTGTTGTCTTAGTTTACTCTTGTTGAAGATGTATTATAACAACGTAAGACAATAATACATCAGTGTTGCCAAGCAACAAAACATGAAAAATCAACATAAGACAGAATACTACAGTGTAAAATATTACATTTCAAGTTAAAGTTATGCCCTTCACAAAAGCTAGATGTGTAATTCTTGGCAAAATGCCCCCTTGAATTATCTTTTTATGGTTCAGTGTTGTAACTGGAAGAGGTGAATATAATTTAAGTTGTAAATCAAAGTAACTGTAGCTGTCAAATAAATGTATTACCGATCCACATTTCTCCTGACATAAAATAGAACAAGTACATTCACTTCAAATGTACATGTGTAAATTGTATCCAGTTATTTTCCAATACTGAGGTTTACAAACATCATATATACTGTCCCCCCCCCCCCCCCCACACACACACACACACACACACACACACACACAGGACAAGCTGTGCCACCTTCCCAAGTCTGGGGAACTTCTCTTTACTGGTTACTCTGTTCTTTTGTGTCATCAAGTGTGCCCACACCATGTCCATACGATGACACTGGTCATCCTCTCCAACACTAACAAGGGTCCTTTGCCATACTTCGTCAGGGATGTCTGTGTCCTCCAGCACTTGGTACTCCAGGAACTCATCAGAAATCCTGTCCTGCTCCCTTGGGTCCTCAAAAGGAAGAAGGTGTTTGTACCTGGGCAAAGACAATTGCAACAACATTAGAATTGAAAAAATACCTATATTTGGAAGTGAATATCACAAATCCTAAAAACAATTCTCCATCCATAAAAATAAACAATCCTCTTCGATCAGTATGTTTACAGACAGTTGAAAAACTTAATTATTGCCTTAATCCATCTATAACTGGACGCGTTAGTCCAACTAATACTGGACTTCTCCAAATCCGACTAAAACACCCAGATTCTTCTGCATGTAATCGCCTTAACCTGAGCCAAAATGGACAATGTATGTGCACATGCTTCACAACAGGAAAGATGACACAAAGTGTTGAACAGAAGCCGGCCCAAACCTGGCCATGAAAAGAAAAAAAAAGCGCTGTCAGCACCAATTGAGTGCATTTCACACAGTGCAGCCAGCGAGAATTTGTGTTTTATATTTTTTTTTAAAGGAAGCCCGTGCACTGACCTGACCCGAGTCATTTGTACAGGCTATAGTCTATTTTCAGCCATTACCAGCATATCTAGTCACAAACTTAAGTTGAGAACTCCAAGTTATTTATTTCCTTTTTTTTTTTTTACTTGGTGACAGAAAAGTCGACCAGAAAGGAGTCTGTATTAACCCTCTGAAACTACGCATATTGCCACCTATGTTGAGGAGGTGGACACCATCAGTTATTAGATTTTCCCTGTTGCATGTAAATTAGGACAATGACAGAACTGACGAGATGCTCAAATTAAGCTGTGGGCATATCTCGATTTATCTGTGCATGTAAACGTACTGAATGACAGAATTTCCCAATTTAATACCCCAGAAAGCTCACACTTGCTGATGATGCCTATCAAAATCACTCTTTATCTTAATTGAAATTCTCACTTGGTTTAAATTAAGTACTGTTAACTCATTGAGTGCCGCGCTCCTTTCCAAAGTTTTAGTGAAGTGTACCGGCAATTTAGACCATTTTTGACTTTTTATGTAGAGCCATAGTGTATTCTATATTATTGCCACCAACACATACTGTAGCTCAATTGAAAGGTTTAACTTTATGCTTCAAATAGCCACAAACCGTTTGTTTCTATGTGCCTCTGTTCCTGAGAAAAGTCAAGCTAAACATGGCTGGGTCCTTCTGTGGTGCCTGAGGAGTTTGAAAGCAGCCTCCTTCATGAACGCAGCTCAAACCGAGCTGGTGCCTCAGCATGGGGACCAAGCTTTGATAAACACACCGGATCCGCGCCAGTTTACAGTATGAGCTTAATAAAAAAAAAAAAAGCGCTCATCGCGGTGGAGCGGAGAATAGCGGAGTTTCCTCTGCTGCAGCTGATAAGCTGACATGTGGTCAAGACGAAGCTGTCACAGTCACAGGTGTCTCTCATCTCATCTCATTATTATAGACTTCAACCTCAGAGCTCTCTGTCTTCAGACTGTCCTGACCGTCCCTGAACATCACACAGGGACAACATGGAGCTGCCTGTGTGATTGGTTACTGAGTTTTAATGTTTACATCAGGCTGCGTTCAACTAATCAGTCAATGCTACTGTGATTTATACAGTAATCATATAGTGGCAGGAAAGACCATTGCATCTGTATCAAATATTGTGTTGAACAAGTTCAACTTGAGGAAAAATGTTTAGGGTGTTTTCACTGTTCCTAAATGTAAAAATGGGTCACATTGGACCCTCAACATTATTTAAAGGTTAAATAATGTGTTACTTAAACATTTTTCATTGTGCTGTGCTCTAAAAATAAACTAACAAATACTAGTGTAGAGTCCTGTATAAGTGCCCAAAATAAGTGATTTGAGGGCATCCTCCCCAAAATTTTGTGCGCGCTGTGCGCGCAATAGCACATTCGCATTCACTGTGCCCCCTCCAATTTTTGGGTTGCATGACGCCCGTGGTTAACTTATTCCAGTCATAAATCAGAAATATTTTTGTTTGAATGAATTTATGCGTCATTTGTCAGACATCCATCCCCACTTCAACCAAATCCCCGCTGCCGCTGGTAAAATCTCACTCTGAACTCACTTCAAAACTTGAGAGCCCTGCATAATAATTAATATAAGACTCTATTATACTATTTTACAATTATGTTAAATGTATGTGTTAATTTAAAAAAGCCCAGCTCATTCCATGGTCACACTGTACTTATCAGGCTGTTGCCCAGCGCATCTTAGTGGCCATTTCTGATGGCGGACTCAGGAATGCCTTATTTAATTTCATTTCTCTTACATTTCTTGCTCTGCTCCTGCATGCTGTGGCCCTGCTTCAGCCCACCCAAGTCAAGTATTTCCACATAGTTTTCTAAATTGGTATAAAGACATGTACCTGCCCATGGAGCAAATAGATGGATGGGTGCTGCCTCTGGAACAGGAGGTTGAATTGGTTGAATGAAGGCAAGATGGCTTGGTAGAAAAGGAGATGGACTTCAGTGATAGGGTTTTCAAAGTGAGCACGGAGTCTGAGAAATCTGGCTTGCTTTTCTTCTGAAAGACAATATGTTGAAAATCAAGTAGTTAATAGTAAAATCACATGTTATGCATTTTCATTATCTAGATATATAATTAAAATGAGACAAACCTATGGATCTGAAGTAGCTTCTCAGGGCCTCATAGAGGCGGAGAATGCGGTTTACTGCGAGATCCAAGCTTAGCCACAAGTGTGTAAAGGAAACTAATTAAATATGCAAAATTGAGTTGTTCGTTGCAGTTTGTAAAAAAAACATTCAAGCTGGGCGGGCTCAACTGTGTAGACTAGCCTCCTGCCCCTGACAGCAGCAGTCAAGACCGCAGAGGAAACTAAACAGTCTGGGCCGATACCCGCTGTCACCAACACCAGGAGCCTCTAGTGTCACATGTTTTTTGTTTTTTTAAACAGGAGAGCCGAGCTGGGAAGACGGTGTTAGCGGTGGATGCTAACCACTAGCCGGATTTAGCATCGAGCTAGCTCCCCACAATGGTCCTCATACTTGTTACCAGTCGAGGCTTTAGTTGTCAGTGACGGTCAGGAATCGGTCTGCAGCTCCAGCGTTTCACTCAGACTGTATTTCTTTATTTTGTCCTCCTGACTGCTGCTGCTGAGACAGAGAGACGTCCTAGCACTCGTTAGCATCAGAGACAGCTAGTGCAGCTAGCAGCCCTGAGCCTCCTACTCTGCTGCAGTAGCTTCACCTGAGCTCTGTCAGAGAAAACACCGTCTCTCTCTGCCCAGAAACGTCTCTGTGCGCAACAAAACAAAGCAAAAGAGAGAAAATTGAGAGACAAAGCCTGTCTCTCAATTTTTTTCAAAGAACTTCATAATTTTGCTCACTCCACCTCAAAAATGCAGCCATTGAAAAATCTATAACCCTAGATCACAGTTTAAACTGGAGTTTAAAGTTCTGGTGCAACAGGATTCAAGTTAAACTTAATTTAGAGTAAAAATTTAACTGAGGTTTAAAGGGAGGTTTAAATCTAATCTGTCTTAATTTTGAACTAGGTTTAAAGTTTAGTGCAACAGAATTTAAATTTAAACCATGATTTAATCTGGTTTTAAAGTTAAACCTTATTGGTGCAATCCAGCCAGTCAAGTAAGGGAGCGTTTTATTGTCAGTAAAAAAATAAAGTAAAATAAAAACGGTAGCGGTAACTTTTTGAGCCGTTATTTTATAAACACCCTAATTCCCATCACCGGTTACTATATCAACTCAAACGTTGACATATTTTGCTTAGTTTCAAAGTATAATTTGTACTGAAAATAATTCTGCTTGTAAGACTTGTATTTAAGGTGTTCAGAAATGGCCGTTTGTCCTGTTTGTCACGCCTCCTTCTACGAGTTTCCACGAGTTGCAGCATGAGTTCACCCGAGTAAGGAAACAAATTTGATTGGTCGTTATCGAGCAGGCGGGATATTCGGTGTTTGGGGTGAGACCAAGCTGGGTGTGTGTGTCTCAGACGTTTGATTGACGGATGACGGCTCCAATATCACTGGCCATAGTGGAATCAAATTCATTTTTCTTTTCTGTACACCTTGAATGAAGAATTTAAAAAAGAAAACAAATGTCCATCCATCATCCATCATTGATTGATTCTCTCTCCCTGTCTGTTGCCATAGAAACAGGACCACACCAAGGTGAAACCACACAGCTGTAATGGGTGTGGGAAAACGTTCAGGACCTCAGTTCATCTGAACGCTCACCACCGGCGATGCCAGACGGTGTACAGGTGCGAGCAGTGCGGCACATCGTGCACCGACTTGTCTGGACTGAAAATCCACCAGCGGATCCACACCGGAGAGAAACCGTACAGCTGTGAGCAGTGTGGGAAGGCGTTCACTCAATGCGGAACGTTAATGGCCCATCGGCGCGTCCACACCGGAGAGAGGCCGTACAGCTGCAAGCACTGCGAGAAGGCGTTCGCTACCTCCGGACAGTTAAAGGTCCACCAGCGCGGTCACACCGGAGAGAAGCCGTTCAGCTGTGAGCAGTGTGGGAAGGGGTTCGTTAATTCCAGTGGGTTAACGATCCACCAGCGCGTCCACACCGGAGAGAGGCCGTACGTGTGTGGGCAGTGTGGGAAGGCGTTCGCTAACTCCAGTGGGTTAGCGGTCCACCAGCGCGTTCACACCGGAGAGAGGCCGTACGTGTGTGGGCAGTGTGCGAAGGCGTTCGCTCGTCCAAGTATCTTAAATGTCCACCAGCGCGTCCACACCAGAGAAAAACCGTATGTGTGTGGGCAGTGTGGGAAGGCCTTCAGCTATTCCAACAGCCTGAAGAAACACCAGCAGCTCCACAGCAGCTAGAGGACGGGGCGCTTCGGTCCTACACCTGAGCAACTAACCATTATTTTCATCATCGATTAGTCTGTTGATATGTAAATGATTAATCGATTAGTTGTTCGGTCAATAAAATGTTAATAAAAAATGTTGGAAAATGTCAGTGTTTCCCAAACCACCAGATTACGTTCACAATTAAGAAGCTGAAATCAGAGAATGTTTGTGACTTTTTTTCTTTATAAACTACTAAAACTGATTATTGATTAAATCCCTCCCCCCCGGGCAATAATCTGTATTTTACTCAAATTTACTGACATTGCGGCCCGAATGTGACGTCAAAACCGTGCACACGTGGCAATCCATTGTCACGTGTGCAGTGCAAAAGCAAGATGGCGGCAACGCGGAAAAAGAACAGGCATTGGAGCTGGAAGGAAACCCTGCAACTGGTTCCAGGGTGCCATTCCGGACGTTTACTTTAATGTGTCGGAATGCCGGCCCTTAATTATCTATGGAAAAGGGGTGCCATTCCGAACCTGAAAAAAGTCATTGCCTGTCATTAAAAGGTTTAAGGCACTGGGTACACACAGCGAATGCTTTGGTAGTACTGTGGTTAGAGCATCCGCCTCCGGCGCAGGAGATCAGGGTTCGACTCCTGGAGGAGCTGCATATTAGCAAAGACTTTCTTGGCCTCTACCTGATCTTTTTATTAAACTTAACCAACTCCTTTCTACATTGCCTAACCCCAACCAAAGCACAGAGCAAGGACATTTATTTTTCAGCAGGAGCGCCGCGGCTGCATCAGTCTCGCACCTGAGTGAAACTTTGGAGGGGGGGGAGGGGGGGGGGAATATTGCACGGAATGTTCGTGTCAGAGCGCGTGACATCATCGGTTAGAGTGGGAGAGATGCCAGAAAATAATATAATTATAAAAAATAATATTTTTTCTCTTTCCACACTCGGCCGGGCCACAATTTACACTCTACACACATAATTTTTTCAGAATTTGTAAGACAAACTTGTTATCTCTCATATGGTTACACCCCGCCTTTCCGAAGCCCCGCCTTTCCAACAATAGACTTCCATTCATCGTAATAGCGGGGTCGGAGTAGCGGTGTTTCGAAGTGGGGGTATTTCGGAACAGCGGGGTGTCGAAGTGGAGGTGTGTCGGAATGGAGAGCTGTCCCCCTCTCATATCATGTGCTCAAAATATCAGAGAGACTTACAGAATTTACAGAATAAGCCTCTGAGTACGGCCACGTCTGTCTCTGCTCCTCATTGACTCCAATACAAATATTTTCTGAGAGAAGCAGAACGGACCGATGTTTTAAAACTGCCAGCGTCTCCAAAATATTTACTGTAGAAACACCAAATCGTACCAAAATTTTCAGTAAGTCCTTACAGCACTGTTGATCTGTGTTTTGTTCTGATAGGAGTTACCGTTTTGTCATGCTAAGCCTAAATGTGAGACCGGTGCAGAGGCAGAAAATCACTCTTTTTCTCCACGTTTCTGTCTGTCTCAGCCTGCGGGGGCCCCTATCGCCGTGGTAACCTCAGTGATGCCTAGGCCCTACACACTTACCTGTCCTCTGTCTTAGCACTCAAACATGAAGATGTTGATATTCAGTCTGAAAGATCTTGTACAGCTTTTTGTCATGGTTTTCAAACGGGAAATAAAGCAACTGAATATGGAGTTAAGCAAACTTCATGTAAGTGTCTATAAATGACATCTGGCATTCAACACAATTTAATAAATACATATTAAATAAATATTAAATACAAAACCATAATAACAAATAGATTAAATACAGAATTCATAATAAATAGATGATTAAAAAAGGGAATTCATTATAATAAATGCATGATTAAAAACAGACTTCATAATAATAAATAGATGATTACATACCATACATACAATATCATAATAAATAACTAATAAATTGAATATTTCCTCCTCAGGACCCGCAAGGCCCTGTGTGTATTTATGCACAGGTGAATGACCAGGTGCCTATCCTGGCCACTTTCTTCTCTGGGGCTGAGATGAAGCCGGCGTTCAGGCTCTCCAGGGACAGCATCACCATGCTGCTCCAGATGTTGCCCCAGGAGAAGAGCCATAGATGGAGCCATGAGCTGGAGGTGCTGGTGACGCTCTACTGGCTCGCCTGTGGAGCGTCGTACCGGGTCACCTCCCACGTCTTCTCTGTACCACTGGCCACTGTGTGCACACCGCGTTGTGGATGACATGATGACCATCCTGCCCAGAGTCATCCACTTCCCCAGGGCTGAGCAGATAGCAGAGGTGGGAGCTGGCTTCGCGCTGCTTGCCGGGCATGAGGCTTTTCGGGCTGCTGCTGGTGCCATCGACGGGTGCCATGTGAGGATTGTTCCTCCTGCAGAGCCACAAAAAAGGAGCTACATAAACACAAAGCTCTTCCCCTCCATTATCCTCCAGGGAATGTGCGATGCCAAAGGCTCTTTCCTTGACATTTATGTAGGTCAGCCAGGGTCAGTGCACGATGCACTGGTCGTCCGGAGGTCACCCTTGTACCACCAGGCCCTCTATCCACCAGCTGGGTACTTTCTGCTGGGAGATGGAGGGTATCTATGCCTGCAGCGCCCCGTGGCCATCATGACCCCGTATCGCCAGCCTGTAGCAAGTAAGAAAACACACACAGACACACACAGATAATTTGGTAAGTTTGAAACATACATTGATACATTTTCACATTTTACATTTAAATATTTCTTTCTAACCTTGAATAGCCCAAGTTGAAGCCCGTTACAACAGGCACCACGCAAGGGCAAGGAATGTCACTGAGCGCACCTTTGGGATCCTCAAGACCAGGTGGCGCTCAACCTTCCTGAGGGCCCTAGAGATCCGGCCGGTGTTTGCCCCAAAGGTGGTTGGTGCCTGCTGCATCCTCCACAACATCTGTGTGGCAGCCCATGATATCCTGGAGGAGGAGGAGGAGCAGGATGAGGGAGAGATGGCGGAGATGGTCCGGGCAATGGAGAGGGGGAGGAAAGGGGTCTGTCCGGGAGGGAGGTCCGGGGGCGTCTGGCTGCCCAGCTCTCTGCTCCTCAGGACCTGCCTGCATGTCTGGGTGAACATGACTACATCTAGAGAGTAAATATTCACTCTCGCTCTCTAGATGTAGTCATGTTCACCTGGGAGTGTGTAAATATGTAAATATGTTTGATGTCAATGTATATATTGTGTGAATCAGATTAATATAGATTGTATAGGTGTAAATATGTTAACTATGTAAATATGTTAGATGTATTTTTTTTCTAGATAGCCCAAATTTAAATTCAATGAAATTACTGTAAATAACTTGGTATTTTTTCTTTTCAATGTAATCAGTTTTGTTTAATCTTTTTTTGTTTTTTTGGTTCATTCTAATTTAAACACAACTGTAAATAATTGTATATATATGTTGTCTATCCAATGTTCTTTTTGGATAAATGTAAATAATTACACACTACTATTTTCTTTTTGTTGTGAATATGTACAGTATTGCTTAAATACGAATTGTCTTAAACACAGAAGAACAAGAAGAACAGAACACAAACAAAATAAAATATTAGAACTAAAACTTATCTACAAGCCTCTCAAAGAGTGAGAGGTACCTCTCGGCCCTATCAGCCGCTGCCCTCTCCCTCTCCTCCTCCCTCACCAAGGCCTCTCTCTCTGCTTGTTTTTTTTTTTAAAAGTCCAGCAGTTCTCCCTCTCTCTTCCTCTTTCTGCCTGTCCTTACCTGTCCTGCTGTCTGCTCTCCTGCCTCTTCCTCTGCAGTGGAGGTAGAGGCCGGGGTGCTGACCACACCACCTGCAGTGGCACTGGCCACAACCAGGGGCGGGTTGATGGCATGCTGCCCCTGGAGTACGGCATCCATGGCACCGTACCACTGCCAGGTGGCAGCGGTCACACTCCCGGCCTCTACCCCCTTACCCGTTGGTGGGTAGTGGCTGAAAACAGGTTATTATCACATTGTGAAACTGAATGTCTATGTTAAATTGTGACCTGATAAATGAAAATCAAATAAGATATAATTGGTACCTTGTACTTATCCTTCAAATTGTTCCACTTTTTCTTGGCCTGCCTAGCCGTTATAGGCAGGCCAGAAGTTGAAACAAAGTCCCTGGACAATAATACACAAATACATTTGAGGACATAGCCTACCCCTTCCAAAATATGTTAAAGGTTGAATATGGAGAATATGTATGTAAAGCTAGATTTTTTCAAAAAAATAAGTCCACAGTGCGTTTAGAGGGGTCTGTGACACCGCCCGGGTCAGAGGCTCTGATCAGCAGGCTTAGTTAGTTACAAGTCATTCATCTACCATCACAATTAATCTGAATCTATTTAATGACGGTAAAAATGAAACACAAGGTAAATATCCTGCATAGTTCTTCTCTGTGCTACTCTGATCAGAGCAGCGTCCCAAGCAACTTCCTGCTGGAATTATTTTTCTATTGTTGAAACTCCTATCTCTGATCAATAGGTAGTCTTTTTCTGCTCAATCTCCATACTCAACCTTAAACCAGCATGGATTAAAACCGCAAAATGTAACCCTGCTCCAGACATCCAGGCAATGACAAACAAACTAATATACTCACTCTCATCCTGACTTTGCGGAGTTCCTCCGTCCAGTGAAGAGGGCCTCATTCGCCCCCCTCCACTGGATCAGGGCCCGGGTCTCTTCAGCTGTCCCTTGAACGAAATATAGCTCGTCAGCTGTGATGCATAATACCTTCATTTTCTACACGTGAGTTTAAGTACATGATAACTGATACGGGAGCAACCGAGAATACGGGCGTATTACGTAAATCTGACAAAACGCTTTAGTATAATGTTATAGTTGCATAAAAATATAAAAAACCTCCCTTAAAATGGACCGATTAGTCCGATATCACAGCCTAAAGTGTTTCGTTTCAGAGACCAAAGTCTGCCTTTTAGACGCACAGAAAACAGCATTGCTTTACCACACTACAATCATACGGGGTCATCCCTATGTTCCCACAGCCCTATGTTCCCTCAGCCCTATGTTCCCTCATTTCTAACTTTTGTCGTCACTGAAAATTAGGCCCTATTCCCACAGCCCTTTGGTCCCACCATTGGTTGGGTTTAGGCAATGAAGAAAGGAGTTGGTTAAGTTTAGTAAAAAGACCAGGTAGAGGCTAGACAGGCCAGATAGACAGAGTCCAGATAGGTAGAGAGAGTCCAGAGGGAACATATTGTTGAGGGAACATAAGGCTGAGGGAACATAGGCACGCTCCCCAATCATACAAGACCAGCGTCAGATTTCAGAGGGTCACGCCGGGACAAGGCAGTCATCGGCGGGGTAGCAGTAATGCTAAGTGCCCGGGCCAACTTGCTAGCGGCTAGCGAGGTAGCTAGCCGTGATAGCCGTTAGCGGCGAAAACGTCGGAATAAAAACTATGTGCTACAGTAATAAATCACCCACAGCACCAATTTGAAGTTGTAAAAATTACATTCCCGCAAAAATACATAAAAACATTTATTCACCCCAAAACAGTAGAATTTCAAAACTTCTAACGTTAACTTACAATTGTGCATCTTCTCCTCCGCCATTGCTTTCTCGAAATGCATTCTGGGATACGTGACTACCCAAAGTCCACACAAGTCTCCTCCGATGCATCCTCGGTGAAATGGGCGGGGCAAGAACACATCCGGGGTATTCGACCGTACTTGGCCAGATGCGAACTTTGAATTGGAACAGTACTTGGTCCGACGCTGATGACGTTTCTCAAGTCCACAAGAACAGAAGTACAGAGAAGAACGCATATTGAGAAACTGCTTGTGACTTTCTTTTCTTTTTTTTCTGGAGCGGGGGGAGCGGGGGCGGCGGCAGGTCCGCATTGTAACAACATTCACGTCTATTAAAGCAGATATCAGCTTCACGGCCGTTTCGGCTAATGCTGCGTTCAAGGCAGGCTTTTGAAACCGTAAGTTACAGCTTCAAGTCACAACTACGACTTGGTAGCGTTCCAGGTAACCCGTAGCTCGTGTTTTTACCATTGTGTTGTCTGTGAAAGTTCCCTATAACGGCCACTCGTAACTTCCGACCCGTGAACTCGTACCAGATCGAACTGGTATGACTTCACAGGAAGGAAAAACACAAAGTACGAGTTTCTTTGAACGCACCATGAGTTAGCAGCCCCCGCCCTTGTCAGGCATCAATTGGTCCTCGTGCTACGTCACCACATTCACGCGCATCCCTTGGCTGCACACACAGCCCTTCATGCCGTTCTCTCTCCTCATTGGATAACACTTGTATCCCACAAGGAAAATTTTCTCCTCGGGTTACAGCAGAGCAGAGTGACGGAGAGACACGTGTTTAGGCTGAAATACTTCATGTAAGTGATTGCTGACGGAAAATAGGACTATTTAGGACTTATATTAACAAAAACATTCCACTGATATCTGCTTTAAGTCATACACATGTCGCATACCCACAGACAGCTCAAAAAGTCGGCTACAAGCTCATAAAAAATATTTGTATTACCACCAAACACAGATGAAATACCAAGCAATCAAAACAGCAGGGAGCGACAACACAGCAACAGCATGAACACAAAAGAAATGCGACCAGCACGCAGCAACAGTGTCCTTGACAGCAGAGGACTCCCACTTAACAGTTAATTCAAGTCCAATTCCGGCATTACTAAATTCAATGTGAATGCGCCGCAGCAGGACACACAGACACTGGGGGGTAACGTTCATTTCAAAATAACATGAGGTTCCTAAGTACTAGTCCCGTGCGAAATATAGTCAAACAATACCCTGTCAGTTGGATAAAGTATAACGTTAGCATCTAGCACTTACCATGTTCGCATGTGATGTCTGTAGTGGCAGAGAGGGTACAGCTCCCGGTGCCAGACGTAGCCTTTTGGAAAATCCCAAAGCTCCCTGCGCAAAATTCTCAAACAGGTCACGGGTAAAATGAGTGCTGCATATGCAGGATTTTTGCCAGGGGACTCCACCAAGGCTCACCAAAAAGGCGGCCCATTTTTCCGCCAACACCGCCTCCGTTGGAAAATAAAAAAATGACACGTCCTCCGTGCTTCCAGGGACTGCACAAACTGGCATAATGATCAATAGAAAAAGGTAGATGGAGGGAGAGAGAGAGAGCTAGCTAGCAAGATGTTATTTCGAATTTGGATGAAAACTGATTCCTAATATTTTTACATGTTAATTATTATGTATGTGTCAACCCCAGCCCGCCTGGTGTGTGTGTGTGTGTGTGTGTGTGTGTGTGTGTGTGTGTGTGTGTGTGTGTGTGTGTGTGTGTGTGTGTGTGTGTGTGTGTCGCCATCACTCCTGTCGCCGACAACACGGTAGTTTGCATAAAATAAAAGTAATAAGAAGGTAATTGATATTTAACTGGAGCTCACGGGACCTGTAACACAGTGACAGCGCCGCGTAGAGTGACGTCACGGACAGTCAAAACCGATCTGAGTGTTTGGAGCTGTTCAGACTGAGACGCATTTGTCCAAATGCGATCTGAAACTACCTCCCGGAGGTGGTTTCGATCCGGTTTGCAAAAATCGGATTTCATGTGATTTGGGACTGTTCAGACTTCAAAAGAGTCATCCGGTTCCAATCTGGATGGGCTAAAAATCGGATTTTGGCTGGCAGTCTGAACGCGGCCTTATAGTTCTCGGTGTATCGCGGACGAGATGGCGCCGCTGTTTACTTTTTCTTTATGTTGTGACCAAACCATGTCGTAGTTTCTGGCTCCAGCACATTTCATTTTGCGTTAAAAACTATTATCTTGGGTACAGTATTTTGTGACCTGCGTGAATAAATTAAATGTGATAGTTATAGAGCGATATACATATATTTTGTCGATGTTGTAACCAGTTAAAATATGTTAAAACCATGCAAGTCTTCAGCTCAAGCATTTATCTTGAACCAACAGTCAGCAATATGCTAGTTTCTTCTTTTATTTGCACTATGAGTGAGATTAAATAAGGAAACATGTGAGGTCCTGTACATTTTATATTTCATGGTATTATTTTCAGTAGTTGTAACCCTAACTACATAATAACTCAGTTAACTGACTGAATGTGGATGTATTAATGCAGTTGTCCACTGAACTCAGGATTATTCTTTATGAAGAATGGGTAAATGTGTGTTGATTTGGAAATAGGAGGTTTATACCGTAACCAGCTTATATGTACAGTATTTTGGTTTTGTTTCTGATATTATGGATGTCGTACTGTTACTGGACATTTGAGTATGGAAAAGATATTTGCAAATTGACAGTCCCTCCAGGAATTCGCGATGTTGCGATCGCAACAATTAACGCAAATTGAGCCAATCCATACTGAACTTGAGGGGTCCGCCCGCTATTCAGACATCCCGCTATTCCGACATGTCTCTATTTAGACATGCCGCTATTACGACATCCCTCTATCTAGACATGCCGCTATTACGACACTTTTTGGTATCGCTATTCTGACACGTCATCTTTTTTCTTTTTTTTCTTTTTTTACACACTGCTGCGATACCCAGGCGCGTCTCTCTCTCTTTTTTCTTTTCAGCATGTCTATCACCGGTTTGATGAGGGAGTGATGTTCTTAAAGCTATAGTGCGTAACTTCTACGTGTCTGTTAAAGCAGAAGTGAGTGATCCGGTCGTTTTCGCTAATGCTGCGTTCCAGGCAGGCTTTTGAAATCATAAATTACTGCTTCAAGTCACAACTTACGACTTTGTAGCGTTCCAGGCAACCCACTCATGTTTTTCCGACCTGTTTTACCGGTGAAAGTCACTATAACGGCCACTCGTAACTTCCGACCCGTGAACTCGTACCAGTACGTCTTTTTGTACAGTCTAAGTACCAGATCGAACTGGTACGACTTCACAGGTCGGAAAAAAACGAGTTTCCTTGAACGCACCATAAGAGTCCTCGTCCCTACGTCACCACATTCACGGCGTCCCTTGGCTGCACACACAGCCCTGCATGCCGTTCTCTCTCCTCATTGGATAAAAACTGTAGGATACGATAAATGTTTTCTCCTCGGCTCAGAGCAGAGCAGAGTGACTGACAGACCCGTGATTCAGACCAAACACTCTATAGAAGTGATTGCTGTCGGAAGATATAACTATTTAAGACTTATATTAACACAAATATATCACTTACTTCTGCTTTAATATCCGTTTCACCCAAGCCACTACAAGAGGAGATGATACAACGCTGATTAAGCCGTTCGGCTCCTCAAACGCCTCGCGGTATTTTTCAGTATTTGTTATTTTTGTATTTACTGTCTTGGAGCGACTTTCCCACGCTGGCGGACAGGAAACGACTGAAACGACGTGTTTTACTCGGTTTTACCTGACAACGAGAAGGGAGGAGGGAGGAGAGCGCTATGCTGCTGCTAGAAGCAACAGCTGTTAGCAGCCTGGTGTTAGCCACATGGTTAGCAGTAAGTTACAAGGTGTGTAGCCCGTGTTGCTGTGTGTAACTTACTGCGGGGAGTCTGTGTGCTGTGACGAGCAGTGTGCGGCGAGTCGCGAGTGTTATAGTCCGTGAACAGCAGCATGTGGTGTGTTGCGAGTGTTACTGTTACTGTGTGTGATGCGCATTACCGGTATCATGCAGCTACAGGGGTAGGGGAGAGGAGGGGAGGGTTACACCGGGCCATAGGTGCCGGCCGTATCGTTGTAATAAAGCAGAAATCCTTTAGGGGGCGACAGAAGTTACGCACTATAGCTTTAATCTCAACAACTCAAAAGTCGCAAACAAAACTGACACACACAACAAACAGAACTATGCTGCAGTTTGTTTGTCAAGTTAACCTCACGTCACCTTCAGCACCATGGACAGCGCCGCGGATGAGCCGCGGAGAAGCTGCATCTGTGAGCATCTGGGCTTAGGGCCTGGGGCCTCATTTATCAAAACTGTAAGTAAGCAGTGTAAAACTGCTGCTACAAATTTTTTTTGCTTAGGCCTACGGCGAAAAGACACCCAAAATAGTTTAACCTTTTTCAGATCTATCAAACTGTGCGCGCACAACTCTCCACAATTTCTATTTGATAAATCAAACTGGATCCAAGAATGGTGCGCACATGAACACACCTCATATTCCGCCCTGGAATGCCTAGACACAACCATATATGGTCAGCACAGGCATATTAACCTCTTCATGCAGAGGCCATTTTTGGCAATTTTCGCCTGTTTTTGTATCACTGCAATTAAAGCTTTTTATTTACAGAAGTACTAATCCCACAACTATGGTTAATGGCTTAAATGAAAGAAAACCTTTGTCCCTTTACATCTATATCTATAAAATATTGAATTGAGTCATTCCATAAAAAAATGGGCTTCTGAAATTACAATTTTTTTTTGAAAAAAAAAAAAAAACGAGTTTGAAATTTTTGGTGAAAAGGTGATATATCAAAATCCTAATTATAAAACTGAATTTTACATATATGGTTCACACACTCCCTGTCCACATATGTACCAAATTTTAGGTTGATATGTAAAACTACTGAGGCACTACTGAGCGGAAAGTTAAGAGAAGTGAAGCAAATACTCGGAACTACTTTCTTCAGTGAACCACTGGTCGGAGGGACACAGTGTGCGCACCTCAGCCAGTGCCGTAGTATACGGACGTATCTGCAGTAAACAGGCGCTTTTGAAATCACTGTCTAGAGTGTAAAGTCCGACTTTGCCTCTAAAACAACTCCATCTCGCAACTTTCCGCTATTATCTCATAGCGTGGTGAATGTGCAGGTCACAACTTGTCCACCACAGCGTTTTTGAGTTTTTTGGTTGTGTATTTGCTGAGTTTGATGAGCAAAACCAAGAAATTCCATTAGCCTCCGTAGTGTAGCTGCGCCGCTCGGTATTCTTCTCCCCCGATCTAAAAGCAGCTTGGACCAACAATTAAAGGTAACGAACCTACTGCTATTACTAGGGGGATCATGGCGATGGGCCAATTTTCAAAAATGTTGAACTATCCCTTTAAAGACAAGCAGTAAAATCTTAAAATCAATTCTAAAACTCACAGGTAACCAGTGAAGAACAGCGAGGACTGGTGTGATGTGGTCACTTCTTTTGGTACCTGTTAAAAACCTGGCAGCTGCAATAGCGAGTTTGCTTACTGAGGAGTTGGCAACACTGGTGATTTCTGTACGTAGGCTAAAGAGTCTCCAGGCAGTGCTGCTCCTCTGTCCAATACTTTCAATTCAAACAAACTAATGCAACTGCCACAATTGTTATATTTCATCAATGAGACCAACATTTATCTCCTAAAAAGAATTTAACCAGCCGGTGGTAAACCTCTAAAAACCTGCGGGTAAGTTAATTAATGATCGTTTTCTCCCCCGGGATCGACCACGGAGGCCGAGTACGTCAGCAGACCGGCTGCTGTCTCTGTGATGTCCCGGTTATTGCTCATGTGCTCTTGTTGTCGCTGCCATTGTGTTAGTAACGTTAACCCCCCCCCCCGAGTTTGAAATTTTTGGTGAAAAGGTGATATATCAAAATCCTAATTATAAAACTGAATTTTACATATATGGTTCACACACTCCCTGTCCACATATGTACCAAATTTTAGGTTGATATGTAAAACTACTGAGGCACTATAGAGTTTTTCCAAACTGTGTCCCTTGGCGATGTACAGCGTGCAAAAACTGTCCAAAATTGTCCAATTTGGCTAAAATGCACACTGCAAGATTTTAGTGAGTTTTTTTTTTCCAACAGATAACTTACTGGGGCCAATCACATACTTGATGGGTTTTAGGAACACCAGTTACATAAGTAAAATGCCATTTGAAAATTTAATTTATGGGGATGAATATTTAGTGTCCAAAACCCATCCAAACAGGAATTTGACCTATTTTCGCCTGTATTATATTGTTATTTTCCTTTAAAACTCCAGAAGTAAACATCCCACAACCATCAGTGATGGCTTAAATTAACAAGGACATTTGAAATAGTTCATTTTGTCTTTTATTATTATTTTAATTCAACTTGGGGCAGTAAAAACACACTTTTTGTGGATACTTGTATTGCTTACTTGTTGACACTAGGGGGAGAGGGAACCACAGGAACCAGCTGGGTGCAGGCTTAAGCTTTGCCCAATCAGGGATCATTATATATCAGGTCACACCTTAGATTCTCTGCTATTGGACCAAAAAGTTTTCACCCCCGTGACTTTGATTGACAGGCGACGAGAGATGCGCAAAGCGGGTGCGCAGTCTGACGGATAATAGCTCATAGCATTAGCACTGCGGGTAAACGTAACCATTAACGGATTATCTGGTCACGATGGAATAAATCGCCCATGCCTGTTTTGTCGAGCACATCTTCAGCTTGAAAAAGAGGGTAAGCTTGTAATTTTATTCAGTGTTTTAGTGGGTTTGTGACTGACAAATGTCCGTCTTTTTCGGCACTCGAAAATGACTTCCGGGTTTGTTTGTGTTGAGTGATCAGGCTTGTTTAAACCTTTAATGGGGTAAAAACTGCATTTTTGTGCTTTGCTTTTGTTTATGACAGTTTATGATTTTTTGGTGGTGAAAGAAGAGGTGTACAGATGGTACATATATGTTTTAATCACCTTCGTTGTTGACGTGACGTCACTTGCGGGCTGCCGTAGTCTGATATTGTTTGAGACATTTTCAGTGACTGTGAAAAAACCGTAGCACCTAGAAACTTCATTTTTTTTTCTACATGTTGCCGAAGGTGTCCTTAAAAGGTCTGTGGTGGAGTTTTCATTACAGCATGCATACTTATCGTTGTATTAAGGACGCCGTTCATGTGTTATTGATTTGGGACGCCGGCGTCCCAACCACTAGGGGGCCTGCGTGAACAGGTTAATTAGCCATGTGCGCACTGTTGAGTATCAAATTATTTTCTGTAATACTCATTGATGACGCTAAAACAGTTTATTAGCAACAGAGACTAAGGGCCAATCTCAATGTTCACCCTACTCACTACCACTAGCCCTCACTTCCAACCACTAGCCCTCACTTAAAACCACTAGCCCTCACCCACTACCACTTCACCCTCAAAATGAAGCCACAAGGGCTAGAGCTTTGTAATCTTCCCTAGGAATTGGGACACCACTTGCTACGTCACTGCATAGTTTACGTTCGGGCACGTAAGTGACTGCGTAGTTACGTTTGTCTATACATTGCACCATAACAAACCCAGCAGCAACATGAAGTCAACGGTTGCGATTGTTTTTTTGTCATTCATCATGACAAATTAAAAATGCTGCCATGTTATATAACATGTAATGCAGACTGATTGGTTCATTGTAAAACATTAATTTATTAATGTAAATATGGTGATTTCCAGTGTTGCCAACTTGGCGACTTTGTCGCTAAATCTGGCGACTTTCCAACCCCTCTTGGTGACTTTTTTTGTCAAAAGCGACTAGCGACAAATCTAGCGACTTTTTCCTGTGATATTACAAACGTTTCTGGACCTGAAATCACGTTATCACAGCTGTTTTCAACGAGCAGCGGCGCTGCCGCGGGCACTCACAGGTATTCAGCCTACACACAGTAGTGTCACGGAGCTGCCTCCGCTGCATTCAGACACGCACTGCCCCACGCCAAGAGTCACAACAATAGTAAAAGAGAATCAGTTTAAGAAGGCCAAACGATAAAAGTGAGTTTTAAGAAGTGATTTAAAAGAGGACACTGAGTCTGCATGCCTGAGATCCCCAGGCAGGGCATTCCAGAGCCGAGGGGCCCGGGCAGCGAAAGCCCGGTCCCCTCTGGTGATCAAGCGAGTTTTGGGAACATGTAAGAGGGCCCTACCAGAGGACCTCAGGCTCCGGTCTGGCTCATAGGGGGCCAGCATGTCTACAATATAGGCAGGAGCCAGACCGTGTAAGGCTTTAAAGGGATAGTTCAACATTTTTGAAAATTGGCCCATCGCCATGATCCCCCTAGTAATAGCAGTAGGTTCGTTACCTTTAATTGTTGGTCCAAGCTGCTTTTAGATCGGGGGAGAAGAATACCGAGCGGCGCAGCTACACTACGGAGGCTAATGGAATTTCTTGGTTTTGCTCATCAAACTCAGCAAATACACAACCAAAAAACTCAAAAACGCTGTGGTGGACAAGTTGTGACCTGCACATTCACCACGCTATGAGATAATAGCGGAAAGTTAAGAGAAGTGAAGCAAATACTCGGAACTACTTTCTTCAGTGAACCACTGGTCGGAGGGACACAGTGTGCGCACCTCAGCCAGTGCCGTAGTATACGGACGTATCTGCAGTAAACAGGCGCTTTTGAAATCACTCCGCCGAGCAGCCGTCTAGAGTGTAAAGTCCGACTTTGCCTCTAAAACAACTCCATCTCGCAACTTTCCGCTATTATCTCATAGCGTGGTGAATGTGCAGGTCACAACTTGTCCACCACAGCGTTTTTGAGTTTTTTGGTTGTGTATTTGCTGAGTTTGATGAGCAAAACCAAGAAATTCCATTAGCCTCCGTAGTGTAGCTGCGCCGCTCGGTATTCTTCTCCCCCGATCTAAAAGCAGCTTGGACCAACAATTAAAGGTAACGAACCTACTGCTATTACTAGGGGGATCATGGCGATGGGCCAATTTTCAAAAATGTTGAACTATCCCTTTAAAGACAAGCAGTAAAATCTTAAAATCAATTCTAAAACTCACAGGTAACCAGTGAAGAACAGCGAGGACTGGTGTGATGTGGTCACTTCTTTTGGTACCTGTTAAAAACCTGGCAGCTGCAATAGCGAGTTTGCTTACTGAGGAGTTGGCAACACTGGTGATTTCTGTACGTAGGCTAAAGAGTCTCCAGGCAGTGCTGCTCCTCTGTCCAATACTTTCAATTCAAACAAACTAATGCAACTGCCACAATTGTTATATTTCATCAATGAGACCAACATTTATCTCCTAAAAAGAATTTAACCAGCCGGTGGTAAACCTCTAAAAACCTGCGGGTAAGTTAATTAATGATCGTTTTCTCCCCCGGGATCGACCACGGAGGCCGAGTACGTCAGCAGACCGGCTGCTGTCTCTGTGATGTCCCGGTTATTGCTCATGTGCTCTTGTTGTCGCTGCCATTGTGTTAGTAACGTTAACCCCCCCCCCCCCCCCCCCCCCCCGACCCCGAACAGCACCCTCTCGCTGTTCTGGGACCTGATAATGGGAAATTTTCTCTGGCCTTACCTGGGCGAGTCAGCATCTGAAATCCCTCGCTCTGAAGGGCTAGACTCATACCCCCTACCCCTCGTTAGGTCCACTACCCCTACATGCAAAGAGCAATTGGGGCACCACCACCCTCACGGGAACACGCAAAATTTAGGGATAGGGCTAAAAAGTAGGGCGGGGGGGTGTATTGGGACTGGCCCTAAAAAGTTACAAAGTAAAGTCATGTTTACAAGACCACATGCTGCTGTGCCGTAAAGACTACTAGTCTAGCAGCAAGTCCTCAAAAAAGGCTTTAGTTTTTGAGATACCCCTACCCGAGGTAGAACAAAACACAACTGTGTTTTTTTTTTTATTCTTCAGGGTCTCCTATTCATGAAATGGGATGTTGTGACCTTTTATTTTGGGGCAAAATTAGTTTTTGGGGGTATTATTTAGAACTACCCCAATCTCTGTAAATAAATAAAAATAAAAAAAAGACAAATTAGGCCAGTCCGCCTAAAAAAAAAAGCCCATCACTTGAGAATGCTCACTCCTTTCCTATTAATATTTGCTGAGCTATGAACCAGGTGTCTGTCCTACATCACCAGACAGTCAGAAATTAGGTCACTTTAAAAAAAAAAAAAAAAATCCTGAAAAATGAACCTAAAAACATAGCTGTAATTTAGGCGAAAATTGCATTTTTGTAGTAATAGGAAAGGGGGACTCTTTACTTTTCTCTTATTTAACAGAAAATCATAAATTTCTTTCAAATACACTATTACTGCATTACCTAAGATGTTGTTGAACAATACCCAGTGGTTGTATGGAGATACCTAGTATAGTTCTATTGTAAATAAGATTTCTTTAGACAAACCTCTTTTCTAAAAACAGCCAAAAAGGGTAATTCCGAGTGAGTAATGGGTGTTGTAATAGCCTATAAGTTAAGAATGGTCACTCTAATGGTCATCATACTTGGAGAAGAAAAAAACTGGTGATTGTACTACATGACCATGTAGTCAGAATGTGTGTAACATCATGAAGTCAAGTTAATCTAAAATTACAAGCCGCTACCACTATAGACAAACAAACTTTAAATAGAACGATTTCATTGAAACAATAACACATTTAAAGGTGTACAGAAAAGAAAATTGAATTTGAGCCCACATTGGATAATGCAGGCACACAAATTATACGTCACCTTGCTCACGATTCATCAGCCACTGGTATTGGATCCGTCATCTGTCAATCAAAAGTGTGAGAGACACACACACACACACACACACACACACACACACCGAGCTCGGTCTCGTCCCAAGCATTGAATATATGTTTACTATATATGTTTGGTTGTTTTTCCATGTGTTTCCCTCGACAATTTTGATGCTCACAAATGTCAAGCACATCTCTACTAGAAGGTTGAGATGTGTATATTGCAGTACTTTCAACATCTTAAACCTGAGTATTATGAGTGGCTTTAGGAATACGGCCCCTGGTCTCTGCCAGACAGTTCTTAAATGAAGTGGAGACAGACCCTTCTGAGCTGTAAAGCAAAATACAGCAGTTTTCAGAGAGTGGAGTTCAACAATCAGCAACTTTTAAGTACTGGCTGAATTTCATCAAAGGGGGCTGATCTCTTACTAAGAATGCTACGTTCAGAGCGTGAGGCTAACTTTGAACTTCATCTCAGCTGCATGTTTGAAGCAATACCATGGTTCTGGGCTGCTGGTAGGATGAACTATGCAAAATACATGCCAGTGTACATAGCTGAAATGAAGACTCTTGTGTAAAGCCAACCAGATTCCTACAAATTCATGAAAGATGGAGGGTTTGTGGTGCGACGTTCAGCCGAGAGAAACTTTAACTGCGTAGCCACAGATCAAGCTCTTGAACAAACCATAAACAGGGAAGGAAAAAGTCAAGGAGGCATCGTTGGCTTCACTTCACGAAAGGGAGCTTTGAAAAGGTGGCTCATAACAAGGCATGTTACCAGTGAGTACTGTGATGCTATGACAGAGCTCTATGATGGAGCAGCACATGCACCAAAATCCCACAAAGAGCACGGAGCAGCCCGAATGGACAGGGATGAAAGGGACATTGTACAGATAATGGAGTTTATGCAAGACAGACAGAACCCCTTTAGATTTGGAGAAAGTTTCTGCTGAGCTAATCAATGTTGCAAGTGGACAAGTTGCATCACAACAGGTGACAAAGTATCTCTCAAGCTTTCTGGAAGATGGGGAAAAGAGAAGAGCAACTTTCATTGATGAACGCCTAAAGAGTGAAACACCCAAACGTTTCTGGGACCCTGAGAAAAGACCAAAAATGGCAACCTTTACAGATATGAAAGCAAGCATTGCTAGCAGTAAATCTAAACAGCTTCACATGGATTCAGATGTACTCTTCAGGAGGCTCCTGGCTGTTTCAAAACAAAGAGATGTGTCATTGGAAAGTGTGATGTCTCATGAATTGGCTGCTGTCCCACCATCTCTCTTCTATGATGATGGGGCGATGAGAAAATGCACAAAAGCAAACCTTGCAAAGAAGCTGGAGTGGAACTGCCTGAAATGACAGAGAAATCTGCTTACATCATTGATGGCATGGCTATGCTACAAAGTCTCTATGATTCAGCCTTTGAGACTTTCAGTGACCTAGCAGAATGCATTCTGAAGAAAACATTGTCACTTCTAAATAGGAAACAAGAAATAAAATGTGTGGTCATGTTATTTGACAGGTATGACAACACACACTCAATCAAAGACATGGAGAGGCAACGGAGAGGTGCACCTGATGGTAGACCTACACATGTTATAACTGGGAATACTAAGGTTCCAAACTACAGGAATTACTTGAGAAGTAGTGGAAACAAGACTGTGCTGTGCATATTTGTGAGCAACTACATCATCACTGCAGCCTCACAGAGAATGCACTCCATCATCTTGGCAGGTGGATTTGAGAAAGGTGAGCAGGTGAAGAGTGTTTGCAAAGAGGTGTCAGCATTTTGACATCACTGTACAGTGATCAGGAGGAGGCTGACACAAGAATGGTGCTGCATGCCATACATCTTTCAGAATCATATTCTCGAATTATTGTTATGACACAGATGTGGAAGTACTGCTGATATGCTATGCAAGTGTGACCGGGTGAGTCATCTCCCTCCTGGTCACTGCATGGCGCTGTTGTCAGCCTGGCGCAGGTTAATGGGGGGACGGCACTGTTAGGTGATTAAAACAGCTGTGTTGGTCGACATTTTCCCTCTCTGCTTCTGCTGTGCGGTGCGTCCGGTGAGCTGGCCGGCGTGCTTGTTTGTGTCCTCCCGTCGTACCATTAAGGTAGGAATTCTGCGTATTTGCTGGTTTGTGTTTGCTGTTATTGGGCCTGAGGCCTCATCCCTTTGCTCCGTTGCAGTGTTGGAGCAACGGCGAGCTGGTGGAGCGACGCTGTGTGTGTGATTGGGACAGGTGTGTTTGGTCGCTGTTCTCCCTCTCTGCCTCTGCTGTGCGGCGCGTTCGGTGAGCGGGCTGGCGTGCATGCCCGAGTCTCCCCGTCATATCACTAAGGTAAGCATGCCATGTTAGTTATTGTTTGGTGTTTTACTTTTATTGGCCCTGGGGCTTCATCCTCCCGCTCCGTTGCAGTGCTCGGAGCGGCGGTGAGCCGGAGGGAGCGAGCGGTTCTGGTGGGCGCGTGTTGGGTGCAGTAGAGCTCAGAGGTAGGCTGCTCTAATTGTCTGCTGTTGCAGTTTTACATCATTGCACTAGTTGTGACACTGTCTCTCTCTTGCTTTACAGCGGGGCGCTGTAACCAGCGGCCCCCACTCTCCTAGTTCTGCACACTATCCTGCGTCATGGTGTGTTCCGGTCATCGGCCACCATGATGTTTGCTGCTGTTTTGTTTGGCTCGATTACATGGTTTTGATTAAATGATTGTTGTTGCCGACGATAGTGACCTCGGAGACATTTAACAATTTATTTCTTTTCTTTCTTGTTTTCCTTTTTCTTTTGTGGGGGGGGCGGGTTTGATAATTGTTTAATTGTTCTCTAATTTGTATTTGAATATTTTAAGAAGACTTCATTATGTTGGTTTTGTATTATAAATAATATCTAATTGTTCTTGGTGTGTGAGGAGGTCAGCTAGACTGCGGCCATCTTAATTTTTCCCTCTCTCCCTGTGGACAGGTGCTGTAGTCCAGCGCGGCGGCCCAATCCCTGGTGGTGGCTTCTTCACTTCTCCATTGCGTGTGTATGCAGTGTCACGGGTGATATTATTTTTCTTGGTTTGTTTCTCCTTCCCCTTGGTTTGGTTTAAGGTCGCCGTGGCTGGCCCAGCCCTGTCCATTCCCCTTTCTTTGGCCCAGTCTTTCGTGAATGTGAAATATTTTGGCAACTATTGAAGTTTTATAGAAACAATATTGTGACAATAAATTATTATTCTTTTGATACCTGAACTCTCCCCTGTGGTGATTCGAGCCTGCGTGACCTTTTTCATTTTTATAAAAATACAGTAACTATTTCCTGGGGCGAAACTCCCCAGGTGGCGTTGTTGGCAACTACTCACCACTCCACCTCGCCACACAAGCAAAGGAATGTTTGGCTCGTCCACAGTGTACATGCATGCAGGCCATGGAATGAGAGAGAGATATGTCCCCATCAACACCATAACACAAAAACTTGGAAAAGACATGTCAAGCTGTCTTCCAGCGTGTCACGCGCTCACTGGCTGCGACACAACAAGCAGTTTGTACAGGATAGGAAGCTCAAGACGCATCTCGTGGACCTCATAGATCTGGCACATTTTGGACTCTCTCCATCCTTGGAAGCCTCTTTGCCAGTGGCAAGAGAATATGCACTCCTGCTTTATGGCAAAAAGAAAATGGACGGATGTGCACAACATTAGATGAACTGAGGTTCTTACTTGCATCAACTACAGATGCATCCTCTGCAAATCTGCCACCAACAGAGGATGCATTTGAACAACACGTACAGAGAGCAATGTATCAGACTGCTATATGGTGCCACAGTCACATCCCCAAACCACTGATATGGAGTCCTATTGGCAAGGGATGGACCGTCAGCAATGGAGCAATACAACCAGTCCTGTTCATAAAACCCCCTGCACCTACGGAGGTGAGAGACATAACACATTTATACTGCAAAGACCCCAACTGTGGAGAGAGTGGAAAGTGCCAGTGCCTCTCAGTTGGTCTTCCCTGTACAGAGTTCTGCACCTGCTGTGCAGAATGTCAGAATGTCTCACCAAAAGTGTCTGATGAACCTGACATTTGACATACCAGGATTACTTCATCCATTCAGCACTTACACAAGCTCACACACACACACACACACACGCACACACACACACACACACACACACACACACACACATTCGGTTTATGCAGTTTTTTTTATGTTGCATGGCGGTGCTCTTAGGGTTAAAATGTTCCAGCTGCTTCATTCTTGACACTGTTTTGGCCCAGAGTTAGATGGACATCAAGATACAAACTGTAGTGACTGTTTGAATGGAGCAGAGCAGAGAAGAGGCGTCAGGGCGTGTGCGTGTGTGTGTGTGTGTGTGTGTGTGTGTGCTTGCCGGTGCACATGTGTGTTTATGAGGCAGAGAAAGAGGGGGCAGAGTTCATCACAGACTATATTTAGAGTTGCTTCTCGGCCCCCTGAAGAGATACACTGCTAGTGTTGGTTCTGTTTATAGGAGGATACTTTTCAGATGGCCACAGTGTGATTACATAAGGCCTTTGTCTGAGAATACACATATTAGTCAGGTTCTGCCAATGTTTGTAACTTGACCAGGGATCTATGCTGAAGTCACAGCATTGAGGCTGGGTTATGATTTTTTTCCTATTCATTTCTGTCCCCAAATCAATCAGAACTCATGATGAAACAGCAATTCAATGTAATGTAGTTTACTGCTTTTTCTTGTATTCTAATAAATTACAGTAATTACCTGGCAACTAAAGTTGCCAGTAAATACCTGTAAATAAATAATACAATATGTTGTTGTAAAATGTTTTTACAGTTAATATTGGTTTTTACATTAGCTGCTTTGCAAATTATGCAGATTGTGAATGAAAAAAATAACACAATGTCATAACTGTTACAAAATACTTTTATTAAAACTTACTTGCATGAAACTTGCATTTGAAGAACAATGAAAGGGATAGTTCAACATTTTGTCAAATTGGCCCATTGCCATAATCCCTATAGTTATAGCAGTAGGTTAATTGCCTTTATTTGTCAGTACAAGCTGTTTTTAGATCAGTGGAGCAGAGTTGTGAGCTGCACATTCACCACGCTATGAGATAATAACACAACGTCACCAGACAGAATAAAGGAACATCATCAAACGTAGAACAGTCCTTATCTTTTTCTACGCAGAAAGCCATTCGTAGTCCATCAGCCTCTTCAGCAGGGAGGAGACATGAGGATTGATGGTGTTCTTCAGCTTTGCTATTTTTGAGCCTGGGGTTGATTCCAACGAAACATCTAAAATAAGAAAATAACAAAACTTCATGAAAAACTGTGACAAACCAGCAGAATCAATCAGGTCATACAATACAAGCCCATCGTTTGACCTTCCATGGGCAAATCTGCAACAAAAACAATGCTGTTTATTATTTTTCATTATAATTTCATTTTTGCAGTCCAGGCACTTAGGCAAGCTGAAATAGAAAATAGCTCTGCAATGCAATGACCACATTATGTAGGGTCATAACGGTAATAGTAGGGGTGTGTATTGGCAAGAATCTGGCGATACGATACGTATCACGATACAGGGGCAACGATACAATATATTGCGATACTGTAGGAACAACAATATATTGAGTTTCTTTGAAATAATTTAATTGTAAGAAAACTGTAGCACATAGTAGCACACACAATGCTGTTACATGCTTAACATCAGCTTGCTGAAGAAATACAAGCATTTGCAGGATTTTCGGATAAACAAATGAAAAAAATAAGTTAACAGATTTCTTGACTCTGTTAAAAGGTTTTCCCTTAACTGTAATAAGCAGGTTCAAGTTTCAAATTTAGGGTTAGGGTTAGGACCCTAACCCTAAATTTATTAACCCTAAATTTAGTTACATCAGTCTTCACCCCAATCACTGATAACCCTGATTTTCTCCCGGGAACCTTAGACAGAGCTTTTAAATGCTGGACAGCTAAGGGAATCGTTTCCATGGGTGATCTTTTTGTTGGTCCTACCCTCATGACCTTTAATCAGGTTATGGAAAAATATGACATATCAAGAAATGATCTTTTTCGTTACTTTCAGGTCAGAGATTTTATTATAAAAGATACATCTTTGCTTGCTGATATGAATATCACACAGATAGAGAAACAAGTACTTCTCTCTCAGGGAAAGGCCGCCATTAGAACCTTCTATATCAGTCTGGGAGATTGCTCAAGTTTCAGCACTCGGACACTGGGAGAAGTCTGGGAGAGGGAACTGGGTGTTGAGATAACAGAGGAGATGTGGGACGACATCTGGGATAATGCAAGGAAAATAACTGTCTGTAACCGGACAAGAGCGATGCAATTAAAGATTCTGCAAAGAGCACATGTTGCCCCCAACAGTCTCTCCAAATATAGAAAAGATGTCTCTCCAGTTTGTCTTAAATGTAAGACAGAAATTGGTGATCTTACTCACTGTTATTGGTCCTGTGTAAAAATACAAAAATATTGGAATGATATCTTGTTTGAAATTCAGAAGATTCTGGAAAGAAAGCTTGAACTAAACCCGGTTTCTCTCCTTCTGGGTCTTTCAAATGATCATGTTACTGATATGTATCAGAAAAAACTATATAATGTCCTGACATTTTGTGCCCGGAAAAATATTCTTATGCACTGGATCACAGATAAGGCTCCCTCAGTGTCGGGATGGCACAGGACAATATACCTCTGGACTTTCTCACCTGTCTCCTGCACTTCAAAACGAATACCTTTGAAAGGACATGGAAACCATTTCTTGACTATATTAATGTGAATGTTTCTGCTATACTGACGAGAGCGTTTGTATAAAAAATACGGTATCATTTATTTTATTTTTTCTCCCTGTCTAGCTTCCACTGTATTACACCCTAAGTTGTATAATGTATCTGTCACATTTACTCAGAACTGAGTTGTTTGGGTTTTTGCATTACTATTCCCAGCTTCTTGTTGTTGTTGTTGTCGTTGTAATTGTTGTGCGGTTTCGCTGTTTGGTCCTGTCTTTTGTATGTTTGTTTATGAAGAAAATTAATAAACACATTTAAAAAAAAAAAAAAAAAACCTAAATTTAGTAACCCTATTCCCCTTAAAAAGATTTAAAGTGAATAACTAAAACTATATTACAATTAAATTAAATAACTAAAATTATATTAAAACTAAATTAATTTATTAAAGAATTAGTGTTCAATAACATGGGGGAGTAACATTCCTATTCATTTTAGTGAGTTAATGGCTGATGAACCAGATATAAGAAGAGGTGCTGGAGCCTTTATGCACTCAAAGTGGTCAAGGACTACAGCTACATTGCAGCGCTTCAGCAGAAGATTCTACAGCAGCGATTGACAGCAACTGGAGCCATGCCCGAACACGCGACCATGCAGCCTGATGACCCACGTCAACTCGGCCTTCTACGCTTACCAATATTCGGAAACGTCTTCCTTTGTGGAAGACGTCTGGTCGGGCAGCATTGTGCTTTGTGATGTTGGTAAGCACAGCAGATCGGTGTCCCGACAACATCGCCAAATACCCCAAGATGTATCCCATGAGGGTTTTGTGCAGACTCACTGAGTCGGGCTCACTAAGAAGTTGGTCTGTAACAACACCAAAACACACAGATTATAAACATGAAAGTACATAAGAAGGTGCCATTTTGAAATATTTATCGAAACTTACCAAACAATTGTGGGATTTTTACTCTTGCCACATTCATGAACGTAACTTCTTTAGCGGCATGAACTTGATCAGCTGTGAAAACATTTTGACATTCTATTTTTGTATTTCAATTCCTTTTAAAATCAAAATCACAATATACATCAGCTCACATTAACATCATCTGAATGCAATGATCTTACTTTACATTTGCACTGTGAATCAACTGTATAAGTAGTACCACATTCTCAATCACTATGGGACATTGACAACCATTTGGAACTTCCACTTTCTCATTCAATAAGTGAGAACCTGGAAGTTTTTGGACCTCCATAATTTCGCAGTAAATTTTTACTTGTCTTCTTCTGAAGAACCTTTTGGCGGTGGACAGTTACACTTTTGGTCAGCTCTGCCTTGAGCCGCTTAAGCTCGTAATAGAGCTTTGTAAAATCGCGTTGCTTCAACTTGCTCTCAGGCATAGTTGCATCAATATGCCTGAAGAAGAGGACCACATTCCCTAGCATGTTTTTTATAGTTGTCGGGGCATACCCCTTCTGTGCCAAGAACAATGGCCACCTATGAAACAAAATAGTAACAACACCTTGTTTCACTGGAATACATAGGAGATCAAATAAACAATTATCATTCTCCAGAATAGAATGACTAATTGCTAGATTTTTACTTACACGTGCAACCGGTTAATTTGACAAAGGAAGCGTAGGTTACTTAGGACGGCTTTCTTTTGTTGGTTTTGTCAGCCAGCATGTAATCACAGAAGCGATGGGCATGGCTTCTGGCCTGTCGCGCATTGTCTCTGTCCTTAGATGCTGTCCGAGACCCAAGCCTAAAGGCCTCGAAATCCAAGATAGCGATAGATAGTGCTGCATATAGGCAATCAATGAATCCTTAGTGATAGATGAAAATTAGGAAATTACAACCAGGAAACTTACGAAAAGGAAATTGCAGCACTCTTGCTTTTGAAATATTTTGCCCTTTCTGAACTGAGTTGGTGGGCTTTTCATCTTCTTTGTGCTTGCTTGGCTCTGGTGTTGTAGGCTTCTCTTCCTGCTGCTGCTGCATCGGCTGTGGTGTCGGTGGCTGCTGCTCTGGCAGCATCAGTGGTTGGGATGTGGGTGACATCTGCTGCTTCCTAAGCCGCTTCCTCCCCTGTGGCTGTGGCGGCTGCAGCTGTTGTGGCTGCTGCGGCTTCCTCAGCCGCTTCCTCCCCTGCGGCTGTGGCGGCTGCGGCTGCTGCATCCATGACTGCTGCAGTGGTGTCACCGGCTGCAGGTTTGGCAGCATTAGTGGTTGGGGTGTGAGTGACTTCTACTGCTTCCTGTGGTGTCACTTGCTGCAGGACTAGTGGCTGCTGCCGTAGCGTAATTTGCTGCAGGACTGGTGGCTGCTGCTCTGGCGTCACTTGCGGCAGGACTGGTGGCTGCTGCTGTGGCGTCACTTGCTGCAGAACTGGTGGCTGCTGCTGTGGCGTCACTTGCTGCAGGACTGGTGGCTGCTGCTGTGGCGTCACTTGCTGCAGGACTGGTGGCTGCTGCTGTGGCGTCACTTGCTGCAGGACTGGTGGCTGCTGCTGTGGCGTCACTTGCTGCAGAACTGGTGGCTGCTGCTGTGGCGTCACTTGCTGCAGGACTGGTGGCTGCTGCTGTGGCGTCACTTGCTGCAGGACTGGCGGCTGCTGCTGTGGCGTCACTTGCTGCAGGACTGGCGGCTGCTGCTGTGGTGTCACTTGCTGCAGGACTGGTGGCTGCTGCTGTGGTGTCACTTGCTGCAGGACTGGCGGCTGCTGCTCCTGTTGCTGCAGTGTCCGTGCCAGCAGCAGCTGCAAAACATCCTCCAGTCTTTCCTCCAATAACCTTGACTTGAGCTGCCAGGCTGGCATACTTGCAGCCACAGTTGATGTCAGGTCTGTTTGGAAGGGGAAGAGGTGACGCACAGGGAAGAGGTAAAGCGCAGGGGAGTGAAAGTGATGACAGAGCCTGAGGTGGAGCCACAGCAGTTGGAGTCTCAGATTGGATGTCGGTGGCTTGAGCCTGAGGTGGGGCCTCAACGGCTGGAGCCTCAGCAGCCTGAGCCTGAGGTGGGGCCTCGGCAGGTAGAAACTCCATTTCCTCAATATCCTGGTCATGATTGACCTCAGCGTTGTTGTGCTCTAGCACAACTTATAAGATAATTTAATTAAGAATATTTAGATGCCTCACAACGGAAGCACCATTTATGTTGTGCTCTGGCACAACTATAAGAAAAGTTATTATTAAGAGGGTTATTGGCTATCAAATTAGTAAAATATCAATACCAAAATATTAATAATTACTATAAAAATTATTAATGGGATTTAATTTTATTAAATCCACCTCGGGGCACCAGACAGCCAATGTACCAAAGTCAGTCTCATAAGGGTGTGCTAACTATTAATATAGAACCTTGTTTAATGATTAAATTAATAATTATAAGCAAATTAACATTATCAATAGCTGCAAAGTTGAAGGATTTAGAAGTTCTACTGCGTAGAGGTTGGCATACTCACTATTGTACAACATTAACAGACAAGTAAAGTTTCAAGGAAGTTTATTGGACACATCTAGAAAATGGAATAACAAAACATGAAACTAAGGCAAGCTACATACACTATGTACACATGTGTGTGTTGGTGAGAGTGTATGAATATGTGTGGGTGACCATGTGTCTGTGAGGTGTGAAGTGTGATCTCAGACAATGGAAAAGATGGAGGATGGTTGCTTTGTCCTGAGACAAAGGGAGTTACAACCAAATGGCCTCTAAGACCAACTACATGTGATGTGGGGGAGGTGAACAAAGGTGTGTCCTTTGTTCAACGCTCAAGTTGCATGTTAAACATAGGTTAACTAAATATGAGGCTATAGCTGACAACAACAAAGCAACAACAACAAAGCTCAAGTATTTTAACTGATTTCAATCAATACATTCATTGGCAAGGTTGAGGTATTCTATGCTTAGTCAAGGTGCAAGGTAATTCTAACTAGGCCCAGTTACGTTACCAAGTCACACGAGGGTGAGAAGATCCCGGTGCTGGTGAAGATTCCTGCGGTTGCAGGTTTTGCCGATCCTGTTGTGGAAGTCAAGTCCAGTGATTGTGTCTCTGTCCAGTGAACCACAGCCGTCCTGGCTGTGTAGTTTGAGTTCCGTTGAGGAGAGTCCTTCTCCTTGCAGAGTTGGTTGCTTTGTTTTGTGGCTCCGTAGCTCAACTAGCAGACCTTGCGTCGTGCTAGCTGGTTCCTTTTCTTTAATCCGTTGGTAGGCACTCGCGTACCAGTGGAGGCGTCTGCCTTGTGCAGGCCTCATGGAGATTGGAGAGCTGTAGCAGTAGCTCCAGGTACGGAGCTGAGAGGAGCGGCAGCTCCTTCTGAGAATCACCAAGAAGAGAGAGCGAAGAGAGCAGAGAGAACTCAGAGGAGCGGCAGCTCCTTCTGAGGACCACTGAGAAGAGAGAGAGAAGAGAGCGAACTTCTCCTTTTTATATGGCCTGTGACCTCACAGGTCCTGGGGCCATACCTGACCAATGGGGGGTCAGTACGGTTCCACACCTAGGTGTGAAAAGGTGAAGGACGCTGGGAGGCTGAGTTCAATGGTTTTCCTTTGTCTGGGAGACAAAGAAGCCATGCAGTCTTATCCTCCATTTTGACTGGGCTGATTCCCAACAGCGTTTTCTGGAGAAGTGAAAATTTACACATTCACACTTTGGAAGGTATAAGAGATTCCACATCCTCATATAACAGGAGATTCTACATCATGTATAAAACTAGGAACATACCATATTCTGTATGATTAATGAAGTCCAATCTTGACACCATCCTTATTTCCGGGTTAGACCTTCTCAGCTCCCCCAACTTATCTACAAAAACTCTCCTCTTGGCCATTTTCATTGGGCTGTCTCTTTCCTATAAAGAATGGATGACCTTGTTGAATGTATTATGTAAATAAATGAGGTTATCTAAAATCACTCTACACACTTTTACTTACGTCTGTGGTAGACAGGCCATGAGCTTCAATGAGATGCTTATCTAACCTAACCAAACCCTCTCTGTCACACAATGGACAATCCAAAGGTTGTGTTACCCTGTGGTAGAATGTGAGAGCATTAGTCCAGAAAAATAAAGTGCATCTACTAAAATACTTGAATAACTAAATTAAATGATTTTTTTTTATATTATCCTTACCGTCCATTTCCATATTTAACAAGGAGGTTGAATTCCTCCTTGTTAGGAATGTGGTGGGATCTTTTAAGGTGTTGGATTAGATTCCGGTAGTTACCATAACAAATTCCACACAGTTTATCTGCCTGCAAAAAAGGATCAATAGCAATAATTTAACTTAGTTAAAGAATTTAAATAATACTATTAACATATATAAGTTAGAATCTGAAAGGCGCTTTCACGTCCTCATCTAACAAGTAGGAATTTGGAAGTCATAAGAGCTTCCACATCCACATATTAAATTGATTTGTATCTTCAAATTCAACTTCTCAACCTCCTTAAATTTACTCACCATTTTGTCTCTCTGTCTCTCACTACCTAAATTAACAAAAGAGTGGAAAAGCTTTAATGTAAAGTAATTCGAGGCAATGGAGACTTACATTTAAAAGTAATGTACTACTTATGTGTTTGTTTTTTTGTGAATCTGGTACAAATATTAATGTAAAAAAAAAAAAACATCCCCAAATTTCAGAAATTCAAAATCCAAATTTATGTGCACATATCTTCAAACAAAAGCTACCATTTGGCCTATGACTAAATTTGGTAATAAATATTTAGTTGAATCTTGGATCTTGGATCTTGTGGTCAACTCCTCCAAATGGCTACCAACATCTCAAAAACAGAAACACCTAACTCATACCTACACACATGCTTTGCACTAAAGATTGAAATTTGGAAGTGTTCTGAGTGAAATTTGGACTGAAACCTCTGCTTCAAAATGTGACACTAAAGCCTGCTGTCAAGTAACATTCAATAGAAAAGATTATCATTTAGAAGCAAACCATGTAGTCCCACATACCCATGCAACTTACAGAATTTGTCACGCGTAGTGAAAAAATTGTTCAGTTTCAAAAGCTCAAAAAACAGGACACATATTATCAAACAAACACTAACATTTGGCCTATGACTAAATTTGGTAATACATATTTAATTGAATCTTGAAGCACACTCACCATGTGGTCAACTCCTCCAAATGGCTACCAACATCTCAAAAACAGAAACGCGTAACTCATACCTACACACATGCGTTGCAATAAAGATTGAAATTTGGAAGTCTTCTGAGTGAAATTTGGACTGAAACCTCTGCTTCCAAATGTGACACTAAAGCCTGCTCTCAAGTAACACTCTTTAGAAAAGATTATCATTTAGAAGCAAAGCTGTAGTCCCTCATAACCATGCAACTTACAGAATTTGTCACGCGTAGTGAAAGAAAATCATTCAGTTTCAAAAGCTCAAAAAACAGGACACATATTATAAAACAAACACTAACATTTGGCCTATGACTAAATTTGGTAATAAATATTTAGTTGAATCTTGGAGCATACTCACCATGTGGTCAACTCCTCCAAATGACTACCAACACCCCAACAACAGGAACACCTAACTCAGTCTTAAACACAATAAATTGAAATATGGGAAGTCTGCCGAGTGAAATTTGGAATGACAAATTTGTTGCCAAGTGTGATAGAAATATCCTTAAATAATACATAAATATTATTTTGGAAGTACCCCCAATTCCCAAATACTCATCTATGATTAAATGAATGAATATGAATTTAAAATGTGTTTGACCTAAGGTCTGCACTCATGAAGCATGTAATAAACATTTTCTTTAATAAACTGTACAACTATATAAACATGTATGTAAAAATCACATCTATGGAACTTCTATTAGAGGGATGCAAATGGGGTCACTGGCACAAATAAAGGGCACTTCTCAGTTGAGGGTGTTGGCTTGTGCTCAGGACTCTTCTTAGGCAATGGCACCAAAACACACCCAGGTCTCCTCTCAGGTGAGGTCACTTCTCAAATGAGGTCAGCAGAAGTGAGTGATCCGGTCGTTTTCGCTAATGCTGCGTTCGAGGCAGGCTTTTGAAATCGTAAATTACAGCTTCAAGTCACAACTTACGACTTTGTAGCGTTTCAGGCAACCCACTCGTGTTTTTCCGACCTGTTTTACCTGTGAAAGTCACTATAACGGCCACTCGTAACTTCCGACCCATGAACTCCTACCAGATCAAACTGATACAACTTCACAGGACGGAAAAACACGAGTCTACGAGTTTCCTTGAACGCACCATAACAGTCCTCGTCCCTACGTCGCCACATTCACGGCGTCCCTTGGCTGCACACACAGCCCTGCATGCTGTTCTCTCTGCTCATTGGATAAAAACTGTAGGATACGATAAATGTTTTCTCCTCGGCTCAGAGCAGAGCAGAGTGACTGACAGACCCGTGTTTCGGTCCAAACACTCTATGTAAGTGATTGCTGTCGGAAGATATAACTATTTAAGACTTATATTAAAGCAGATATCAGTGGAATGTTTTTGTTAATATAAGTCCTAAATAGTCCTATTTTCCGTCAGCAATCACTTACATGAAGTGTTTCAGCCTAAACACGAGTCTCTCCGTCACTCTGCTCTGCTGTAACCCGAGGAGAAAATTTTCCTTGTGGGATACAAGTGTTATCCAATGAGGAGAGAGAACGGCATGAAGGGCTGTGTGTGCAGCCAAGGGATGCGCGTGAATGTGGTGACGTAGCACGAGGACCAATTGATGCCTGACAAGGGCGGGGGCTGCTAACTCATGGTGCGTTCAAAGAAACTCGTACTTTGTGTTTTTCCTTCCTGTGAAGTCATACCAGTTCGATCTGGTACGAGTTCACGGGTCGGAAGTTACGAGTGGCCGTTATAGGGAACTTTCACAGACAACAGGATGGTAAAAACACGAGCTACGGGTTACCTGGAACGCTACCAAGTCGTAGTTGTGACTTGAAGCTGTAACTTACGGTTTCAAAAGCCTGCCTTGAACGCAGCATGAGCCGAAACGGCCGTGAAGCTGATATCTGCTTTAACACAAATATATCACTTACTTCTGCTTTAACAGATGAGGGTGCTAGGTCTTTACAAGGAGAGCTTTCCCTCAGCGGGGGTGCTGGCTCATACCAAGGGGAGCTGTCCCATGGTAAAGGTGCTGGCACGTACCCAGGGGAGCCAGAGATATACTCCTGTGCCAGTAAGGTCAACCAAGCTATTCTTGCTTCACTGGACATGGAGCTCATTTCCCCTGAGAGCACTGGCATGTTCCCACGACTTTCTTCTGTTCCTCTTGTTCTTGACCTCCTACTTCCTTTGACATAGGAAGTACAAATGTAAATCTACAGCCTTCCACATCTCAATCTCTTTGTGATATGTAATAGATTCATATTTGGAATTGAAAACCAATGTTTCCAAATATCTATCTGGATCACAACATATTCACCTATGACAGAAAAGTGATAAATAACTAGGCAAGGCAATTTTAATTGTATAGCCCATTTTTACAAACAGTTTGTCTCAAAGGGTTTTACATATCATCATAACAACATCCTCTGCCCTTAGACCCTCACATCCACTGCGGAAATCCTCTCAGGAAAACCTTTTTAACAGGGAAACCTCAGTGTGAGCAACAGAGGAGAGATGCCTCACCCAGGACGGGCAGATTTGCAATAGATGTTGTATACAGACAAGAAAACAGTTCATAACTCAGAATATGGAAAGACATGGAAATGGTTAACGAGAGCCAATGAAGGCAGTTTATAGAGCTGAAGGCAGTTTCATTTTCCACATTCTATATGTTCAGAAATCCTTAAACCACATATATAGTTATAGACAGTGATAATAGACAATCTAATTAGTAAACTACACATGGATTTCAACAGGTTTAACATATCAAAAATCTAGATTTTTGAGAGCTCACTTACCATGCGGTCACTAGTGCTGCCTTATCCCCCTACTTCCTGTTACACCGGAAGTTCAACTCCCAAGTTTAGAGAGTTCCAAATTTAAATCTAATCTTCATATCTAATAGATTGAAATGTGGACTTTAATACTACAGTTCAAAATATCAACCTAGATCACAACATTTCCCCTCCCCCCCTTACATAAAAGTTGAGGGAGTTCATAAAAACTTTACAGACCTCACTCATCATGTGGCCCACACTGCTGGCTTCTTATCCACCTACTTCCCATCACACAGGAAGTCCAAATTTCGATCCACATACATGTGTGACAGTTGAGGGTCCTGTCACTATGCCTCCAATTGATGATGCGCCCTGGCTACTTGGCCAAGGGGATGTCCCATTGGATGACTGGCAAGCGCGCATGACTATTACCCGGGAGGTGTGGGTTCAATCCCCGCCCGGGCCCTCTTCACCTTGCCACACATGCATGATACAATAGATGGAAATCTGGATGTACATGTCTCTATTCTCCATGTTTCAGTTTGCTGATCTGAATTTCTTTACTTCTATAACAACAGGTATCCATGGGTGTAAGTTTGGTAGCAGCTATATGATTTGATGGGCCTGATTAGACCTTTCTGTAGATGCCTTAGTTGAGGCTCCACAATCATTTTTGACCATGTGGACCCAGAGGAAGTGACCCAAAAGTGATGTCAAAAGTCATGGGGTGGACTAACAATGACAAGATTCGTAATTTGGAAGTTAATGAATGAAAATTTGGAGGGGAAGTCTGATGTGAATTAGCCATAGGATAGAAGGACCTATATGCCCTGATGGACCTTTTGATTTTGGCAAAAGTGGAGCTTGGACATCAGACAATGAGCTACAGTTTAAAAAGTTATGGCCCGCTACATTTCAAAGGTCAACAGGTCACCAAGCAAAATTATTCAGAGACAGTCACCAAGCATTCAGAATCAGAAGCAGAATCACCCACCCACATCAAGTATTGCATTATACTACAATAATGTTATAATTAAAAAATATATTTTAAGTTATTCTCATGATTTCCAATATATAAGCAGTTAAGATTAAAAATGTTGATGTAACCACAAAAAATATGAGTATTTAAGATATTCCGATGAAAATGGCTTAAAAGATGAATTTGGAACATTATTTTTGAAAAATGCCAAAATGTAATTTAAAAGTACTTCCAAAATGTAAAAACATAATTTTGAGAAGTTTCGAAATGTAATTTCAAAGTGCTTCCGAAACTTAAAAATATGATTTTGAGAAGTTCCAATATGTAATTTCAAAGTGCTTCCAAAATGTAAAAACGTAATTTTGAGAAGTTCCAAAATGTAATTTCAAAGTGCTTCCAAAATGTATTTTTATCACAACGCTGCCATCTTTAGGTCAAAATAGTTTTTGGAAGTCCAAATCCCATACTATGAATTATATTTGGGATGTAGAAATCGGAAGAAAATAAAAAATACCAAATTTCATTGACGATGAATGGCAAACTCCTAACCCTAACCCCCTCCTAACCCTAACCATTTTATTTTATGTTATATAGTCGAATTGGAGCCTAACCCTAAATTAATTAACCCTAAATTTAGTAACCCTATTCCCCTTAAAAGGATTTAAAGTGAATAACTAAAACTATATTAGAATTAAATTAAATAACTAAAATTATATTAAAACTAAATTAATTTATTAAAGAATTAGTGTTCAATAACATGGGGGAGTAATATTCCTATTCATTTTAGTGAGTTAATGGCTGATAAACCAGATATAAGAAGCTGTATAAGAAGAGGTCCAAGTGCTGGAGCCTTAATGCACTCCAAGTGGTCAAGGAGTACAGCTACATCGCAGCGCTTCAGCAGAAGATTCTACAGCAGCGATTGACAGCAACTGGAGCCATGCCCGAACACGCGACCATGCAGCCTGATGACCCACGTCAACTCGGCCTTCTTGCAAGTGGCCGAGTTCCGACCACCCAGGAACTGCTCAAAGTACAAGTCAGCAGAATGCAAGGTGAGTTGACATACACAATACCGAGGACAGTCATTTGTGTTCTGCCATTTCACTACCAGGTCATACATTTAAAGACACACTTCACCAAAACAACCAGCATGAAAAAGTTGTCTGGAAAAAGTTATTACATCTTTGTTTTTAGCCTTGATGTAGCAGCTCTGATGATGTTTGTGCACATGTGCGATATTTGCTGCAGGATGTTCTTCTGTGCTTAGACATGGAAGAACATCCCACAGCAAATCTCACTAAGTCCAGGTGCTCAAAGACTTACTACTTCTTCTTATTGTCTTTCTTTACGGGTCGTTCACTTCCCATTTAGGGCCGGATTTACTAAAGGTTTGCGTGTATTAAAACGTGTGCAAACGTGATTGCACGCGCAAACACATGTGGAACCTGATCTACTAACCGGACGCACCGAGGATTGCGTCTCTCACACGGGCAGAATAGCACGTGCGATCCATTTAGCGTGTTTGCCTTGATGAATATGTAAATATGGGCGTTTCTGCCAGAACGTGCAGAATACTGGGAGGAGTAGATGCAAATCGATTTATTTAGCGCGTGAAATGTGATTTACCAAACCAGGAAGAGATTGCGGTGGCTGTTTTTGCGTCTTTATTCACCACGTCTGAAAACCATGTACTAACTGATACAACTTTGCCAAAACGTATGCGTTTATTGGTTTGATACCTGTCAGAGCCCCGTGATCTTACATCTCTGCATTTCCTCACGTCTGGGTAATTCTCTAACAGTTTTTCAGCCGTGTTAAAAGTCATTTACGCGCCGTTACACACGGGGCTCGTCTGTCCTGCAGTGCACTCCACTCCTCTCCTTTCCTCTCCTCTCCAGTACCTGGCTGCTCAGCTCCGTCTCTCAGTCCCGGTCCCGGACTGAGAGACATCACCGCTGCCTTCACCCGTCTTTGATCCCTCTGGTCAGTGGTCAGAGCATTTAGATCTGTGTGTCCCACCTGAGCTCTCTATTAATCCACTGGATCATGGGCGGCACACACACACACACACACACACACACACACACACACACATATTATAGGTGTGTGATTATCGCTGCAGCTGCTGCCTGTTCGTCACTATATGACGAGTTGGGCCCTGTAGCGATTTGTGTTTATTTATCTAAACAGAGCGCGAGAGAGATTAACACACATGCTGTCATTATTATGCATCGGATCAAATGTCATTCTGTCCCTTCGTCCGTCCAGCTCTCTGTCCACTCTCTCCATGGCGGAAACGATTACCACGCGCAAAACCCTCATTTACATATTGCGGTTTGCACGTGTTTTCATTTAGCGGGTTACTCTTAGTAGATCACCTGTTTTGCGTTCACTAACCAAACTCGCAATATTATAGCGGGTGAAAACAATGTAGCGCCCGCCAGAGCGATAGATATAACAGAGTGGCGACACTCCCATAGGACTCCGTTGTAAAAAATGGCGGGCCGACTTCCGGGTCATGGAGCCCTCAATAGTTCCAAACAATCCTCCCGCGGCGCTGGACCACGTCTGTTTGTATGGCTGCACAGCAAGAAACTACTGAGCTACGTTGATGAAATACCGACCAATTTTAAGTTATAAAGTGGTAATAATCGTTCCCAAGTACAGTAACCATGTTGACTTAACAAAATAAAAATTATTAGACTGATCGGTTCATTGAAAAACATTTATTTATTTACGTAACTGTGGTGATTTCAGTCCGTAGCCCAGAAGCAGCCCTGCTCACTTTTCATTCAAACAAACTAATACCACAGCCACAGTTGTTAATTTTCATCAATAAGACCAACATTAATCTCTTTAAAATAATTTAACCAGCCAGCAGTCAACCTCTAAAAGCATGCGGATACGTTACTTGGCTCGTTTTCTCCGACGGGAGGAGGACGGTCGGCCCCGCCGGCAGATCAGCTCAGTAGAGCGGCTGCTGCTGCTGCGGACAGCCGCTGCCCCTGGTTCCCGGTCGGGGCTCACGCAGACTCTGCACTTCTCCCAGAACAAACATCGGTGCAAGTCCCTAACAAACGTTATGAACTGACCACAGACTCTGGATTAAACGGTGACTTTCTTGCATGAAAAAAATATTAAAACTGTGACTTGTTGACAGCGCTAAAGCCAGGTTTTGGCAGCTTTACTGCTATGGCTTGGTTGCCGCGAAATGGCGATATCGATGCTAATTTCTGTTAGCCCGTCTATGAGGTTTTGCATTACACGTTAGCATTAAGCTAACGGGCTTTATGTTTAGTTGTGATACTGGCTGTGTGTGTTTTGAACGTTGTTTCAAACTGTGTGGGTTTGATTGAACATCTTTGATGCTTAAATGTATATATTCCCGCTTAATATATTGCTTTACTCCTCTTCTTATGCCATTTTTACTGTAGGGCAGGCTAATCTTCACTTTAGAGTGACAAATAAATCCTTGAAGCAAGAAGATTTTGCCTTTTGTTTGAAAACTGACATTGATGTACATACAGTAATTCAGTATCAGTTGTAAATATACCTTTGTAGGGTTTATTTTTTAATATTTACCGTCCAAAAGCAAGCTCAGTGCTGTCTGTCCCATAGCAGAACATGACAGCGGCAGCCTCGTTTGGAACTATTGGGAGCTACATGAACCACGTGACCGCGCTGGCGGCGACATCAAAGGTTGTCGCCACTCTGTTATATCTATCGCTCTGGCGCCCGCTATCTAGCCTGATGCATCAGCCGCTTACTTCATTACATTTCATATAGCGTCTGAACACGAGCCATAGGGATTCGTTTGCTTCCGGGAGGCGGTTGCTTACATTTGCTTCAACTAATCGCTGCTGCTTGGTGGTCACGTGTGCTATACACCGGTTAAGCTCATAGGTTAATCTTGAGCGCTTGAGTTCAACGTCATCGCCTTCACTTACCCGTCTGTTCGCTGATTGGTCCGTCCGCTCTGGCGGACGGAGCAAACCGAAACGCATTGCTAGTGTCCTGACTACATTGTTGAGGCAAATGAAATTTGCCGGAACCAGTAGGCGGCGCTAGCCTGGCTACCCGCTATCTGGGATCTTAGTAAAACCTGGCCCTTTGTCTTTAGGACTGGAAAAAAACTACATAAAACACATTTAATTTGTTTGACCTTGTCTTCACTGTAGTAGCATGTCTTTATTGTCAGATGCCAGCTTTAGTGAGGCAGTAGGAGAATATTAATCAATAAACGCTGTGTTATCAAGCAGATTGTTTCTAGATGTTGTTTGATGTAATGTATAAAGATGAATGAAAATAATAATGTCAATAAAATCCCTGCTGTATGGAGGCAGTAATGGAAAAAGTATTTTGGTTCTGTACTACTTTCATTCATTACCATTTATAGATTTTCTTGAACTTTTGATTTTGTGGCTCAACGTTTGGGCAACGCAGCTGATATCAGGTGCTGACAAGAAGACAGAAAAGGTTCACAGTAGAGACATCGAGCAGTCAACTGAATTCTTGGGAATTTCTCATTAAGTTTTGTAAGCCCTAAACTTGAAGGAAACACAAATGGAGATGACATGAAATGTAATTAGATTTATTTACATTTTTATTGAGATAACTAAATCATCCAATTATTATATTAATTTACTAAAAAACAAATTGTTAACGAACAACCTGAGAACAGATTTATAGGCTGTGCACCCGACTATCACAGCAACACTGGAACTTTTTTTTATATAAAAGAACAAACAAAACTGTGTTGTACATCAAATACTGTAAAATTTACACCGTGTAAAAAATTACATCCTTCCTGGAACAAAACCTCTGTACTGGTTATGTGGATCAGGATAACTATCTTGAATCCTCCAGATTACACAACTTTCAGTGACAATGCGCTGCCCTCTTCCCAACGCTCCATACTGCCAGACAACATATGTCTGGAAGCAGCATACCGGTGTGCACGCACATCATTCCAAATGCACCTTGCAAGGTGGAGATGTCCTGGCTGTAGAATGTAAACATCCATCTCAGGACACGTTGAGATGCATGCCTCTTGAGGGTTGCCACAGCACTTCCTCTCAATGACAGTTGGCATCTCACGGCAGTTGGAGCACATGCACCAATCCGGTTGGCCAACCACCGGAGGGTTGTTTGGAGGCTGAGGCTCCAGAACTTAAGACGGATTGAGGAGCTGTAGCATTAGGCTTGGGTCACGGTCCACAGCAGCACTGAGAATGTCATGGCAGCGCTCCAGGCCCAGGGCTGCAACTCTATCCTGTCATGAATGACAGACAGATGTATACAGTATATTGTATTTACTTACAGGACAGTGCACACAGGGAGCAGATAATACACAATGCAGTGTGTATACACCAGAGAAAGTGGAATTGCTTGTTTTCATCCACAGTCCTCAGTCTGGCAAACCACACCCTAACATGCACAGCACACAGAGAACATACAGCTCTGCACAGAAAGGATCCAGACACATTACAAATAAATGTATGTACAAAGCTAGTGCTACTGGAGAAATCTAGCTTACATGTGGGACATTCACTTACCTGAGTACGCTGAGCAAGTTCGGCCCGCTGACGCTCAATTCGCACAGTCCTCCTGCGACAAGGTGAGGTCTATTGCTGTTCTCCGGCCCCGGCCCCGGCCGCGGCCACGGGCCCCTCGGCTACCGTCACCTCCAGCATCCAGGCGCTGACGGCGCACGGGCACTTCCTCTTCAGAGGGCAGTGAGCTCACTGAGCTGATGCTGTCATCAGGCTAGAAAATAATAGACAGTGTAAGCTAGCAGAAAATTATTATGAAGTTGTTTTACCATGTTCTTTTAAAAACAATTAAGGCTCTAATATGAAATATATTATTTACATTATCTCTACAAAAATGGCCCAGTAGCCTGGTATAACGTTATGTGGAAAACTAGCTAAACAGCAAAAGTTCTGAGGGTTTACAACAAAGTTTACAGTATTTTACAATATGCCAGAGTACCGACAATATACCTGTGCAAACACGTCATATCCACTGCTCACGTGTCCGTGTTGTCATTTAGCTACCGGTACTTGTGGTGCAATACAACAGTCTCCGGCTGCAAAAGCACGCGCATGAGCCGAGCAAGGGGGGGCGTGGTTTTTGAGATTCCTGATTGGACGGAGGGGTGGGTGTGCAATTCGAAAAATAAATCGTTAGTCCAGTAAATCCAGTACCTTACAGTACGGTACCTTTAACTGAGCAAAAAGGCAGAAAATATCTTTGCTAATCTATCACATGTCCTTCTCACTGTGATTTTAGTGTCCACACTCTCACCAAGATGAGGCCACACTGTGCTTGTGTGCTGGGGAAAAGGGCTTCTGCCTCATCAATGATGGGGATAATGTCATTCTGGACCGGAGTCATGACTACTACTTCCAAGTTCAGGCACAGCTTCACATTGTAGATGTACTGTACTAGATGTACTGTAGAGTACTGTGACTTTGTTGTGTGGAGCCACTGTGACATTTTTGGTGAAAGGATTTTGCCTGATCTTGAATTTTGGGATGATGTGATTCCTAGAGTTGAGTGTTTTTTTTTTAGAGACAGTGTACTTCCAGAAATACTGGGACAGCAAGTTACAAATGTGTAATGTGATGAAAGGATATGAACTTGTTATATTAATACTGTTGTATGAGACAAGATGACATTTTGAATATTGTTATGACCCAAGTGTGGTCTTTGTGAGTTCTGGCTGTTGAATATTTTGCCTTGACATACTAGTCATTATGTTCACATTAATTATCAGTATAGGTTCATATCTTGTGAGAGGACCAAGTGTCATAAAGTTGTATATTGAGTAGCACTATTTGGAAGATGTTTACTGAAAAGATTAAATGGCATTGAGAAGACAGAATAATACATGGTGGTTCATTTACAACATCAGATTTTTCAACAATTGGTATAATAACTACAACAACACGGTGTGCAATAATAAATTGGAATCCATTTCATTATATATAATAGGCCTGCACGATATCAGCAAAATGTGCGATGTGCGATCACACTGTTCAATATTGCAATGGCGATATGACTTGCGATAAATAAGAAAATATTTAAAGTTTGCATACAGTTCCTGTCTCTTTCAGATTTTTCAGCTTTAATAGATTCCCTGCTTTTAGGTACTCTCAAACACTGAATAGCTGATGGTAATTAAATAAAAAGGGAAAATAATATTCTTGTGCATGCTTTTATTGAACAAAACCCACATAACATTAATTTACACATATTATTGTATCTAATAACAAGTTAACTTTCCCTGCTCTTTACAAAAACAAAAAGTATCTCTAGAAATAAAAGAATCTCAGGGGAATGGAGCAAACATTACACCATCCTACGATAGTCATGTCCGTTGCGCCGAGATGATCTCCACCATAGCTGAGGACATGAAGTCCACTCTGGCAGAAGACGTTTCAAGGAGCCGTTATGTTTCTGTCATGATTGATGGGGACACCGACGCATCGAACAAGGAGTGGGGGTGGTGTACGTGCGCATAATTGAAGATGGAAAGCCTGCCAACAGACTAGTCGGGCAGCAGGAGCTGGAACATGCACATGCTCTAGGTGAGTATAGAGTGACACAGAGAGTAAGTCAGCTGAGTGGCTTTATCTTGTCAGCTCAAGACCAAGGCTCACCCGCTGCACTTTAAAGAAAGAAAAAAAAGCACATTTTAGATCCTGAAAGGTATCTTCCTTGTACTTCTGATTAATATTATCCTTCTCATTCAAGGAGTGTTGGAAGCAACTAAGCATGCTTTTGAGGCGCTGGGGGAGGACACTCGATGGATGGAGAGACTGGTCGGGTTTGGAGCTGATGGGGCGTCGGTCAACATGGGTCATCGTGGGGGGGTCATTGCCCTGCTTAGAGAGGAGCTTGGGGACCATATTGTTGCGTTCCACTGCATGCCTCACAGGTAGCCTACATATTATTTTTATTATAGTTGTTTATGCACATACCTAATATTTGATTATACAGTAGCCTACATAAAATCAAGTGGTGATATATATATATATATTTTTAAATCTTTTTATGATCAATTAATTGTACTCTGTCATTTAGATTGGAACTCGCTATGCTGACTGTCCAAAAAAATGAGCCCTGGGTGGGTAAACTCTACGATCTCCTTCACCTTCTCTGGAAGACTTATCACTACAGTCCAAAGCCTCAGAGGGAGCTGAAGGCAGTGGGTGAAATGCTGGGTGTGAATATCAGCAATCCTTCCAGTGTGAAAGGTAATTGTTTATCACTGCGGAGATAGGGTTGGAATTGTCATACTTCCTACTCCTTACTGGACAGGATGACATGACAGTTGTTGTTATAATTTCTGACATCCTCAAAATAAAGATTTCATTTTCATTCAAAGGGACGCGCTGGATTCCACATATTGAACGAGCCTTGCATGTTCTGCTCAAAGACGGTGGAGAAGAGCAGGAAGACAGAGGGCAGTATGCTGCTACACTGCAGCATATGTCCCACCTGGCTGCGACCTCTCCCTCTGCTGAGATTAAGGGCAGGGCCAAGAAGGTAATATGTTCCCTTTAGTCCCTTTAATCATGTTGCTCTTTTGCCCAGAGAGAACAATGACCTGGATGAATGAGAATATCCATAGACATTTGAGAAATCATGTCTGTAGTAATTTTGCTCTAATCTCTGAAATTATTTTTAGATCAAAATGGAGATGGAGAGTGCACCATTCTGTGCCTTCAGCCATTTAATGGCTGATGTTTTTACTGTGCTTGGGAGCCTAAGCAGGACCCTTCAAGCCAATGACCTAATACTACCCAAGGCTACTGCTGAGCTTGAGAGAACAGGTGGGTGCTATTTGTTTGTGATGAGGTCTGCCCCCTTCCTTCCCCCTAACCCTCCCCCTGACTTTATCTTAAGCATGTTCAGTGTAATAAAAAGCATGATGTTTGATTAACTGAATTATTATTATTTGTATTATTAAGTGTCTGAACTGGAAGGGTTGAAGCTGAGGCCTAAGCCAGGAGTAGGGCTGGGCGATATGGACCAAAAGTCATATCCCGATATATTTTGTCTGAATATCGATATACGATATATATCCCGATATTTTTCCGCAAAGTGAGAGCAAATGTTCAGTCAAAATTAAAGCCAAATATGACAAGTCACAGGTAGTTTTATTGAAACCGGCTATTTCACTGAACAGTTGCAAAATCAAATGAATAAATAATAAACAGGTTTCTTCATCTGGTTCATGAATAAATGTTCAGTTGCTCAAATAATAAAATATAAACATAAATACTGCCTGACAAGAGTACCTTTTTAATTAAGTAATGGAGTAATGGATTTTAGAAGGCGTGATTCCATAAGGCCTCTTCTAAGATCAATGTTAAAAGTTGGCTGGAAATTTGAAAATATTGTCATTATCATGTATAATTTATTATAAGACATTTCTGTAACATAAACACCAGCTATAGCAGAGTCTTATAGAAAGGCACTCTTGAAATAAAAAAAAACTATCAATTGTCTGCACTAAAAACTAAAAAACTGCCTTGTGTCTCTGTTATTTCTCTGAGATTTTTTTTTTTAACCTGGAGTCACGTGACGTGCCCCACGTCTTTTCCGGTCAGTCGTCATGGAAACGTCACGTGACACTCACGGACCCACGGTTTGGACCAGAGTGAAAACAAACGTGTGTAAACCATGGATGTATTATATTATCATAGATCCATGGGGTAAACGCGAACCTTACGAGCTGAATCTGGTGAAAGCCCCGCGGCTCACAGAGGTCCGGAGCTCTGACGCTGCTGCAGGGGACGACCTGCTAACGGCTAACGGCTAATAACAGCTAACGGCTAACAGCTGTGCTACAGCAGCTGACTGAGCCTCTAGAGCCGCGGCTCGGCTCGTTAACGGCAACGAGGTCGACGTGGACTCGTGCGTTCCTCTCGGTCAGCTGGTGAAGCAGCGGTCTGAAGCATGAATAAAATAGTTAGAGGAGGGACGGAGCGGAGCGCGGCGAGCAGTGCAGGGAGCTCCAGATCAGCAGCCTGAATGGAGCAAGGATCACAGCGCAAATTTGAACTATATCGATATATGCGATATGGTCAAATTCCATATCCCATTAAAAAATATATCGATATATTTTTTATATCGATATATCGCCCAGCCCTAGCCAGGAGGCATGTTGGAGAAGTTTCTGAGCAGGCAGTCAGAGGGAGAGAGTGTTACGTTTCAGGTGTGGTAGAAAAATGAGAGAAAATATTTGCAAAATACATTTTCAGTTCAGTTGTTGGTATTATACAACGGTATCTCTACTATGGTATCTGTACAAGCCTGCAAAGGCTTCATTCCGGCCTTGGCCTTGCACAGATATGTATTTAATTTGTGCTAAAACAAGTATTTATTTTGCTGTCAACGTGAGTTTCAGGGCATGGAGCTAAAAGGGCAGGTTCCCTTGACCGATGGTGTTTTCAGTAACCCACACGTGGCAGCTGCTGTTGACATTGTAGTGGAAGAGATGAAATCACGCTTCAGCTGCATTCTGAGTCAGTCAGGAAGTGTAGTCAACTGCTTCAGAATCTTCAACCATCATGCATGGTCAGAGAGTCAGGGTGAACTACTGGACTATGGCAGGGCAGAAGTTCAGTCTCTCCTCCAACATTTTGACAACCTTCTCAGAAAGTGAGTGTAGATTAAGCATAGGGATGGCAGGATAAGATCAATTTCAAAGCTTTGTTTCACATTTCATGTGTCCAAGTTTAATGTTCCCATACATTCCCTCCCTATCCTCCCTATCTGTTTCTTGACCAAGCGGTGGATGTCAACTGGACCGAGTCCAGGAGGAATGGCAGCAACTGAAGGCAGTCGTAAGGACCTCATTTGCTGACTACCTCTCCCTGTGGAAGACCCTCCTCACCAAGGAGCCTTATCGCACTGACTTGGAGGTATGTGTAAGTTGAACACACTCTGCTTCTTTCAGAATTTAGTCATGTCTAAACTCATGAATAAATATTTTGCTTATTATTTCAGAATGTCCTACATCTGGTGGAGATCCTTCTTGTATTGCCCATCTCTTCTGCTCAGTGCGAGCGCGGATTCTCGGCACAAAACAGAATCAAAAACAGCACCCGCAGCAGCCTGCATGTTTTGACCACCGAAAACCTGATTCGCATTAGCACAGAAGGTTGTCCAATGGAGGACTTTGACCCGACCAAGGTTGCAGAAAAATGGCTGGCCACTTCCCAGAGAGCCAGGAGGCCATTTATGAAGCAGTGGCCAGCAGACAGTCATTAAGCTGACAGTGTTGTGTTGTGTAAATATGTCATAACTGTGATGTAAAAATGAATTGTTTAAATAAAGATGCTTCTTCTGTATCTAAAAAAATTCCGAGTTATTATTCTATAATTGTATTACATTATGTAGATGAATTACACTTGCTGATGTTAATGTGTAAAGGTGCGTTCACACCGGACCTTTTGTTTTTGTCGCTGTCGCTCGTATCACTCCGAAAAAAACGCTCCATCTCTCAGCTGCATTCGCTCGTCAATTTGGCTCAGAGCCACAGACTCGCATTTTCGCTTTGATGACGTCATGCCCACTGCCATGTGCCTCTGTTTACACCGGCACCACCGGGATTACAGCAGCCAATCAGCGCTGAGCGACGAGCGACTGACGACCAGAGAGTTGGGATTTCTCATCTCGAGCGACGGGAGCGACTCGAGCGAAAAAACGCTCCATCGCTCGTTTGCATTGACTTAACATGTAAACTCGTCGCTCGTTCTAAAAATAAAAGGTCCGGTGTGAACGCAGCTTTAGTGATAAGCAGTGTTGCCACAGTTACTTTGAAACAGTAATCCGACTACTGACTACTGACTACTTCTTTAAAAAGTAACTTAGTTAAGTTACTGACTACTTGCTTTTAAAAGTAACTAAATTAGATTACTTTTAGTTACTTTCAGCAGATCCCCCGCCGACCTGGCCCGGCCCTATAACATGACAATGACTACCAGTTCTGCCAATACTCTCTTTATTGACACCAACATTTGCAAACATGTCCTTGAAATAGGCTTACTTGTTTTTTAAATGAAAAATAAATTGAAGACAGTCTTTCTTGACTTAACGTAAACATTTTTTTAAAAACTCTTACGTAATACATAGGCATAATACCACCCCACCCCCCCCACCCCCCGGAAAAAAAAAATCAGAAATAAAATGAATTCCATTTAACATGAATACGACACCCCCTCCTCCCCCCCGCAGCTGTCCAAGGTGCTGAACCGCGTGACGTTGTTTACATTCTGCTTTGTGGCTTGTCTGTGAAACGTGCTGCTCAGAGACTGGGCAGATCTGTCCCACTTTCTCCCCGACACAGTAATAGAAATACACTTTTTTTCTTTTTCTCCCCCCCTGCTCCGCTCGAGCGCGGCTGAAGCCGGCTTGAGCTCACACGGGCGCGAGGCTGCTGCAGCCGCCGCTCGCGCTGACAGCTGACCGAGGGAGATGCTTTGGTTGGGTTTAGGCAATGAAGAAAGGAGTTGGTTAAGTTTAGTAAAAAGACCAGGTAGAGGCTAGACAGGCTAGAAGCAGAATGAACATTATATGTCATTAATATGAAGTATTTGCTTGTTTTGCAGTTAATTATGCACATGATCCGTTTGACCCCAAAAAGGAAAAAAGGATCAATGCGCACTGCGCGCTGGGGGTTTCCCCAATAGCCTTTTCGGAGTAGCGGGGTCTTTAGAAAAAATAGAAAACCCCGCTATTACGATGAATGGAAGTCTATTGTCGGAAAGATGGGGCTTCGGAAAGGCGGGGTGTAACCGCATAGTAGACCTATAGGCCTAAATATAGATCTAACCTAACCCACGTTCCCCGAAATGCAGAAATAGTAACGCACGGTGTTTTAGAAAAGTAACTTTAATCTGACTACCAGTTTTGGAATAGTAGTTGCGTTAGACTACTCGTTACTGAAAAAAGTAGTCCGACTACAGTAACGCGTTACTAAGTAGAGCGTTACCGGCAACACTGGTGATAAGCTGCATTAATTGTCCTCTGTACAGGTGATGGGCATTTTTAGGGTGTGCTACAACTCTCTGGTCCTGTGCTAAGAAACTGTCAGCCTCTGTAGCACTAGTGCTATGTGCTGAAAAAGTTAACGTACAGCCCTGGGTCCAGCTCTAATTGGCGTCAGCAAGGGCCAGAAGCACGATTGAATAATGCTTCTTGTAGTTGAAAAACAGACTCCCTGATGTGGAAATGTGCTTCCCATCAATTGATCCTAAGCAGTTTGGGAAATCCCATTTCTCCTTAAACTGCTTAGCGATCATCTTCCATGTTTCTGCTGTTGGTTTCGGAAGGTAGACAGATGCCATTTGCTTCTCTATTGCGCAACATGTTTCCTCAATACAGGTGGAGACTGTCTCAACTCCGTGACGATAGCTGAGTCCCGATAGAGTCCCCTGATGCTATGTATCTGTAAAAACAAACAAACCGCACCCAAGGAGTACAAATACTACCACATACTGAGCTTCCTGCAGCCTTCAGTGCAGCCAAGAAGGTAACATTTTTTCCACAAGTAACAGTATTGTGTATGTGTAGAATTGTTCTTACTTTTCCATATTTGCTTTACTTTTTTCATTAATATTTTCTGTAAATTGTTGATATAAAGGAGTTTGCCTTAAACAGCAATGCAATTAATTCAGTTCCAGGGGAAACCCACCACACAGCCTCTGTCCCCTGCAGAGTCAGCCTCCACACCGCCTCCGTCTTCTGGGTCAAGGACCAGGAAGAAATAGAGTCCAGTCAGGAGCCAGTTGCTCACCCCCAAGCATGTACAGGCCCCCGCGCTACTCTATGCACACACACATTCAGCAGAAAGAAGAAGAGGACCACCCGCACCCCTGATGAGGAGCTGCTTGCAATGCTGAGGAGCCCCATACCAAAAGATGATGAAGATGAAAGCTTTGCTCTCAGTCTGGTTCCTGAGCTGAAGAAGATTGTCACCAATAAGGGACAACTTAAACTACAGGTGTTATTGTCAACTGGGAGCAGCGACAGCAAGGGGCTCCATCTACTTCACAGCCACCTTCCTGGCCACGACCAGATTTCCACCCTCCACCTGCTTCCTTCCTTCCACCCCACCCCACCCTCTCTCTATTCTATGCCACATGACCTCCCTCACGGCTCATCTACCTCATCTACCTCAGCAGCACAGAGCGAGGGCTCTTGGTTTTCTCCCTACTCACATTCTTCACCCAGATCCCTTGAATAGAACAAATTGTTGTTCAAGTTGTTTTTTACCAGTGCAATATGTTCTTGATTCAAAGCACTACATTCCACATTTGCTGGAAAATATTCTTGAAAAATAATGTTTACATTTCTGTCTGAATAAAAAAAAAAACTTCATTTCAGTATTTGAGTAGTAGTATTTGAGTTCATGTATTTGTTGTTTGTTTGTTTCAGGCTACAGAAACATTGCATGCACACACATGTGGCGATATATCATTTAAATGCACCCATAGAAGGATTTATTGTGTAAGGACCTTATTGTTTTATTCTTTATACTCTTGTAGTGGAAACATAGAGAAGCCCTTATTTTCAAGGCCACAGAGGCTGAACCATGTTAGTTTCTCACGTCAGCGCCTCATTGGGGGTCTTCTGTATGTCCTGAAAATATAGAAAATTGAAATTAAAAATCTTTGAACGACAAATCTTTCATTATTGATGTTCACATCACTTGCGTACCTGAACAGTCAATGTGTCTTTACAGGATAGGCAGGCATGCATGCAACTGGTGACCAGCAGCAGATTCCCAGAGGCCGAGATCACTGAGGACATAGAGCAGGAGAGAGTTAGTGCCCACACCCTGACAGTGAGTGTCGGCACTCAGACTGATACACCTGACGAGGATGAAAACAAGGGAGGCAATAAAAAAGTACATTTGCACAGGCACTTTGACAGATGACATACTTAGCAATTACATAATGAAAAATGACCATTCATATTGCACATCTGCTGAAGGCCTAACCCTAACCAGGGCATCATTGTCCCAGCAAAATCTGGATTTAAGTAGTGAGATTAAGATTAAGATTTACTTTATTAGTCCTTGACAGGAAACTTGTCTTGGGCACAAGTGCTGACACAGCTGCATCTAAAACCACACATGCATATGGCGAGCACATGGTACTCACACATCCACATCCACACAGAGAGCATAATTACACATGGTGTACACATACATGTCCATATACACACAGAGCATATTACACAGAACATATTACCCATGGTGTACACATACAACTATGCAACAACCAGAGAGCCGCAGAAAGTATGGTGCGGGTGGAGCACATAGACAACCACCATTATTTAGATTAAAATAATAGAAAATGAAAATGAAAATGAAATTAAAAATAAGACTCAAACGTCTGTAACACCTGCTTCTACTCTACTATGGAGGAGGCAGGGCCGGTTTTTTGTTAAGAAGTGTTATGGGAGAGATGAGAAATTGTATGGGTTCCTTAAAATCATTAATATGTCCAAATCTCAAGAATTTAGGTGTCACTTTTGATCAACACATGAATTTTGACAAACATATCAATCAGTTATCCCGGATCTGCTTTTTTCATCTCCGAAACATTGCTAAACTCAGAACCATGGTCTCCACACCCAAACTAGAAATGATCATTCACGCTTTTGTTTCATCCCGTCTGGACTACTCCAATTCACTGTTCTCCTGCCTCAGCAAATCATCCACTGACTGTCTTCAATTAAAGCAGAAGTAAGTGGTCCGGTCGTTTTCGCTAATGCTGCGTTCCAGGCTTTTGAAATCGTAAATTACAGCTTCAAGTCACAACTTACGACTTTGTAGCGTTCCAGGCAACCCACTCGTGTTTTTCCGACCTGTTTTACCGGTGAAAGTCACTATAACGGCCACTCGTAACTTCCGACCGGTGAACTCGTACCAGATCGAACTGGTACGACTTCACGGTCGGAAAAATACGAGTTTCCTTGAACGCACCATAACAGTCCTCGTCCCTACGTCGCCACATTCACGGCGTCCCTTGGCTGCACACACACCAATACATCCATGCACACACAGCCCTGCATGCCGTTCTCTCTCCTCATTGGATAAAAACTGTAGGATACGATAAATGTTTTCTCCTCGGCTCAGAGCAGAGCAGAGGGACTGACAGACCCGTGTTTCAGACCAAACACTCTATGTAAGTGATTGCTGTCGGAAGATATAACTATTTAAGACTTATATTAACACAAATATATCACTCACTTCTGCTTTAATACAGAATGCCGCTGCCAGGCTCCTTACCAGGTCTCATAAATCACATCACATCACTCCCATTCTGTTCTCTCTTCACTGGCTTCCGGTACATTTCAGGATTCACTTCAAAATATCTGTTATTACCTATCAGGCCATTCATGGTCAAGCTCCCACCTACATCTCTGAACTCCTAAAACCCTACACCACTTCCAGGGGGACAGCTCTCCATTCAGACACACCTCCACTTCGACACCCCGCTGTTCCGAAATACCCCCAATTCGAAACACCGCTACTCCGACACCCTCCCCCCCGCAGCTGTCCAAGGTGCTGAACCGCGTGACGTTGTTTACATTCTGCTTTTATGGCTTGTCTGTGAAACGTGCGCTGCTCAGGGACTGGGCAGATCTGTCCCACTTGCTTTCTCCCCGACTCCGTTGTTGGAGATCTCCACACAGTAAAAGAAATACCGGTACACTTTTTTTCTTTTTCTCCCCCCCTGCTCTGCTCGAGCGCGGCTGAAGCCGGCTTGAGCTCACACGGGCGCGAGGCTGCAGCAGCCGCCGCTCGCACTGACAGCTGACTGAGGGAGATGCTTTGGTTGGGTTTAGGCAATGAAGAAAGGAGTTGGTTAAGTTTAGTAAAAAGACCAGGTAGAGGCTAGACAGGCTAGAAGCATAATGAACATTATATGTCATTAATATGAAGTAGCCTATTTGCTTGTTTTGCAGTTAATTATGCACATGATCCGTTTGACCCCAAAAAGGAAAAAAGGATCAATGCGCACTGCGCACTGGGGGTTTCCCCCAATAGCCTTTTCGGAGAAGCGGGGTCTTTAGAAAAAATAGAAAACCCCGCTATTACGATGAATGGAAGTCTATTGTCGGAAAGGCGGGGCTTCGGAAAGGCGGGGTGTAACCCACTTCCAGACCGTTACGTTCCTCATACCAAGGCCTGCTCCATGTCCCCCGCACTAGGCTCATTACAAAAGGTGACAGGGCTTTTGAATCCGTTGCACCAAGGCTTTGGAATGCCCTGCCTCCAGAATTGAGAGCTGCTTCCTCAGTCATATCATTTAAAAAGCAGCTAAAAACCCACTTATTTACTCTTGCCTTTTATTAACTCTTTTACACTGTAACCAATATATTGCGATTGTTCTCTGCATTGTTGTTGTTGTTGTTGTTGTTGTTGATTGTCCCCCTGTCGGTCAAATGTTGACTGATCGTGTTCAGCACCTTGTGACTGCTGTCTGTGAAAGGTGCTATATAAATAAAATGTCCTTCTTTCCTTCCTTCCTTATGGAGGTGGGAATGAACGAAAATCTAAATCTATTCCTTTTGTATTTACTGGCCCTGAAACGTCTTCCCGAAGGAAGGAGTTGATATTCTGACAGGAGGATGTTTGTAGGATCATTAAGGATCCTGTGTGCCTGTCTGATCACTGTTGTTTCATATGTAGTCTGAAGGGATGGATAGTCTGTTTTAATCATTGTTGTGACCTTGAGCTCTTTCGTGTGTGTCACTGGGAAGGCTGTGGCAAATGTGTAATGAAGCCACCGGAAGTCGTCCAAAGCGGGTTTGGTCTGAAAATCAAAACAGAGTGCATTGAGGGTCATAATTTTGTTTGGCATTCACAGCCACTAATTAGAGGAGTGATGGAATGCAATGTTTCAATACCTGCCGCTGTGTTCGTCACTGGGAATGAGTGTAGGCCATTCTTGGAAGTATGTGACACCATTGGCCTGGAGGCCATTTCAAGAAGACAGTGGTTCAACATACAAAAAGCATACGTAATCCCAGAGGTCAACCACACCTGGAGAACACACAATGAGGCTGTACTCAGTGCCGTCTGTGACGAGCCACTGGTTGTGTCCGGAGACGGCAGATACCGCAGCCCAGGGCACAATGCCACTTTCGGGACATACTCACTCCTGGATGTCAGATCAAAGTTGGTGGTGGCACAGGAAACAGTGAAAGTCACAGAGGTAAAAAACAGCTACTGGCTTGAGGTTGAGGGTTTGGAGAGGTGCATTTCCAAATTAGATGTATCCTTATCTGTTTTAGCGACTGACTGTCACCCATGTGTCCAGAAGGTCATGCGTCAGGAATATAAAAGTATACAGCATGAGTATGACCTCTGGCATATCGTCAAGTCTGTTAAAAAACGTCTCAACGTCTCAAGCCACAACGAGGAGCTCTTTGAGTGGATAAAAATGATAACAAATCATCTCTGGTACTGTGTCACAACTTGTGAAGGCAGCGTGACCAAGTTGAAGGAGAAGTGGACATCCATCCTCCATCACATCACCAACGTGCACAGCTGGGTGTCTGGAGAGACAATGACAACATGTGAGCACCCAACATACACCCCTGAACAACAAAGTTTGCGTCCATGGCTCCTTCCTAGCTCTGCTGCTTTCCAGCACCTACAGAAGGTAGTGCTTGACAAGCAGCTCCTGAAGAAATTGGAGAAAACCACACTGGGCATTCACACAGGAGAGCTAGAAAGTCTTCACTCATTGTATGTGAAGTATGCCACAAAGAGAAAGAAGTTTCTTCAAGAAAGTTTGGAAGCACGTCTGCATGTTGCTGCACTGGATCACAATAGTAATGTGAACCGGGAGACAGCTAAAACCAAACATGGTGAGGAGCAACACAAACATCAGTACTCCAAGGCTGCTCAACAATATGTGGTGACCCCAGTGAAGGTGGATAAGGATTATACCTTCAGGAAGAACATTGTGACAGGAGTGATTAACAGATGCAAGGCAACATCTGTATGGGCAACACTGAGGCAGCTGAGAACCAACCCTCATACCACCCTGGCCCAGCACAAAGGAGTGGAAAAACCGGAGAAGGCACTGTCTGTTGCAAAACATCTGAGCAGATTTTCACTCTCCCAGCACATTGTTCACTGTTAAAATAAATCAGAGAGAAAAATGATAAATGACAAGTATACAGGATGAATTACATTACTCTTGTTCCATTGATATGTTAGGAAATTTCATTGTTTTGTTTAAAGTTCAAGTTATGGTTCAATTTCACTCTCCGTCCTGCAGTTATCTTTCTTGAGCTTCACAGTCTTCATTCCTCTATTTACAATAAGTTTTAAGTCCAAAGTCAAACCAATATCACTGGGGTCCGCCCGCTATTCAGACATCCCGCTATTCCGACATGTCTCTATTTAGACATCCCTCTATCTAGACATGCCGGTAGTCCGACACTTTTTGATACCGCTATTCCGACACGTCGTCTTTTTTATTTTTTACAGCTGCGATACCCAGGCGCGTCTCTCTCTCTCTTTTCTTTTCAGCATGCCTATCACTGGTTTGATGATTTGATTTGATTTGATCAACTTTATTAATCCCAGAGGGCAATTCTGTTCGGCAGTCCACCAAGAACAATAATAATAATACAAGCTCATCCACAACAGCACATCAATACAAACTCAACAATACAGACTCATCCACATTCATACATATGCACAGGTGCCAGTTTGTATTTACAATGTCAGTGGAAGCAAAACATGACCTTTGTCTCCCGTTGGCCTTCCAGCGTGTAAAATAAAATAAATACATCAAAAATCAAGAATCAAAAGTAAAGATAAAAATTATTATTTCCACAAGCTTGGGTCTAGATTTAAGAGTCTGATAGCAGACGGGATGAATGATCTGGAGTAACGGTTGGTTTTCCGTAGTGGAGCTTTAAGACGGCGCCCTGAGGGCATCAGCACAAAATCAGATGACAAGATATGGTCATGCTGATTAATAATTGCTTTTGCTTTTTTAGCCACACGTTTATCCCAAAGGGAACTCAAGTCATCCTGCTGCACCCCTATTATTTTGGAGCACACCTTTACGATCTTATTCAGACAATTTTTGTCTTTAACACCCAAGCTACTGTGCCAACATATAAAAGAAAAGGTCAGGATACTTTCAATAAAAGACTTGTAAAACAAGGACTGAATCCTCTTACTGACATTGAATGAATTTAACTTCCTGAGTAGGTAAGTCCTCTGTTGGCCTTTCTTAACAATGGCATCTGTATTGACATCAAATCTTAGCTGAGAGTCAAAAACAGTTCCTAAGTATTTGTATGAAGCCAGCCACCATTTCTACCTCCTTACCATGAATAAGATTTGCAGGGGGCTTAGTAAAAATTTTTCCAAAGTTAATGATAATTTCCTTTGTTTTAGACACGTTGAGGTCTAGGAAATTCATGTCACACCAGTTGACAAATGCTGTAAGAGCACCCCGTGACCAGATACATGCCCTTGAAGGAGGGACAAAAGAACTGTATCATCAGAGAACTTAACTAAATAGCTGTCCTCTTGGATGGACCTACAACTATCCGTGTATAAAATAAAAAGAAGGGGTGAAAGAACACACCCTTGGGGTGATCCTGTGCTCGATATCAGGACATCTGATATGGCTCCATTTACTAAAACCTTTTGCTTCCTCTCAGTTAAAAAGTTATGAATAAGAAGCAAAAGCTGGTGAGGAAGATTAAAATAAGCATCAAGATGATTGATTAAAATATGCAGTTGCATTTTATTAAAAGCTGATGAGAAGTCAGCAAACAGAAGTCTTGCGTGTGAATTTGGTTTCTCTAGGTGCTTATAAATCTTATCAAGGATAAAAAGTTTGGCATCTTCTACCCCCTTCCCAGCCTGATAGGCAAATTGCAGGGGGGGTCTAGTTTGCCTGCGACCCAGGACACAACCTCATCTTTCAGGATTCTTTCAAAATGTTTCATAATTAATGATGTGAGGGCGATCGGCCTAAATTCATTCAGTTTATTGGCCTTGTTTATTTTGGGAATAGGCACTATTGTAGAAGTCTTCCAAGTTGAAGGCACCACACATTTATCTGCACATAATTTAAATAATTTTGAAAAGACTCCAATGAGCTGATCTGCGCAGAAGGATATAGTGCGCCCACAGATAGCATCAGGGCCTGCCGCCTTCCTAATGTTAGTCTTTTTGAATAAGATTGCTACCTGTTCCTGTGATATCACTAACGTTTTTTGGGGTTCTAGAGAATTTGTAACCATGGGGATATTTTGTGCAGCATCAGGTCTTTCAAAACAAGTAAAAAAAAGCATTAAAACAGTTAGGCAGGTCGCTATCTCCAACTCCCATGATTCTGATAGGATCTTTTGCCACATCTCGGTGGTGGTTGATGGATGCCATAGTTTTAATTCCCTGCCAAGCAGCTCTCATGTTGTTGTTGGTAAACTGCAGTTCTATTTTATTTTTATAGTCCTTTTTGGCCTTGACTATTTATTTCCTAACTTCCCTAGAGACATCCCGCTTCTCAAGAGGGTCTCCTGAATAAAATATTCTTTTCTTTTTGTTAATCACTGATTTAAGTTCCTTAGTCACCCATGGTTTGTTATTTGGGTATAAAATTATCTTTTTAGTAGGAATAATAGAATCAACACAAAAGGAAATGTAAGATGATACAGCATCTGCAACTTCATCCACATCATCACAAGCATCAGAAAAGAAACAGTCCCAATCAGTGCACTCCAGACATGCTTGAAGGGATGAGACAGCATCCTCAGACCAAGTTTTGAGTGTCTTTTCCGTGCGCTCAAGGCTCCTAAAGCGAGGTCTATAGGTGGGCATCAGGTACACAGAATTGTGATATGACAATCCTAAGTAGGGCATAGGAAACGATTTATACGCCCCGCCCATAGAGCCATAGCACAGGTCCAACACTGTTTTTTTATGAGTTGTGGCGCACGTGACGTATTGCTCATAAGTCCTAAGGGATTTCTCCAGTGAGCAATGATTGAAGTCCCCGAGAATGAACTTGGGTGCCTCTGCGCCGATTGAGTCGAGCCTCTGTGTGACGTCAGCGATCAGCTGTTGCATTGGCTCTCGGGTGGATGTAAACAATCGTGAAGAACAGTTGCTGGAATTCCCGAGGCAGGTAAAAAGGACGGAGGGAGACAGATAAAAGTTCAATGTCAGGTGTGCAAAGTCTCTCCCGAACCACGGCGGTCTTACAGTACCTTTGATTGACATACAGACATACGCCTCCTCCCCGGCACTTCCCTGTGATTTCAGGTGACCGATCCAGCCGAAGAGGGCTACCAAACCCACTTATAGCCAGGTCTTCCTCGCGGTCGGCGTCACTGAGCCAAGTCTCAGTGAACGCTAAGAGGCAGGTTTCTCTGATCTCCCGTTTACATTTGACCCACGCCTCCAGTTCATCTACTTTATTCCTTATGGACTGCACGTTCGCAAGCAAAATCGTAGGCAGGGGGGGATGCCTGCGGCGATTGTCGAGGCTGAGATTTTTCAGTCTCCTCCATGTTCCTCCCCTTCTCCCCCGTTTTCGGGGGGGCTTTCCATGGATAGAAGTCTTATGCGAGCTGTTTGTTGTTAATAGCTCGGACGGTATTCCTGTCGGCACGTCCACAGTCGAGGTGAACCGAAGTGACAGCAGCAACTCGCGGCTGAGAGGGCCTCCGCCGCTTCCTCCATTGTAACTGTCCACAAACGCCAGTGACAGTGTTAGAGCGAATAAAAGCAGCAAGAGCTGTGTGAAGGAGCCAGGGGTCCACATACTGCTTTCTTGACAATAAAACTACAAAAAACTGCACCGCACACTAAAAGACGCACTTCAGAATTTCAATAAATCCACTAAAAACACACACGCAGCGTTGCGAACTGCCACGGGTCGCACGCTGAGGAGCGCCCCGCCTTCTACCTGTGATGTTCTTAATCTCAACAACTCAACTTTAAAGTCACAAACAAAACTGACACACATGATAAACAAACAGAACTATGCTGCAGTTTGTTTGTCAAGTTAACCTGTCACCTTCAGCACCACGGACAGCGCCGCGGATGAGCCGCGGAGCTGCAACTGTGAGCGTCTCTGGGCTTAGGGCCTGGGGCCTCATTTATCAAAACTGTAAGGCCCAATTCCGATTCTATTTTTCATCCCTACCCCTACCCCTAGCCCTTAACCCTTGCCCTTGAAACGGAGCTACAAGGAGTAGGGTTGAAAGTCAACCCCTACGAATTGGGACACCACTTCAACAATCACATGCGTCATCAGTCGTCTCTGCTGGCTTTCACATAAGCAGACGTGACAAGCTTTTGCCACAAATCCTCTATTCAAAACCACGTTAACTTAATAAAATAAAATAAAATTTAATGAAGATTGATCGGTTCATAGTAAAACATTTATTTATTGATGTAAATGTGGTGATTTCTGTATAGGCTACAGATCCCCCAGGCAGTGCTGCTTCTGTGTCCAAAACACATGAAGCTTCACTTTTAATTCAAACAAATTAATGCGACAATTGTTACATTTCATCAATGAGACCAGCATTTATCTCCTAAAAAGAATGTAACTATGTAACGCAGCGGTAAACCTTTAAAGTTACTAAGTTAGTTAATTAGCGGTCGTCTTTTCTACCGGGACGAGGTCGGGAGGTTGGCCGGCTGACGAGCTCTCCGGACGGGGTGGTGTCTCCGTGACGAGCCGCTGATCTGCTCCACAGGTGGAGGCTCCAACGTGGAGCTTCACTTCTCCGAAAAACATCGGAGCAAACGTCTAAACAGCCTCATGTGGATAAACCGACCCAACATTGGGGATCTAAACAGCTACTTTCTTGCATGAAAAAATATTAAAACAATTAACAAAATGACGTAATAACAGCGCTACAGTGAGAAATAAATCAGCTGCCGGTTGCCGCAAGATGCATTCTGGGAAACTTGCCATAGCCCTCGGTCCGTAGTGTGCCCCTGAAAAATCTCTGTTTCGAGGGCGAGATAGCCCTACCGCTTCCCCCTAACCCTCGTCTGAACCAGAATTGGGACACCCCTACCACTTCACGTGAACGCGCAAAACAAAGGGTTAGGGCCAAGGGCTAGGGCTAAGGGGAGAATCGGAATTCGGCCTAAGTAAGCAGTGTAAAACTGCTGCTACTAAATTTTTTGCTTAGGCCTACGGCGAAAAGATACCCAAAATATTTACACCTTTTTCAGATCTATCAAACTGTGCGTGCACAACTCTCCACAATTTCTCTTTGATAAATCAAACTGGATCCAAGAATGGTGCGCAGTTGCGCACGTGAACACACCTCCGCCCCCGGAATGCCTAGAAACAACCATATATGGTCAGCACGTGCATATTAATTAGCCAGGTGTGCTCTGTGGAGCGGCAACAAAGTGGCAACAAAGTGGCAACAAAGTGACAACGAAGACAACGGGCAGAGGGTGGGGGAAAGAAAGCGAGATACATGGCATCGGGCAATACATCAGTCAGAAAAATGATCTTGCATTTTAATAAGCTACAATAAAAACAAAAACCTCCCAAATCTCAGCTGCCTGTGTGTTTTTAAACTTGGAGGGTTTGTTTTTTCTTCTCTAATAGGCCTATGTATTTGTGTATGAGAAACAGTGTCTCAGATGAATAAAAAAAAAAAAAATCAGAAGGACACGTCTGACTATAAGGTAATCAGTCAATATCGGAAAAGCGGAATCTTTGAAAAATAGTAAAGTGCTACTCCGACAATGAAAAAAAAAATGTCGGAATAGTGGGACGTTTGAAAAATAATGTTAATGCCGCTATTCCGACAATTAGAAGTCAATGTCGAAATAGCGGCATGTCGGAATAGCAGCATGTAACCATATCACTATACTCTGGTTTACTGTTAAAATATAAAAATAATTAAATATAAAATAAATGCAAAGTTAAGCTTTCAGGCATTTTTTTTTTTTTAATTACAAACACTTAAACATCATCATATATATAAGCATACTCAAAACCATTCTGCATTTCTCTTATTGATCAGTCCCTCCAGGATTTTGCGGGCTTTTTTTGTGATTGTTGCCTAAAATGCCTGATTTTGCGGCCATATTTTGAAAAAATTGCGGTGCATGTTGCGATGTTTTAAGCGCTTTTGTTGCGATTAAATTGCGAAAGACAGCGAAAGTTGCAAAAAAAAAAAAGTTGCAGTTTTGTTCTGAATAATTAAAAATCAAAGGGAAATTTAAAATTTTGAAATGTCACAAAATAATGTGAGGTCCTGTTATACCAGCAATTTTCCACTTGTTAAAGGTGTACAGAAATGGCTGTTTGTCCTGTTTGTCGCGCCGAGTTGTCACGAGCTGCAACACGAGTTTACCCGAGTGAGGAAAACGAATTTGATTGGTCATTATCGAGCGGGCGGGATATTCAAAGCTTGGGGTGAGCCCGAGCTCCGTGTGTGTGTGCGTGTCTCAGACGTTTGAATGACGGATGACGGATCCAATATCAGTGGCTGGTGAATCGTGTACAGGCTGACGTATAATCCGTGCGCCTGCGTGGGGTCATTCCTATGTTCCCACAGCCCTATGTTCCCTCAGCCCTATGTTCCCTCATTTCTAACTTTTGTTGTCACTGAAAATTAGGCCCTATGTTCCCTCAGCCCTTTGGTCCCACCATTGGTTGGGTTTAGGCAATGAAGAAAGGAGTTGGTTAAGTTTAGTAAAAAAGACCAGGTAGAGGCTAGACAGGCCAGATAGGTAGAGAGAGTCCAGAGGGAACATAGGGCTGTGGGAACATAGGCACGCTCCCGCCTGCGTTATCCAATGCGGAAAAAAAATAGACACTTTCAGCCCGGATTTACTCAAAAATAGAATTTTGCACAAAGTTTGGCCTACATCGTCTAATAGATGAGTTATTACACTCATTTTATGACCCAGAGTGGGCTCAAATTCAATTTTCTTTTCTGTACACCTTTAAGAAAGGCTCAGGAAAATTACATAGAGTTGAAAGTTGTTTTACTTTTAATTAAAATGTCTGTTTAAAAATCGTGGTAAAAGAACTGTTTTAAAATGCCATTAAAACAGTCCAGTCTTTGAATAAAAAGGGGAGGGTGGCTACTCAAGTCCAGGGCCTTAGGATGGGGGAAGGGGCACCTGGCCGCCGGCTGCTCCGCTCCGGCCCTGCAGTGGCGCACTCACTAGATTCCCCCTTGGCAAGTGCTGCGGGGTTGACACAGCCTCGGGTGGTCAACCAGGACAACTCACACACTCAACACGTTCAACTCAGCTTGTGTTCCTTTACTTATCACTTTGTGCACGTTGTATTAAGTTTCTTGCCGTCAGCCCAGCCACGCTGTTCCTCCGTGGACTCACTTTCAACCACCGCTCCGTCCAGACTCGCACTCTGCTGTGTAACTCTCGGAAAGCACCAACAATTAGTCCAATTTGCGGAAAAGTTGCGGTGATTGTGCAAAATTGCAAGATCGCAAAAAATTTGCGGGGATTGGCTGAATTTGCGTTAATTGTTGCAATCGCAACATCGCGAATTCCTGGAGGGACTGATTGATTTCAAAAGCCAGCATTATGTGTTGTATCCCTATTCTATATCTCATGTTGCCTACTTTACAAGGTAGTGAATCATTCCTTTCTGGTTTTAAAAATTAACCCATGGTGTGCTTATGATCTAAAACTTACCCTCAGGTAGGCTACCACACATTAGTGACCATGCTAGTATCCTCCTAGAGATTTCACAACGTGGTTGGTTTCTTTACTTGTGGTAAAGACAGTTAGCTTATGGCCAACTTGTTTTTTTGTTTTGCTAATGGCTAACTCGTCAGCTAGCAAACTATAGAAATTAGCTAGCTAGAAATTATGATACGTCGAGCGACAAAATACATACATTAATGTTTTTATATAGGTCAGACAACAATATGTAAGTAAAGTCCTCCGTTTCGCCCACTGAATTTCATCATACCAACCCCGTATCTGAGTGTGTTTACTGCATATTCATCAGTGCCTGTAGCTAGCTGTTAGCTTATTCTGTCGTGGTGGGCATTGGTGAACAGAATCCACACCAACACCAGGCTGTGTTGCCGACCCGACTCCTCACCACCATAGTCACCTCTGACCTCCGGTTCTCCGACTTCCACCACCTCACGGACCACTGCAAAACTCCGGATCGGCTCGAAGGCATATGCGGCCGGGTGTGTCACGGCCTCTACGGGTCTATCTAGCTCGTCCTCGTCCAAACACCTGACTGCCTTGTCTCTGCTTATAGTCGAACTGGACCAACCAACCCCGTGACGTAGACAATGACGTCACACCAACATGGCGACTTACGAGCAGATCGCTAGCTAAAAATTACGAAAATAACACTAATATTTCTCGTTTTAACTACTTTTGACATTTTCTCTCTTTTCGAGGGTGTTTATTAAACATGTTCTTGTGGTGCCTGACAAGGAGCAGAACCACGAAATGTCTAACAACGCCACCCCCTGATGGTGGGCAGAGGGGACCCCTCAGTTTTCCTTTACATGTAGTGTGGCTATTTTACTATATCTTCCCCGCAAAAGGGACAGTTGACAATGAGGCAAATATGTATAAAAATAACAAATTTATTACAAGTAGTCAAAATACAAAATATCCAGTGTAAAAGCATTAAGTCTAGGACGCTATGAATAGAATGTTTGCAAAAGATAACTGGTTGAAACTCCTCGGTCAAGAAAGGTCGGACTGGCACGAGCAGAAATCCCTCTTCCTCAGGAGGCTCCTGGAGAGAGCAGAAACGAGAGACAGCAGACCCAACACCGGGATACACATGCAACACAGCAAGCACTACACACATAAAATATCAATACACCACTACAGTATATCACACCGTGTTGCGGTTATAGGTATACTACACACCACAGTGTCTCACCCATGTGGTCACCCTGAAGAGAAGGGGGGGTACACCCGTGCAAATCCGGCCTTATACAGAGACAGCCTAAGAAGAGAACACATGTAAGAGAGGAGTACAACCAGCATCAACAGCATTTAAATTAATTCACTCAGAATTATAACTGACCATTGGTCCCAGAGACAAAAAGAAACAAAGGCAAAAGAAGAAAAAGAACCAAAACAAGTTAAATTCACAAAATGTCGATGATTTAACAATAAAACAGTGGCTGGCCTGGTCCTTTCTCTAAGAGAGAAATAAAACACATTAGTTACCAGCCTAGTTTAACATCACAGCATGTTCAACCTTTAACTTAATAAATATAGGCCTACTTGGCAAGTATGCTCAATTGTCCCACATCGCAGTTAATTATTCAGGTGTAGTTGAACATTCCAAGTGCTACAGACACAAAGAGAGGCTTTAAGTAGACATTTCAACACAGTTTTAAAACATTCAATAAAAATGGCATTATATAATTTACCAGCATATCAGTGTCCATATCTCCACAGCTGGAGTCACAACGTGGTGGTCCCGTCAATGTAAAAAGGCCATGCAGTGGTCTGTGTTCTCCGCGAGGAGTAAACACGCTAGATTATCCTAATAAAATAGAATAAATAAGTATTAAATCTAGGTTATAGCAACTGAACCGACATATACCTAAATGACCCCCCCCATACCTGTATGTGAGGTGAACCCAGCTCAGCTGTGCAAAGTTGGCTGGCAGAACAAAGAAAGGCTGACTGGCATCTCCCAAACATTTATCACTTCCTGATTTCAGTCATGTGATCATGAGACATCATGTGACCCTGTAGAGTGAGTGTGTCAGACCTCCTACCCACATCCCCACATTCTAATACTAGAATTGTCAAAACAAGCACGCTTCACCTCCACTTTAAAGCACACATATCTCATGTTCACTCTAAAACTCACGAGGAACAACCAGGAGAAAATTAAGTGTCAGTTGTGTGACTTCAGTGAGCCCTGCTCCGAATCTGAATTTTTCACTCACCTCCGAAGCAGACACTTGAAAGTTAACCAAAAGGTTCAGTGTCCATATGCAGGCTGTAGATTTGAGAGCAGTGTGTATTCAACTTTTAACGCATATAAAAGTAAAGCACATAGAGAAGACAACTGGAAGATGTTCAAGAAAGAAATAGTTAACTCATTGAGTGCCGCGCTCCTTGCCCAAGTTTTAGTCAAGTGTACCGGCAATTTAGACCATTTTTGACGATTTTTGTAGAGCCACAGTGTATTCTATATTATTGCCACCAACACATACTGTGGCTCATTTGAAACTTTATGCTTCAAATGGCCACAAACCGTTTGTTTCTACGGGCCTCCATTCCTGAGAAAAGTCAAGCTAAACATGGCTGGTTTTCACCAAAATCCCTCCTTTTTTTCTAGAAAAGGAGATATAGCGTCTTTTATGAAAGGTGCTCTGTTTGTGTCTGTCGCTCTTCTGACACTCGCATTTCTGGATCAAAGGGCTCATGTAAGATAAATATATACAACAATTGTTGTTCTATTCACAAAACCACCATCGGGGGCGGGGGGCGCCACTAAACAATAACACAGACGCACCATGCCGTGTCACAGCCTCTCACTGTGGAATGTGATGGTCTCTTGGCCACAGCAGGTCAGGAACACCGGTCCCACCGGTGGTCGCGGTCCTTCTGTGGTACGGGTCGGTGATGCCGGTCTGCTTTGACCGAGGGATCATCACTCAATGGCACTCAATGAGTTAATGTTGACATGACTGATGAAAACAAAGACAGTGATGTTGCAGATGAGCCACTGCCAATTGAAGACACAGGGGAGATAGATGATGTCAGTGAAGAAGTTTCAGAGATAGATCTTCATAATTTAGAAAAGCAGTTGGAGCACAACTTGGCTGCTCTTTTTTTAAAGATGCAGACTATCCTCCACTTACCTGAGCGCTCTGTACAGGAAGTTATCAAACAGCTTTGTGATATACATTATTTGTCAGAGCCACTTCTGCAGCATAAGGTGAAGATGATTCTTCAGGAGTATGATTCTGAGATAGATGAGTGCTGTTTCAGTGACCAACGTACAGTGGGTACTAGTTTCATTTGGACGGTTTCACGCGAGATTCACGCGTGAGTCACGGGAGGCTCACGTGGATTTTTTGTGGAGGAGTAATTGTGTTTTCACCAGAAGCTGCAATGTGCCCAAACAACCGCCAGGTGGCATCTGTGAGCAGCAGATCGCCTCCATAAGAGAGCAGCACGGAGCAGTGAACACGAATGGGGAATGCAATATAATAATAATACAGTATAGTTTTTCAATGAGAAAAATGTAACGACGGCAGCTATACGTCTCACTCTCTTTTATCGATCCTCTTGTCAGCTCCAAACACACCCGTCTGCACCGCGATTATGGACCACAGTTTCCACACAGCAGTTAATTAACTCAGTGGGCGATGCTGCCGGTGTGTTTTTAAAATGAGCCAACGGGCAATAGCCTATGTCACTTTCGGGCTGGGCGATAAAACAGGATATCCTGAAATAACTTTCCCTCGATAGAAATAGGCTACAAGATGTGTGGGTATAGGTTTCGTTCATCCATGTTTTGACAGACAACACAAACAACCAGTGGCAGGGACGGACTGGCCATAGGGCAATATGGGAAAATGCCACAGACAGCAGCCGCGACCGAAGATGCAGCCGTGCTGATGTGACCGCAAAAAAAAAGAAAAGTCAGTCGGGGTCAGCTGGTTTACAGCCGGCCGACTCTGAAACACTCGAGACACAATAACATTAGTAACGCAAGAAAGGTATAGTTCACTTAGTAGAGCAGCTCTCACTATAAGCAAAGATTTTATTTCAGTCTGGGATGCCAACGTGCAGTTTTAGTGAACAATGCATTTTCTCTTATCATCATTATTATGATCACTGATAGCCTATATGTGCGGCTATACCGTATGTGTGTGTTTGTGTAATGCAGGGGTGCTTTAAAAAAAAACACAGTTGTCTGGACAGTAGGCATTTTTCTCACAACCGACCTCAAAAGCGAGGGCAGGCCAGGTCCGCCGAAGCATCTTGTTGTGTTGTCTTTGTTGTCACTTTGTTGCTGCTCCACAGAGCGCACATGGCTACTTAATTATGCACGTGCTGACCATATATAGTTGTGCTGGTGCATTCTGGGGGTGGAGTATGAGGTGTGTTCATGTCCGCACCAGTCTTGGGTCCGGTGTGATTTATCAATGGAATATTGCGGAGAGTTGTGCGTACGCACAGCTTGATCAGTGTTTCCCACAGAAAAAATAAATAAATAAATGTGTCCACGTCTCACGTGTGTTTACGTGCGGTGCGCCCGCACGCGAGAGAGGCGGCAGGTTGAGAGGCTGACTGGCGGAGATGAGAGCTGGTGAAACGCATGGTTATTTAAAACACCATCTCTGATCTCTGCCCACACATAGACAGACACAGGTTCACATACAGACAGGGGCGCACGGCAAATGCAGCTGCAGCGCTATTAAACTAGAGCAACAGCAACTCTCATATTTAAATTGTGTTTTATATTGATTTCATATATTTCACTGATTGCAATTAGGCTATAGAATGCTAGTGTGTGTTTTATTGAAAGCGAGGCTGGGTGAATATCGCTACAGTGGGGTTTGTATGCAGCGGTCTGTAGGACCAACTTAGAAACATCAGCGACACATTAGCACCTTCATTTATCTCTGATCAATAGGTGTGCTTGTGGATACTTCACTCAGTAGGCTACAGCCCTGCCCCCCACAGAACTTCACACAGCTGTTCAGTCAAAACCGGTTCTTACAGTAGCTACCTCTCCTCACACTTTTCATAAGCCGGAGGACAAAACTGTAGGCTTCATTGTTTCGTTTCATTTCGTTAAGTGAAAATCATCTCTGAATTATGGAGCTAAAAATAAAACAGGCCTATCTTTAAAAAAAAAGATCCTATTATATTTAGCCTAATTGCATTATTTTTATTCAAATGTGACTGAGACCTTTATCTACCTAAACAGAGGGTAACATGAATAAATATCCTGTTTTGTATTTTTCTGGAAACTGTTACATTAAGTAACGTGACCGCGGCACTCTCTCCCCTCTCTCTCCCTTCCGAATTGGGCATATTATGATAAATATAACTGTAGATAAAAACGATAATTGAAGAAAAAAATAAGCTATTGTCGGCCCGAGGTATAAATGCCCAGAAATCGAATGTTTCATTTGTGTAAGTTGTAAGCTTCAGAAACCATCACACATGGAAAAGTCACGGACTGAGAGACCTGTAGTTTTAATGTAAACAAAATGAAGAAAACACGTTACAAATGAACTATGACCGAATTGACAGCAGAAACAGTGTGCACGTATCTCAAGGAAATTTAAATCGAATGCAACTGTAATTTGTAATCCAAGAGGCTTCAGGTGAAACGTCTTCCTAGACAAATAACCAAGTCCAGTTGCATTCGATTTAAATTTCCTTGAGATAACTATGACCGGGAGTCCGGGACAAATGAGAATATTCACAGGCTTAGTGCATGTGCACACGCCGGCCGGAGTCAACTCGCAACAATGTAGCTTTCCCTCGATTAAAGTAGTTCTGTCATCTCCCACTTTGTACCGGATAAGAGACAGCACCCGACAGATATGTGCTAAATGTTTGGATGCAACAAAGTCACTGTTAACAAAATCAGCATCTAGTCTGTCCCTTCAAGAGCAGCTGCTGACAGATGTGCATTATTGCTCCGCTCGTGAGTCCAGCAGCATCGGGTCCAGGCTGCTGGCACAGACGTAGCGATCGTGGGCTATGAGTGGATTGTTACATTCACCAGAACTTGCAGAACTCAAACTCAAACTTGGAGCCACCCAGCCAGGCTACAGGAGAGATCAAAATATGCAGGGGACCCCCAAAAGGCTGAGAACCACTGATCCTGTTGAACGTAGGCTACTGTAACCACTGTGAAACAATAAAAAAAACAACATTGATCTGATTGACCGGCGTAGCGGTCCCTCTCTCCACTCACTCTCTAGCTCTCTCGACCACAGCTGCAAATGAAGTACCTATGGCCTATGAACAGCGCCACTCTCCATTGCAGCTACGTTGTGGTCAAACGTGGAATTACCCCAAAATATTTTGAGCTGCATCTCAGTACGATGCTTCCACCTAGTGGCTACAGTGTGACCTACAATTTCACGCAACGCGTGAATCACGCTTTCCGTGAGGGAAACGTCCAAATGAAACTAGTACCCACTGTAATGACAACATTTTGTGGCAAAGATGGTTCCTTAGCAACCACAAAAAAAAGAGCATGGTATGTGTCTAAAGAATTTCCGCTGGTAATGCCTGTAGAGTATGTAGTTGACAAAGATCAAAAATCGGTTGTATATGTTCCCATACAGCAAATGCTGCAGAAGTTGCTGAGCAAGACAGATGTTTTAGATAAAGCAATGTCTGAAGAAATACATGTTCCAAATGAATACAGAACTCATGTAGATGGTATATACTTCGGATAAAATGGCCTTCTTACTAATGATGAGTTCACAATTGCCATTGCGATGTACATCGATGACTTTGAAGTCACCAATCCGTTAGGAACATCAAAGAAAAAACATTAGATGTGTGCGGTGTACTGGGTAATTGCCAATATGCCAGCAAAATATAGAGCATCACTCAACTCTATCCAGCTTGCTCTTATATGCAACACAACCACTGTAAAAGAATGTGGTTATGCTAAAGTGCTGGAACCACTTATACATGATCTAATGTCACTAGAAAAAGATGGTGTTTACATTGAGGCCTTAGGTGCAAGTGTGAAAGGAACTGTTTTATACGTAGCTGCTGATAACCATAGGTGCTGGATTCTACGAGAGCTTCTCTGTTGATAAATTCTGCAGAGTGTGCATGGCAAGTAGAAGTGACACTCAAGAACAAGAGGTGCGCTCCGGTGCTTTTGAGCTCAGAGACAAAGACAGGCATGACAGACAAGTATAGGAAGTGAGGGAAGACCCAGAACTGAGCAGAACATATGGTGTGAAAAAAGAGTGCCCCTTGATGGCAAAACTGGAACACTTTCATGTTGTTAAAGGTTATCCTCCTGACCTGATGCACGATCTTCTGGAGGGCATCGTCCCAGTAGAGTTGTCTTTGTGCCTTTCAGATCTGATTTCCAAGGGATATTTCAATCTAGAAACAGTGAATCAGGCTATGAGGTCATTGACATACACCTTTACTGACAAAACTGATCAGCCACAGCCAATTACAAAAGGCCTCTCCACAAAACGCACAATCGGGGGAAATGCGCACGAGAACTGGTGCCTAATTAGGCTCCTTCCATTTCTTGTTGGCCAGTATGTTCCTCCTGGGGAAAAGGCATGGGAAGTTCTCTTGCTTGTCAAAGACATTGTGGAGTTAGTAGTGGCCCCCAGGTTTACTGAAGAAACACTCTACTTCTTGGAGTGCAAGTTAGCTGAACACAGAGAACTACTGCAGTCTACATTCCCAGAGTTTAGATTAAGACCAAAACACCACTTTATAGAACATTATCCTCAACTTATCAAAGCATTTGGTCCACTGTGTGATGTGTGGACTATGTGCTTTGAAGGCAAGCACAAATTTTTCAAAAAGGTTATTCGTGATGCTCAGAACTACAGGAATGTAGCCCTTACACTTGCTGTGAAACATCAAAAAGCAGCCAGCTACCATTTGGACTCAAGTTCATTTTTCAAACCTTCTGTTGAGATGGAGAAGGTCAATACAGTCTCTGTATCATCTTTCCCTGAGAACATCCAAGAGTATTCAGTCAGAAAATCCACAAGCCAGCAGCAGTTCTTGTAGCATCATCTGTCTGTCTAGATGGAGTTACATACAAGGCAGATATGGTAGTCTCTGCTGGATCCTGCTCAGGTCTCCCTGACTTTAGGCAGATCACACACATTGTTGCAGTTCATACAGAAATCATGTTTGTGTGCAGAGTAATGAGTGCATGGTACCATGAGCACCTTAGATCAAATGAAGTTTGCTACTCTGATGTAACCCTGCCCATGTGTGTGGTTCCACTGTCAGAGCTTAACAATGTTTTCCCCCTTTCTGCATACAGAATACGTGGGAAACTAATGGTGACTCTCAAACGTTATATTCTGTGCTGAACAATCTGTCTCTTTCTCCCCAGATGGCAGTGCAACAGAGAATGCTTGTGAGAGTTATCATCACTGAAGCAGACATAAGGAAGGTGGAACTGAAGACAACGCCTGATACAGTTGACCTTTTGATTGGCTCCCTTAAAGCCTCTTCAAATAAACTATAGCTTCAGCTTACAGTTTAAAGATCCCAATTTTGACAACGAACTGTGCAATCTAACAGAGATTTCAGAGCTGCCTGAGCGACCCACCCTTAAAATCATTCCAGTTCTTTCTCTTGTGGAGGTGCCCATCCCAGGGTTAACATCAAGTGAAGAACTAAGCGACACACCCAGCCAGGCAGACACAGACATCCTCTCCGACTCCTCTCGGGAAAGACAACGCCAGTGGCCAGAGGTATTCGATCTGTATATAGCAAAATTTTCTGTGGATGTCGAGTATAGGCCGCGTCAAGCAAATCTGCTCCATCTCAGGGATGGATCACACCTCATTCCATCAAAGGAGCTCAAACACGACATCCTTGAGAGGCTTGCCGAGACCATAAGCCTTGAAAGCATATCCAACAAATGCAGAATTTGAAGCTGTTGCCTCAGCACTGGTGCGAGCACACCCATGTCTCAAAGAACAAGGATCAGTGTCTGGCTGGAGCGGTTGGAAAAACAGCTTGAAATTCAAGATGGGGAATTATAGAACAAAAATGCGTCAGCTGGGTCACCGTGAAAGGCGGTAAACATGGAAAGCACTCTCCTGGTGGAGATCCACCTAACAAGAGAATCAAAAGGCCAAGAGTGGGCAGCGTGACATCATCATACGCCATCACCAACACCGGTTCCCCACAGGGCTGTGTGCTGAGCCCGTTCCTGTTTACCCTCTACACTAATGACTGCATCAGCCCCTCACCCACAAACACATATCTCAAATACTCAGATGACACTGTCGTAGTTGGACTTTTAGACACTTCACTCACAGAATACCAGAACTCCATTTCTCACCTCACACAGTGGTGCTCTGACAACCATCTGCACCTCAATGTGTCCAAAACCAAAGAACTGGTCATCACCTCCCCCAGCACAAGCAAGTCAACCCCCTTCCCCACCCACAACCCCATCAGCATCAACGGAGAAGCCGTAGAGGTGGTAGATACTTTCAGATACCTGGGACTCATTATAGACAATAAACTCACCTTTGAATCACACATCCACGACATCCATAAACGCAGCCAACAAAGACTCTCTGCCATCAGGAAACTGAGAGCCCTCTCAGTGGCCCCCCACCTCCTACTGTTACTGTACAAGAGCATAATTCAGCCCATCCTCCTCTACTGCTCCTCCTGTTTCTTCAACATGTTGTCATCCCCCAACACAAAAAGACTGACACAAATCACTCACAGAGCTGCCAAAATCATTGGCCTCCCCACCCCCATCCTCTCTGACCTCAACACCATAGCCATAACACGCAGAGCACTCACCATCACCCAGGACCCCAGTCACCCCCTAAACCCGTACTTTGTGCTGCTTCCATCTGGCCGCCGGTACAGGTCCCTGACCTGGAAGAGGGTCAAGTTCAGCCGAAGCTTCGTCCCCTCTGCTATAACAGAACTAAATAGATTGCGTCGCTAAATGTGTGTTCCTGTTTAATGTGTATGGGTGGGTAATGTAATGTATGTATTTATGTATCTTGAGGTTTGTGTGTTGCGTACGGGGGTGAAAACAAGTTTCCTTGCAAAGGACAAATAAAGCTGAATCTGAATCTGAAGGAGGGGAGAAGTCAATTACTTACCAGATTATCCAGATGGACAGGATGACTCCAGCCTTGAAGATGCTCGACAGCTCATGGTGGAGGAAATGAAAAAGAAAACCCCAAATGGAGCCCTCATCAAGCAGAAGATGGATCTGACATTCGCTCTCCGAAGGAATGAAGTTGTGAAGGACAAGCCTGCCATCAACCAGATATGTAACGTTGGCCGGCTCTCTTTACTGAACACCAGGTAGGCCTATAGATTTGTCTCATATGCTGTATTTTGTGGAACTCCTCTGATGACATTGGATTTTAAAAAATTAAGGCGTGGCCACAAATCATTATTGTTGTCATTTTTGTGCAGACTGTTGATTGTTTTGTTTTTTTAAATACAAAATTCACCAAAGGGGCTCCTTAGTACTCATAATTGTATTAAAGAGTAATATTGCAGTCTGGGTTGTTGCATAAAAAGATCACATAAACTCATTTGAACATGAACATGTTTTATTTTTACATGTTTCAGGTGTATCTGGAGTTCAACAGGGTGGCTGGTAAGAGCCTGAAACAGGAGTTCTACGAGGCCCTTGACCATCACAGTCCCAGGCTCATGGAAATCTTCAAGGCAAAGAGGGCAGGTGTTGGCTGACCTGATGTGACAAACAAAGGTTAGTTGATTTTAAATCTATATTTATGTCTAAGAAAACAGGCTGATACTTAATTGAGTTTGAAAGAACACACATGTAAATAAATGTACTGGTAATGTGAGCTATCCTGTTTGCAGATGCTTTCTTTTCCTTGACATTTAGTAGCCTACATGTAATGGAGTTGACTAAACTAACTCCTCAGTCCTCAGAGTGATTCATTACCATCCATTACATTAGTTTGTTAGTAGTTGATCTGATGAGGTATGCAAATAACTACCTGTATGCATAATGTTGAGAACACTGTGAGTGAGTTAACAGGTGGGGTCCAGTATGTAAATGACTGTGCTGTGTATTGATTATGTGTGTGCACATCATGTTCAGGGTAACACATGGGGCCCTAGTTTGCTGGAGCAGCGCAAGTGGCGCAAGGTAGTGCAGCCGGTCTAATGCAAGTTTCGACCAGCGCAGCCTAGCGCAAAGTCAGATTGGGAGATTTGTAGATCGCGCTGCGCTGAGATAGGCGTGGCCGCGCAGCAGGGGGAGGCGTCACAGATTCAGCTTGGTGCAGTGGAAGTTTTGTGCGAAAATGTCTCGCCGAGGTTGCGCTGAAAGCTCGCCACCTCCAACCAGGTCTACTCTCAGCGCAGGGCGGAGCGCAGCAGGTGCAGTGGAAGTTTGACTGACTGACCTGCAGTGCACACACGTCACCAAGACCTCACAGGCAGATCTCCACAGTTCCAGACACATTTCAATGCAATAAATATCCACAATAACCACTATTTAATGCAACTAATGGAATCAACACGTGAATTTATATCTATATAGATTGTCCCGTCACATCTGACGTCAGATCAAAGCAGAGATCAAAGGCTGTCGGTGCGTAAAGGGAAATCCACCTGAATTAACACAGCAGGGACGAACTGGCACTGAAAAGCAGCTGTGGATGTCCCAAGAGCAGGACTGAGGGTGGATGACTGCATGTCGCTGCCGTGTTGAGATACCACTCTGCCCTTGTGATGATCGCTTTATTTATTTATTTACTTATTAATTCATTAGCGCGAGCGACCGCATCACGCAGCCGTAATGAAAAACAAAACACAAATCTTCATCTCTCTTAGTCCACCACAGCCTCGGTATCAGATAGTCAGTATATAGCCTACTACAGTATACTCAGCATCTCTATCACAGAAAAAAAAGAGACGGACAGAGAGAGAGAGAGAGAGAGCGTCCTTTACGCTGATTTCATCCGTTACGCATGGTGTTTGTTTATGTTGTGATTACACCTCTCATCTTGCTTACACAGGGTTTGAATAAATGTGAGTTTCTTTATTAGTTTATTAGTTGTTGTTTCTTACATTGGGCAGGGGTTCTCAGTGTATCAGATCAAACCTGATTAAGGATATTTGTATTATTATTAGTAAACTCATTATTGGTCACTCTGAGCTCGGACCTCTGGACCAAAACAGCTGTTTCCTCCTGGGAGAGGTTCGGCCTCTGGCGTCGCTGTCTCCTCCGTCCATGTCCAAGTATAAAATGACAAACTTGCAGCGCGCATCGCCCTCCGCGCAGTTAAAGGTGAGGAGAGGAGCTCATTTGATTGGTGAAGATCTGACTCGGCTGTGTCAAACCCACTCCACGCCTTTCTCTCCTCCTCCTGTCTCCCTCCCGCCCTGTCTCCTCCCTCTTCGCCGTTTGCGCCGGTGGGAGGGACGAGGGGAGGGCTTGCGCTGGTCTAAGTCTGACTGCGCGGCCCACCAGACTTGCGAAATGGACCTGGGCCACACCCCGTTGGCGTGGCGAAGCTGCCCTGAGGTTAGACTTCACCTGGTCTAAGAAACTAGGGCCCACTGACTCTATTTTAAGTGTGTGATGTCCTCTGCTCTCTCAATCCACCAGGCTTCGGATGTGACAGAAGTCAGATGCAGGGCTCTCAAGTCTCACGCATTTGGCGTGTGACACACGCATTCCCACCCGTTCACACGCTCACACGCCACACATTGTATTTCTCACGCATTTAAATTACCACGGTGACGTCCATCAAGTTGCACCGCTTTAACAGTGGAACAGATCTGAGGGCGCACTGATCACACGAGAGAGGTGAAAAGAGACAACAACACTGTTACCTGTTTGCCCACTGGCCTCAGCCTACTACTGAAAGCAGCCTCTTAACTTCATGAACGCAGCTCAAACCGACCCGGTGCCTGAGCACGGCGGCCAAGCTTTGATAAACACACCAGATCCGCGCCGATTTACAGTAGGCTATACTCCCGTATTTGAGCCGGTCGCTACCGGAGCTTAATTAAAAAAAAAAAAAAGCGCTCGTCGGAGATGAGAACAGCGGAGTTTCCTCTGATGCAGCTGATCAGCTGACATGTGGTCAATAGCTACAGACCTGTCACTGTCACAGGTGCATCTCATCTCATTATTAGGACTTCAACCTCAGAGCTGTCTGTCCCCAGTCCTGACCTGTCCCTGAACATCACATAGGGACAACATGGAGCTGCCTGTGTGATTGGTTACTGAGTTTTATTAATGTTTACATCAGGCTGGGTTCAACAAATCAGTTTAGCTACTGTGATTTAAGTAGTAGCCTAATCATCATAGTGTTGTGGCAGGAAAGACCATTTAAATTAATCTGTATGTATCAAATATTGTGTTGGTCAAGAACAAGTTCAACTTAAAGTCAGAGGAAAATAAGGGTGTTTTTACTGTTCCTAAATGTAAAAATGGGTCACATTGGACCCTCAACATTATTTAAAGGTTAAATAACGTGCTACTTAAACATTTTTCATTGTGCTGTGCTCTAAAAATAAACTAACAAATACTAGTGTAGAGTCCTGTAAAGTGCCCAAAATAAGTGATTTGAGGGCATCCTCCAAAAAATTTTGTGCGCGCTGCGCACGCGATAGCACATCCACATTCACTGTGCCCCCTCCAATTTTTGGGTTGCATGACGCCCTGGTTAACATATTCCAGTCATAAATCATAAATCATAAATATTTTTGTTTGAATTAATTTATGAGTAATTTGTCAGACATCCATCCTCACTTCAACCAAATCCCCGCTGCCGCTGGTAAAATCTCACTCTGAACTCACTTCAAAACTTGAGAGCCCTGCAGATGCCTTGTCCTCAGGGGTCTTCCTGTCATTGTCGGCGATGATCCATCCACCTTCTTCAAGGCCTGCTTTGTAAGCAACTTTGATTTTTCTCTACCTCCTCTCCTCCTTTCCCCCTCCCTTGCTCCCCCCATTCTCTACCTCTCCTCCTCTCTCCCTACCATATGTATTATTTTAACCCTCATACCTGATGTGGACATTTCTGTCCACTAGGGGGGGGCATTTTCTCCACTAATTTCTCCGGTATTCACCCCCTGAGTTGCAGCGCATTTTGCAGCACAGACCCCGTTCAGAGCAATGGAGAGATATGCGGGTGGGCTCGTTCTTTTTGGTTTTGAACGCTTCCTCACCCATTATTATTTAAAAAACGTAAAACGCATGGGTATTTTCTCACAAATCCTGCCCTATGATCCTTTAAGTATTTATTTTGGTGTTGTTTAGGCCAGTGCGTTATCCTTATTTTACTCAGCTGTTTGCACTTTATGCTACAGTTAAAGAATTGTTTGTTGCTACAAGCTGCATATTTCATTAACAGTTTAATGAACTATCATCTTAATTGTCTTTATTTTTAGTTAGCATATACCTTAAACACTTCAAGCTGAAAGCTAATGATGGTTATATAAGAGCAGCTGCATGCTGGTGCGATAAGCTGTATGTTTTACATTCCATTTACGTATGATCCGATTAGTTGACTAATCGAAATAAATAGTCAGTGACTAGTCGACTATCAAAATAATCGTTTGTGGCAGCCCTAAATGAAACCCACAAAACCTTTATGAGCCGCATAGTGTCTACTTGCTGTGTGTTACACAATTACTGTGATGTCCATAAGGAGGTATTTCTGGAGGGAGATTGTGAAAGAGCTGGGGAGGAAGAGGGTGGAGGGCAACATCAGCAGGGGCAACAGGGGCCACAGCAACAAAATAACATCAGAGATGCACTTTGTAGTTACTTCTCTACATTGTGAATTAACCTCACAAGCAACACAAGCCAGTGTGACCTTCCCAAAGCTAATATTGTAGTACCTGTAAATAATAATATTAGCATCCCTAGCTTGTGTGATTGAAAAAGGATGGATACGTGTGTGTATTCACAGTAAACACTGTTTATTTTAACACCTGTGACATCTCACATTGCTTGCTACATCTGAACATATGTTAATCAACTTTTTCAACAATAGTAATTTCTCGTAAACCGTGTAATAAGTGGGATAATGTAGAGTTAGTTTAGAAATAAACCCAGACAGGATGTATGAAACCCTGTCATTTTGTCAAGAAACTGTCATTTCCATCCTGCGGTTTGCATGCTGTCATATAAGGAGAAGTGTCAAATCGGACACAAATATGGCGGCGGTCCCTTCGACGTGATGTCACTGCAACCCATGAATACTATCCACCTTTTTCCGAACGTCAAAAACGTAGCCTGTTTTGCCAGTTTTGCTCTTCCGGTGGAATTTTATATTTACGTTTCCATGGTTTCGGTAGTCGCGGTAAATGCATGGATTTCTTCTTTTTTTTTTTTTTTTTTTTCAATGAAAATCTGTAAAACGCATGGATCATCACACCAGCTTTTAACAGTGGATATCACACAAATTGACATTGGGTTAAAAGCCAGCGTTAATAGAGCCATGCATTTACCGCAACTATGACAACGACTGAAAACCATGGAAACGTAAACGTACAATTCCACCAAACCGGCAAAACCGGAAGCCGGTTTTGACCATAGATGACGTTAGGACACTTGTGGATAACATTTGACTCCGGAAACGAGTCTCTAGCAGTACAAGGCGTCACCGTTGTTATGGCAATGACAAAACGTTTGTCAATCTTATTTCATGAGAAAATGTACGTTTTAACTGTCACTAAGCAGTTAGGCCTACAACAAACAACACAAGTAATGTTATTCTACAGCTCTGATGCAGTAATTGAAATATATCAAATATGTCAAATATATCTTAACTCATTGAGTGCCGCGCTCCTTTCCAAAGTTTTAGTCAAGTGTACCGGCAATTTAGACCATTTTTGCCGATTTTTGTAGAGCCACAGTGTTTTCTATATTATTGCCACCAACACATACTGGATCATTTGAAAGGTGAAACTTTATGGTTCAAATGGCCACAAACCGTTTGTTTCTACGAGCCTCCATTCCTGAGAAAACACAAGCTAAACATGGCTGGGTTTCACCAAAATCCCTCCTTTTTTTCTAGAAAAGGAGCAAGAGCGTCTTTTATGAAAGGTGCTCTGTTTGTGCCTGTCGCTCTTCTGACACTCGCATTTCTGGATCAAAGGGCTCGTGTAAGATAAATATACACAACAATTGTTGTTCTATTCACAAAACCACCATCGGGGGCGGGGGGGGCGCCACTAAACAACAATAACACAGACGCACCGTGCCGTGTCACAGCCTCTCGCAGCGGAACGTGATGGTCTCTGGGCCACAGCAGGTCAGGAACACCGGTCCCGCCGGTGGTCGCAGTCCTTCTGTGGTACGGGTCGGTGCCGGCGGTCTGCTTTGGCCCAGAGACCATCAGATTTTACCGCAGTGGGAACCTTGGGGAGGACACGGTGTTGCTCCAGATGAAGACCAGGCGGACTGTCGGCTGAGAGCTTCCTGTTTCTGCTCCGAGCTGCTGGAGCCTCGCGGGTGAGAGCGGAGCAGCTGCTGCATCCACATGCAGAACTCTGTTTGCAAAAGCTGAGTTATGATGAAAACTTCCAGATCATGAGCTGTCATGAGTTTTTGATCATCATCTATTCCAGTTCTGCTCGTCGTAGAGTCCCCAAATTTACACATAAAAGTGTGTTAAAGTGTCTAGTTTCATAATTTAAAAAGAAGAAGCAAAAAACGAGAAATTACGTTTTTGGCACTCAACGCATGGGAACGAAAAACGAGAAATTACATGGTTGGCACTCAATGAGTTAAAATCAACAGGACAGGACCAATACAGTGGCAGGAATCACTGATGGTCACACTGTGACCTTGATCACACTCTTCCAACAATTCACTGGGAAGGTTACGGAGGGCGGGAATTATTACCTTAAAGCCTTTGGAAACCTGACTATTGTGGTAAATGGCCATTTCAGTATGTGTGTGTGTGATTTGCTTATAATACGTGGCACTGAAGTGGCCATCCACTGTGTGTGTGTGTGATTTGCTTATGTACACTGTGTTCTGTCGAAGCCTGTCTCAGAGCAGAAGTCCATATAAGGACCACAGCAGAAGTTACAGCATCACCTGTGCAGGTGGGAGATATCAAACTCAAACAGCCCGATTCAAATTCTAAACTGACACAGGGAGTAGGATGAGTAATTCCTAAAAAGGGTATGGGACGGAGAGAAACCAAGGCGGGGAAAGATGATAGCGAAAAAGTATAAGAAGACTGACAGGGGTAAGCTTCTTTAGAACACAGGGCGATTGGCTCCAGACACAGATCTGCTGTAGTGTGTTCTCCAAAGATCTTTGCTTAATAAATGCTGATGATATATCAACTCTAATTCTCTCGTGCAACTAGTTCTTTCCTTGCATCAAACCAACCGCGGGGAAGTCAGAGGCGTACTTCAACACTATATATAGTAAAAATGCTTACATTATATCAAAGTCAAGTGCCTCATTAAGCATCCACAAAAGTCTGAGTGACAATAACTATTCATAACTATTAGAAAACCTGGTTTAAAAACAGCTCATTTTGCTATTGAGGCACTATCAGGGTTCCTACACATTTGAAATTTCCAAATTCCATACTTTTTCCAGACCCTAATTTACAGATTTCTCGGTAAAAAATCCAAATAATTTGTGATATGAGTAAATAGTTGTGCATTATATAAAAAAAATCATGCAATTAATCATTTGTTTTCATTTGTATTCTGAATGTGTATGCCATTATGTAACCAAATAATTTCCAGGATATTTTAGCTATAGGTAGCACATACACAAATAATTAACCCAGATAACTTCAGATAAGACCAAACCCAGATAAGATATTAAGATAAATATATTTCCATACAATAATTTCCATTTTCCATACTTTTACAGACCTGGAAATGTATAAAATCAAATTCCATACTTGCGTAGGAACCCTGACTATTGAGGCCACTGGTCAGGACAGTGTGGGCGTGGCAGATAACGCTATGATTGACAGCTCCCTCGTTATGATTGACACCTCTCTGGCCCCGCCCACTTCAAACAATGTCATAGCAACACGTCAATGGCGACCGTTTAAAAAAAAAAAAGTCCTCACCGGAGGACGTGCATCGATTGATTGATGCTATTTAGCAGCTAACTAGACTACCAGCTTCGTTTTGGAGCATCATAACCGTCTTTGGTCGTAGTCTCACAGAAAAAAAAAAGCTTTTAACCGTCACTCATGTCTGTGTGAGCGCCAGGAGGGGCTGACTGACACACACACAGAGACAAGGCAGGTCGCACTGGAAAGCTAATAAATGCTAAAAGCTAATCGCCAGTTTACACACACCCTCCCCCCCCCCCCCCCCCCCCCCCCCCCCCCCCCAAAAAAAAAAAAAAAAAAAAACCCAGCTGTATCGGCTGTATGTAGAGAGGTTCTCTTTCCACGCCGATCATGGCTGATATCACCACCGTTGCTGCGTTGTACCTGCTGTACAAGTACCAGAAACGCCGGACAACCACCCGCCCTCGTGTCTGGGTTCATGAGGTCCTCCGGAGACGCACGGAGCTGGGAGAATTCCACCGTCTCCTCCAGGAGCTCCGTCTCGATGACGACCGCTTCCAGCGGTACCTCAGGCTGACCGGAGCCCAGTTCGATGACCTGTTAGCTCGGGTCGGTGCCAGGATCTCCCGCCTGGACACTAACTACAGGCGCTCCATCCCCGCTGCGGAGCGCCTGTCAATCTGTCTGAGGTGAGTTGCGGTTTCATACAATAGACTACTGCAAAATGAACATGTAAAAATATTATAGGCTACATTACCTATAATAAAGTATGCTACTAATTTTACCCACTGTACAGGAGCCTACGTGGTGTGATAAATGCACATCAACCTATACCTGCATAAACAAACGTTTTTAATTTTCACTTCATATTTTCAGTATTTATTAACTCTTTACTTAGTGATCAGTTTTCCTTATTAAGATTTGAAAATGGTTCTTATTTCAGAATGAGATTACACAATTATACCTAATCTTTTACATATGGATAATATACATTGACTTTTTTAAAATAACAAAGCTTGCAGTTTCCAATAAATTAATAATAGTGTAAATGTTGTTAAATGTTTGGAGAATTTTTAAGTGATATTCCGTGGGCTGTTTTTAAGGTTTTCAAGAAAATTAAAGCCTGACCCATTATCTATTTTGTAGGTTCCTGGCCACAGGAGACTCCTACAGGAGCATTGCCAACTAGGGTTGCACGGTATACCGGTACTAGATTGGTACCGGGGTACTAACGCATTTAAAACGGTACCATACTGCGCTTAGATGGGACCGGTACTTTCATTCTGCGCCGCCAGCAGCGGTGACGTCGCCGCGTGAAGTCGCCGCATTGTAATTTGAGCCGCGAGGAGCGAGAGAGCGAGTCACAAACGAAGCAAGGTGCTTTTTATCATTACCGTTACAGCGCCACCTGTCCATGTGCCTGTGTTTGTGTGTGTGTCTGTGTGTGTGCGCCACGCGCGAGAGAGAGACGGCCGCCACAGCCTCGTTAATAAGTTTTGTTTTTACCGCGGATCACCACTGGCTGCATGCTCTCCCTGTCTCTCTCTCTCTCTGTCTCTCTGTCTCTCTCTGTGAGTGAGTGAGCACGGTGAAGCAGCGCTACGCAGAGATGAATTAACGGAACGATATTGCGTTGATGGGGGTGGGGGGAACAGAATCAATTTGGTCTACATATGGGAAACAATAGGTGTATGTTTGAGTAACATGAACATTTGTGTTTAATTCTATAAACTACTGATAACAATTTCTCCCAAAAATTACAACTGGTCAAAATAACAAAAAAAGATGCAGTGTTTTCAGACCTCAAATAATGCAAAGAAAACAAGTTGATGTTCATTTTTAAACAGACATTTTTTAATTTAGGAAGAGTTCAGATTAATATAGATGGAATGTTAATCCTGCAGCAGCAGTAACTGTAAATTTTTCTATTAAAATAAAGCCAATAATGACATTTTTTGTGTTCTCTTTTTATGTGGAAAAGTACCGAAAAGTATCGAAAAACATGTTGGTACCGATACCGGTACCAAAATGTTGGTATCGTGACAACACTATTGCCAACAGCTTCCGTGTGGGAATTTCTACTGTGTCCGTCATTGTTCCTGCTGTTGTCAGTGCCATCTGGGACTGCCTGGTCGGGGACTTCATGGCTGTGCCCACCACAGAAACCTGGAAGTCCATTGCGGAGCAGTTTGAAGAGAGGTGGAACTTCCCTCTCTGCTGTGGAGCTTTGGATGGAAAGCATGTGGTGTTGAAGGCCCCTCCCAACTCAGGATCCATGTTTTTCAACTACAAGGGGACATACTCCATTGTCTTCTTGGCCGTGGTCGATGCCAATTACCGGTTCAGGGTGATTGATGTCGGGGGCTTCGGGAGAACCAGTGACGGAGGTATCCTGGCTAACTCTGCCTTTGGCCAGGCACTTCGTGCTGGAACCCTCCACTTGCCAGCGGACCAGCCTCTACCAGCCGCAGAACACAGAGGACCCCAGCCTCATTGTTTTGTCAATATCGTCCGGCTGCGGACACAAATGGGCGTTACTGTCGCCCCGTTGTCGAGGCCAGGAACGCCCCCTTCGCAGCCAGGAACGCCCCCCCCCCCTCTCCCCTTCTTCTTCGTCTACCCGCGCTTGTCAACATCCGGGGGTTAATAGCTGGGTTAACATAGCCACATCCGCTAGTCAGTTTATACGACAGGTAGCGTAGAGCTACCATTAGTAAGCTAAGCAAGATAAAGAACGTTAATTTTAATTTAATCTTTCGTTTGATTTACATAGTCAGTTTGATTACGATCGAGATTTTTTTTAAACTTGATTTAACCTAATGGATTAAATTGACCGAATCTGTTCCCTTCGTCTTGACTAGGCTACTCGTTCTGTCCTCTTTTGATCCTCCTCCATGTTTTTCTTTCCTTTCCTTCATCCTTCCTTTTGACCCATCTGTTCAACTATCTTACCTCCATTTACCTTCCTTTCCTCCCAGGTTGGCATTTCAGTCTTTCCAGCTCACATTCGTTACAACAGTAACAGCTGTACAGTATAAGTAACTTACTGAAAATAAAGTTGTTTTAAAACAGTATTTCATTTCAAGAGTTTATTTCTCCACGTTTTGAAGACACAACATCATTTATTTCATTCAAAAGTATTTTTTGACAGTATTCCAAGAGTTCATATTTTTTCATTCATCAATAATCACACCCATTAACTCATTGAGTGCCAACCACGTAATTTCTCGTTTTTCGTTCCCATGCGTTGAGTGCCAAAAACGTAATTTTACGTTTTTTGCTTTTTTTTTTAATTATGAAAATAGACACTTTAATACACATTATATGTAAATTTGGGGACTCTACGACGAGGAGAACTGAAATAGATGACGATCAAAGTCACATGACAGCTCATGATCTGGAAGTTTTTATCATAACTCGGCTTCTGCAAACGAGTTCTGCATGCAGATGCAGCGCAGCTGCTCTGCTCTCACCCGCGCTGCTGCTCCGAGCTGCTGGAGCTCTCAGCCGACAGTCCGCCCGGTCTTCATCTGGAGCAACACCGTGTCCTCCCCAAAGTCCTCCCGCGGTAAAATCTGATGGTCTCTGGGCCAAAGCAGACCGGCATCACCGACCCGTACCACAGAAGGACCGCGACCACCGGCGGGACCGGTCTTCCCGAGCCGCGGTGGCCGACTGACCCTCACGCTCCGCGGGGAGAAGCTGTGACACGGCACGGTGCGTTTTGTGTTATTGTTGTTTAGTGGCGCCCCCCCCGCCCCCGCTGGTGGTTTTGTGAATAGAACAACAATTGTTGTATATATTTATCTTATACGAGCCCTTTGATCCAGAAATGCGAGTGTGAGAAGAGCGACAGACACAAACAGAGCACCTTTCATAAAAGACGCTCTATCTCCTTTTCTAGAAAAAAAGGAGGGATTTTGGTGAAACCCAGCCATGTTTAGCTTGACTTTTCTCAGGAACGGAGGCACGTAGAAACAAACGGTTTGTGGCCACTTGAAGCATTAAGTTAAACCTTTCAATTGAGCCACAGTATGTGTTGGTGGCAATAATATAGAATACACTGTGGCTCTACAAAAATCGTCAAAAATGGTCTAAATTGCTGGTACACTTGACTAAAACTTTGGAAAGGAGCGCGGCACTCAATGAGTTAACAAACTGAAGTGTTCTGAAAGCTCTGAATTTGCTGTTCATATCATTTACATGGAGCTGGTAAGCTCGCTGCTGAAAGGTCACCACAGTGCAGTGAGGACTGCAAGTGAATGCTGCATTGTGGTGCAGTCAGAAAGACGGCTGTTGATAACAAACCAAATGTCATTTTAGTCACATAAGTCGAGAGAAAGACGGTAAAACGTGGGTCAGGTCAATAATACGACATACAACATATTGTCACGTGTATTGTTTTGCCTCCTGCAGACGGACCACTTGTTTACATAGAGGCTTGTTTGTGTCGTTTAGTGCATTTCACATGAATGCAGAATGAAAAATACAACTGAGTTGCTTGCGATATACAACCACAATTTTTACACAATATACCTTTAACTACAGATAGATATCAATTTCACATGAATGAAACATGGAAAAATACGACTGAGTTGCATGCGATATACAACCACAATTCTTACACAATATACCTTTTACTACAGACGGATATCTGTGATCTCATACCTGCCGTAGGACACATGCTGCATTACAAGGAGGGCATTTGGCCAGTTCTTCCTCTTGGAAAAACTTTTCAGGCGCAACGCAATGCCGCTGCCTTGACCGGCAGTCTTATATATCTTTCGGACTCTTATGTATACCAAGCCGTCGTCATGGTTTATTTTAAGCCTCCCAGCTAAACCATCATTAATATAAACTGAGGGATGGAATGGTTTTGCGAGTTGCAGGAACAATTCTGAGACCCTGTTCAAGGCCCCAAGCATTGCCATGTCCATCCTCAAAGTGATTTTGATGATTTGCTGAAGGACTTCTGGCGGTAAAAAGGGAGAGCCAGCTTGTCCTGCAGGGCTAGAGAGAGATGAGAGATTGGCTACTATCTTCATAAACACGCTGAACGTACGTAAATAGCAATGTATAGACACAGTATGTATTACCATCCACTGCTTGGAGAGAGGAGGGTGCGGCCCAGAGAGGGAGATGGAGAGAGAGAGCCAGCTTGTCCTGCAGGGCTAGAGAGAGATGAGAGATTGGCTACTACCTTCATAAACACACTGAACGTAAGTAAATAGCAATGTATGGACACAGTATGTATTACCATCCACTAAATAAAAGGCGTGGGGGTAAGTAACAGATGAAGTGAATTAAGTATCTTTCGTTCAAAGAACCATTTGAGAGTAAAGCCAGAATAGTTCTATAGTAATATGAATTAAAATGTTCAGCAGTGACAAGCAATATATGTGCATTTCTACATTTACACAAGCACAACACACAGTCAGGAGCAGGTGTAGATTTTGTGTGTAGCTACAAAAAGATCCACCCTACTAAAAATTTGATGAATGCGGAAATCCATGTAAATTCCACACTGCACACGGTTTCCACACAAATCTTGCTGCTCATGTTTCATGAGTGAGACCCAATGTATGGACAGTGTATAATACCTTTCAAGCATAAATGTCTGCAAGAGCTGCCCACACCACCACCTCCTGATAGAGAGCATGTCCACCTGTAAAGTAAAATTATGCCTTAAATGTTTTAATAGCCTGATAAAAATACATGCTACAATACTGTTTATTTGTTGATGATGACTATGGCAGTGTATTTTTACTGATGCTGCATCTCCTCCATTAAGTGCAAAACCTGCAAACAAAGTTAGGTGTATGGCCTATTGGTCCATGTTAACTGTAGCCTCTTGATAGGAAGCCCAAAATATTAAAATCCTTGTATTTCACATAACATACCCAACTGAGTTTAAAGAACTCACCTCACTGAAATCATATCCTCTTTGTAGGGTTGTGTACAATGCGTACTGAAATAAACGGAATACGGAATGTGTTAGTGGTTAAGTCATCAGTCATTATTTCTGAATGTATTGTAGCTCACCATCAGCATAAAAACCCCACAGCTGTTGTTCTGATGCTGGTAAGGTGCGCCCTGTGGTGGTAAAAGGGCATTATCATCAAATCATATGCAAGAAACACAACTGCATTTTTCACCAGCCACAAGTTTTACCTCATCAGCCAAGTTTGAAGTCTTCCATGGTCCTTCAGACAAAGCACTTGCCAGGTTACTGAAAAGGTTTGGAAGATGTGTAAGTTACAATTCCTGCCTTTAAAATGTAAGATTAAACCCATGTAGGAATTGCTGATTCTGTACCATGACTCCACATACCTTCCTAAGAGCATGTTTTAAAATTTGGTTTGAACTACAATTACCTGACCAAGGAAGTGACATGGGAATAGCAGCAATTCCTAGGGACTTATAGAATATATGGAACATATGAACAATAGGAACATATGAACAATACAGGGATGCAAACGGGTCAGGACCAAAAAAGAGAGGATGCGGGGGGATGCTCACCAGTAACAAATGGGTTGTTTCAACCCCAAACAAAGTATTGAGTGTATATAGATGGACATAGTTTTCAGAAGGCCAATATTTCTCTATTAAAAATGCTTTAAAAAAATCCTTTGCAATATTTCAAATTTAGAGATACTGAATTTAAGGTCATCACTGAATGTTAGTCAAAATTATTACAATTAAAATAAACTGAATAAATAAAGACATGGGATGTTTCATTCAGTGTGTAATGGATATGTACTGTATATAATGTGTGAGTTTCACTTTTTAATTGAACACAACACACAGATGGAAATTAGCTCTAAGCTAGAATCTGGCTCATTTACAGGACACCACGGTGTTACTGTTCATTAATGTGCACTGTCCTCAAAACAAATAAACAAACAAACAAACATTCTACATCGGAGGCAACGTCTTTCCTCTGAGGATGTCCTTCACCTCTGAAATGGGGCAGAGCTCTGTGGGAGACACCTGCCTGACACAGCGACGTAGAGAACCGTGCGGTAACGAGCGTGCATGTCTTGTGTCTACATGGGACAACCATGAATGAGTTCGCCTCAGTTTCACGTGATTGTCACTGTCAGCCTGTTAGAAAACCATTTTACTGACCCTAGCCGAGACGGTGAGACCCCCCCCCCTCAAAAATAAAAACTCTTTGGATCTAAACGATTCACACAAGTCACAAGCTTTTCGGTACGCTGTTTGCATCCCTGACAATAGGAACAATGCATGCAGAAAAAAACAAACAAAAAGGAAGTAGGTTTATAAAACAGAACTACCATACTTCCAAAAAACCCAAAACATGAACACATCTAAGTTCTTGGGTTCTCACAGCAGTATTTGAGTGGTCTTTGAAATGAGAGGGTCCACCAGCTGTGTTTTTAGTGCTCTGGGCATCTACTTTCCATTCAAACCCTATTGAACGCCCTCGGCGGGAAAAACACCCTCAGCACTTGCTTGTTTTTGTCGTGGCGCTCAGAGCGCTTCGAGTTGAAATCTATTCAACTCGAACCTTAGTCGAACCATAGTCAATGTCACTTTTCACAGACCAATCAGAATCAAGAAGGGGCGGGAGATACGTTACCGACAGCAACACAACTGGAGATGTGGCTCGGTTTATACCATGACCCACACTTGTATTGAAGGTAGGCCAACCTCAGGGTCCATGTCAAAAGCTGCTGCTAATGCTATTGTGTGTTTCTGACACTTGTTGTAGTGTTGACATTAAACGAGCCAGGAACACAGAAGTGTCAGAGGACTCGTTTTGTAACCTAGCAACAGCTGCATTCTGGTGAGGAAGAGAGAGAGGACGCTGAGCGCTGGGAAAGCAGCGCTGTCAGCGCGTCTGGTGGACACGGCCCCTAAGAGTGTAACCATGAAGATAGATTGATACTGCTGTAAGACCCAGATTTAGATATGAACAGAGGGAACCAGTAATCAGCTTTCTATGAAAAACCTGAAGATATCTAGGTAGCGGCCATCTCCAAAGCCACTAGGGTGTCTTGAATCAAAATACTGCATAATCCTCTGTCTTGGTTTGAGAACCTGTGAAGTTTTATTTCATGGAAAGGCAAGATAAGGGTTTGTTACAGACCCAAAATTACAGATACAGTAAATGGTAGGGATGTATACCGTGGACCAGTAATTTTTGGTACCGGCTCATAATTGGGTCGGTACCAGAGTACCGTTAAGATTCTGGACTAATGGTCCTCTTATTGGTACTTTCAGTACGTCAGTCTCACAGTGTCATGGAGCAGCAGCGTCACGCTGCAGTCCGAGTCCCGCACGGCTCCACGCCGCCGAGACCCCCCTCCCTCCCGGCGTTACACAGCCTCAGCTCAGTCACTCACCCTCCTCATAAACGGGCATAACGGTAAAACCCGACTGACTTGTTGAAACTAAAGAAGTTCATAAACTGTGTGCAGAGCCTCTGGCTGTGTGATGTGTGTGAGTGACGATGGCGGAACGTGTCCGATGGGGAGGGGAAAAAAAATCAGCGTCGGAGCGCTGGAGTGGGTGTGTCGCGGTTCTGCCATTTCATTGGCGACACAAGTTCGTGTCTCAGAGTGTCGTGGTTTCGGTTTCGATACGTCTATCGTTACAGGCCTACTCAGCACACAACCCAAAACAGGGGGCAAGGAGAGATTGAAAAAGTAGGTTAGATCTGTAAACCTGAAATCGTTTTGCATATCATAAATATTGTGATGTCATGCATGAGATATACCACCAAACATGGATGAGGGTTCAGAAAAAAAGTCATATCAAAGTGCATTTACTCACACACAATGTCCAGTGCCCAGGATGCCAGGCAGGGAGAAGCACCACATCTTTGCATGCAAAGTCACACACACAGCAAAACAAAAAGTTCAAGATGAGCTTGAAAATGAGGCTAAAGCAGCGGCACTGGTTCTGTAAAATTACTACTCACAATCATTTCAGCCTCGGGAGAAGCATTATATGGAGGAAGCCAGGTTACCACCTCATATGCATCCACGGCCATAGTTGCAATACCCTTTGTTTGAAAACAGATGCATAACACTTTGTTAAGGCTACATAAAAGTAGTCAAGAAACATGATTCTACAGAACATGAATAAATGTTACTTACATGTGCATTTGCAGTCTTGACGATTATGCTGAAACAACAGTTTGCAATCTAAAAAGGAAACAATGATTAGACAATAAGCCAATATCATGGAGAAGCAGAGTTAAATAAACATTTTTTTTTTTAAAGTTTTACCATTGCTTCAACATCTTGGTCTAAGCCCAGAGTCCAAAAGTCAGATCTTGTGATTATTGAGTTGTGGGCTTTGATTATTTCCTCCTCAGGGTCACCCTCAGTGTCCAATACATAACACAGCTATGGTGAAAATTATAGAACATTATGAACGCATGCATAATTTAAATGATCAAATCAAAAAAATATTTTTTCTGAAACTTACCAATTCACACAGTTTGGCATTTGGTTGTTCTTTCCAGTCATTGACTGGAGTGTGGTCAACAGCAGTGGACAGCAACTGTAACTTTGCACCTAATTGAAGATGGAGATAAGAAAAATGAGGGGAAATGTGTTTTGGATACAAATACACAATCACTAATACAATACATAAAGTATGGGAAATTTCCATACGTTTAGAGGGGGGTGGAAGGTCAAGGTCTGAGTTATACTCTGCTTCTGCTAGGTTAGAGGAGGATGCAACAACTGGGTCAGGGCTAGGCTCTGGTGGCTGAGAGGCACCGAATTCTGCTAGACCATACTCATTAAGACACAGCGGAATTTCAGGGTTCACAAGATTCCTCAATTCCTCCTTGATCTTCTGGTTCTTCCGGTGATTGTAGTTGTGAATCACATTACGCATCATGAAAACATGAGCAGAAGGTGAGAGCATATTCATGTAGTAGTTGTTTTTCTTCATGATTGAAAATAATTGTTCGGCAACCTGGCTGTTAATTCTCCCTGCCAATTCAGGAACCATCTTTATCCTCTGGAGAACATCTTTCGGGTCTTTAGTGTTTCCCTCGTGAAAAGTGTCATATAGACAATAGTGCTCCGCTGACCCAGTCAGCGGATGGCCACCTGCGTCTGCCACAGCTTTTCTTTTCCTGAGCCACGGTAAATGAACCTTACCACCACTGGATGCCCACTCAAGGTTTTCACTGGTGGGGTCCAACAGCCTACCCTCATGAGGGCGGAAAGGCATCATCTCAGGCTCTCTGAGGTTGGCATGCACTGCCAGTCCTCTGGCGAAGTCATAAATACAAACGTTAGGCATGTGCTTCCAAGACAAGAGTAAGTCCGTGAAATCTCTTGGACTCTCAGACCGAAGGTTGCATTTTAAAGACACAACCTGCCCACAGGGACACATTATGACAGCCCAGCCACCTGAGGAGACAAGAGTGTTCAAATCATTCAAACTAAATTACCAGCAGTCGTTAATTATACCCCTTTCCCACTGGCCAAAAAACCTGTTAAAACCCGCTAACAATCGGCTTTTGGTGGCAGTGGGAAAGGCGCACTAAACGACTCGGCAAGCGACGCGGGTTAAAAACGACTGGGCAAGCGACGCGGGTTAAAATCGCCTCGGCTTGCAGTGGGAACGCCAGACCCGGGTCAACCCGCTAATTTACGTGACGACGGTGACGCCACGTCATCGCTCCGGTCTCGTCTCATAGCACGTACCAAAACAAAGCTCTGCTCGCATCCGAGACTGGGATTAAAAGAACAAACAACACAGACCGAAAACAATTGAAACAAAAGAAAAGAAACTACAGTGTGTTTAACTGACGTGTTGTGCCGAGGACGAACCATCATATGGCCGCAGCGGCAGACTCGCTCTCCTCCGCGGTCCAGTGCTCTGTAGGCCGGCCAGACCTTCGCTGCGGGCGGCTGTGGCATGGCCCAAGGGCATGACAGTGCTTCTCGCACCGCGGATGAGAGCGGGGCAACAACATGGCTGCTCTGTCTGATCCCCCCGCGGGGGGTCAGACTCGGCTTATTTTGGTCAATGGGAAAGATTGTTAGCGGGTCGACCTGTGTTTAAAAAACCCATGTCGACCCGCTAATTTCAGTGGGAAAACGGCTTCAGAGATCAGTAATGTTGAGGCTACAAAAAGAAAAAAAAGGAAACTTACCGGATGCTCCCCAGACCTTTTGGAATATTTTATCATATTTGCTTCGGCTTTTCATCTCTTCTCTCAGCCGGAGAATCAGTTCCATTTTGGAACCGTGAGTATCAATTCCACACTCTCTGCAGAGATTTCGGATTGCGTGTACCTGAAATTATTTGAAAATACATCATTATTATTAATAATAATAAACAAATTCATTTATAGAGCACTTTTCGTACATACAAGTAGTATTAGCACAAAGTGCTTTACATGTTTAAGCTTCCTGTTGTCCTTCTGGGTCAAATCTTTCCCTTCCTCGATCCTTCCACAATCCCTTTTCCCAATCCCTCCATCTTCCTTTTCCCCTTCCTTCTTCACTTCCATCTTTGTCCTTCCTTCCTTACCTTCGCCCTTCCTTTCTTGACCCAGGAGGACAACAGGAGGGTTAAAAGCCACCCCCACCCCACCCCACAAAAACACCCACCCATATGCGCGCGTACACACACAATACAAATTAAGTTTATTATTATTATTATTATTATCTAAGAAATGTGGAAACATGTGGCTGAATACAGAGGCACCAGGTCAGGAAATGCCAGGCTGTCTGCACTGGGTGCTGGTCAGAGAACACGGCCAGGATGCCTCGACTTGGGGACTCATCATGCTACAGGCCAGAAAGAGGGCCCACAGCAGTGAAGCACTGCCATAGATCCTCCATCGGGTTGACCACAAGCACCACAAGTCAGAGACATCCCAGCGAGAGCCGATCACAGCCCCCAGCACAGATGGCTGAGGAAACACTGGAGACATGAAATAAAACATAAAACCACTGTAGTTAGGAAATATAAACAAAACTACACAGACTAAGAGCATAAAAATGTATAAAATAAAGTAAAAAGAAAAAGAAAATAAAAGGACTACTATTAAAAATAGCTAAAAATGAACTCAAAAGAAAATGAGGATAAAAATTGGCTAAAATATCATTTGACTATAAAACTAAGACATTAGTTAAAAGCTAAATTAAAGAGGTGGGTCTTGAGTCTGCTTTTAAAAATATTAACATAACCCATTCTCTGTGGACCTCAGGTCTTCCGGCAGTGTTAGTGTTTTCAGTTTCTGTAAAGTGAATTTAGTTGAAGTGACAATGAGGAGTTTTGGAAAAGCACACACCATGACATTCTTTGACCGGCACAAGACAGACTCATGTTTTCATTTTCCAGTGGATGTCTTAGTTTTAGGTAAGTGAAGTAGTTTCATGTTGTTTCAATATAGAATTTAAAAAATCAACAACATTTTGTTTTGGCTGTTTTTGACCATTTACCTTCAAATTAGATACTTCATCCAGTAGCCTGTCCTCTGTTATGTCAATCTCTGTCTGTTCGTTGGGGTGCCTTGTTGTGTGAATCTTTTCATGTTCGGTATTGAGTACCTTGTTGGCTTTGCGGGTATGAGGTCCAAGCCACGGGGCCCAGTGGTGGTATGTAGGTTTAACAGCAAAAGGATTTTGTCGATCACCTGAAAGAAAGAAAGAAAGAAAGACTATTCAGGGCTTGAAATTAACTGTAATTTAAGGTAAAGGTTTAAAAGAAAGAACAAGAGGATGAAACATTGAAGAAAAAAAAGGGGGGGGGTGTCACTTACTTGGAACAAAACCACGCGCAATCCTCTCTAAACATACAGAGTCCCAGAACTCTTCTATGTCTACCTCTCCATCATATCCATCCGGTGGATCCTGTAGTTCACTGACTAAAATAAAATAATCAAGATGTTGTGGTTAGAAAATACACCTGAAGAGGTGGAAGGGTTCACCATGCAAATAAAACCTGTGTCATACCTGCCAAGCTGAAGACACAGCTCTTGTGCAGATCCATGATCACTACAGGAGGGTGATGTCCACACCGGACACAGGAAAAACTATAGTCGTGGTCCGTCAACGCTTCAAAATGCAGGTATCCATGAATGATACTATTTGGGTTTGGGTACTTCTGTCCAGACGTCAGCTCCCATGTCTCAATGGCTCGACCAAGAGCTGTATGAGTCTGCAATAAAACAGAAAAAGAATCTTTAAAATTTAATTCCATTCAAGTGTGCAACTGAGAAATTTCAAATTATATGTTTTTACGGCTTAATGTCTAATTGCGACCATAGAACTTAAAGCAGAAGTCAGCTGAATGTTTTTGTTAATATAAGTCCTACATAGTACATAGTAGTGTTATTTTCCGTCAGCAATCACATAGAGTGTTTGGTCTCTCCGTCACTCTGCTCTGCTGTAAACCGATGAGAAAACTTTCCTTGTGGGATACAAGTGTTATCCAATGAGGAGAGAGAACGGCCAAAGGGGCTGTGCTCCCTGCCTGCAGCCATCTGTAGTTCATGGAGGACGATGCGCGTGCATGTGGTGACGTAGGGTCGAGGGTGGGGACTACTAATTAGATCCGCCGACAGGAAGTTAGCCAAAACAACAGAGTCGAGCTGAGATTTCTGCTTTAACTTAAGTTCTTAATAAATTACTTGTTGCTCATTTAACATGCCGTATGGTAACATTTTAAAACAATTTCACATATAGAATTCTTGAACATTTGACCTGGAGACAGTTGCGCAGATACAAGCAGAAGTGGAGGGTTAGAATGACTTTATCGTTGTAGTTATGCAAGCCATCCTCCCACTCTTGGTATCTCACCATCATCCCGCATTGGCTGCATTTTTTGCCGCAAGTGGTCACACCTGAATTGCATAATTAGATCATTAGAACATGTAGTGGTACAACAAGAGAGGATAAATGACTATTAATTGTAATTTAAATGTGACACCTACCCTCAATGATACCCTTGACTGTGATTATTTTTGCTGTTGTACTGATGATGAAGGGTTCACCAAGGGAGACGTCGCCAGGACATTGTGGACAAAAATTTTCTTTGGGAATCAGATTTTTAGGCAACCCTGTCTCACTGTCTAGGCCATGGACACCTGGGGGCAAGTGAGCAGGAAGCCTTTTCTTATTCTCTTCAAGTTCTCGTCTCGAGGGGGATACTGAAGATCTGTGATAACCGTTTCCATATGGTCATCAGAGTCCAGACTCTCTGGATTACTCTCACTCCCTTCTCCCATGAATAGCTCCTGCCTTGTTTGGAAAAAGTGCCATTTAGCAATGGCTTTATGGACACATGCCTGTTTTCCCTTTACACAATGGCAATGCCATGTGTTATTCAGTGTGTCAAACATGACCATTACCCTACCAAACCTATTATAATATGAAAGATTAGCATCATAAATAGAGACATATTGCCTTGAGGAAGAGCTTCCCACTTTTACCTCAACACTGAGGGGGATGCCTTTAGCTTCTGCTTCCATTTTTTTTGAAATGCAAGCCCTTTTCCTTTCTTCGCTGAACCACCTGCTGCTCACAATGTCATTCAGCACATCCTCCCTTAATTCAGGCTGCAGATTGCTGAGGGATGGTGGGCAGTACTGCAGGGACTGCAGATGGATGCAATCAAATGATACGAAGCCACTTCTGTGCATTACCTCTGTGTTGCGCACACAGATATCCAACTCGCACCGTACCTGATGGTTGGGCCCCGATGTCAGCTTCTGCACATGAATGGGGGCACTATTGCTGCTAAAGGATTTTACGACAGCGAAGATGCCCCTTTCAACATCAAGAAGCTGGCATGGCAGATGACGGGTGGCTGTAATGTCCTGGACTGTTGTTGGGTGGCGTCGTCTCATATGTAGCTTCATTTTTTTTTTATTCATTACAGCCGGGCACTTTGTGCACTTCACCTTCCTAACTCTTGAGCGTTTACCAACAGATTTTAGTGGCTGAAACTCGTCCTCTATTGGGGCATGCAAAGTGTACAGTGGTCCTCCTGAAGGCGATGGAGGAAGAGGAGGAGGTTGACCTGGTGCTGGCTGAGGGTGGCAGGTGCTGAGGTGTGTGAGCAGTTTGCTTCGCCTTGTAAACAGCAGACCACAAGCACAGCAGTGGTAGTGGGGCTCTTTTTTACATCCCAGTCTGCATGTATACATTACTAGATCTGAAAGAAGACAAAAAACAAACCAGGCTTTAATATCTGGTCCAAACACATGCTTTCTTGACCTCCGTGTGATAACAACAATGGTTATGACAGCAATGTATGAGCAAGCAGTAAACATACCTCCATGCTGTACCACTGTTTTTAGGTGTGATTGTAAATGGGTCTCCACTTTAGCAAAATCACCCTTATAAAGTGGGCAAAAGGGGCAGCGAAAAAATTGGCATCCATCCTCTTGACTTCCTCTTGTTGCTTGGAGCTTGTGGCCACTCGACAAAACTGACAGATGTAGCTGTATATTATAGACATATGAAAAACATTGGTCAGTTTCAATTTAGTTTCATCCTTCTAACACAAACACAAAGTGTAATGTTTCTTCAATGATTCGATTTGTCTAAACAGTGATAGGGCGTGAAAAATATGATTTATATAGCTAAACTCTCATTCAAATTACGTGCAGGTTTTCTTCCCGGACGTAGAATGTAAACAACTTGACGATTCGGTCTATAAATAATCTACTTGTAGAAGACTGTTACCTATCACCACAACGTTCTAAAAAAGCCATGGTAACGGACTCCATAATAAAGCAACGTGGACACCACCATACTTCAATGGTAACTCTACAGAATAGAGATGTCCGTCGGCTGCCGTTTTTTTTCCTTTTTTTGTATTTCGGCTCCCCAATGACCAGCGCGATTGAAGTTTGACGCCAGTCACGTGACGAGCGGCCAAAGCGGCTGATAATATTTGCCGTTTCTGTTTTGGAAGCTCAGACGCCGACCCTCAAGCGTTTTTGACGCTTTGGAAGCTTTTGGTGTGAACGCACAGTAATGGACAGAGCAGCGCTACCTGGAGGCTCTGCAGCCTAACGTGTGTACATATCACCAGTTTTATATCAATAAATGCATATTTTACAATGAACCGATAAGTCTGCTTTGAATTTCCCTTTCTTATAAGTTGTATAACCTGGCAGCATTTTTAATTTGTAAATTTTATGACCTACATATTTCCTAGAAGTTGCGCTTCCGGTTGTAAACATGAAACACATACGCACGTAATCAGAAACCGGGATACTTATCATGTATACAAGGAAACTGAATAACCGGGTTTCTCTAAGTTCATGTAAACACCCATACCCCGAATTTGATCAAAAATCGGGGTACATACAAAACCCAATTAAAATCGGGGTACTGAAGTGCATGTAAATATTAATTCAGACTAAAAAAAAAAAATTATGGAGAAGCAATACTTTCATTCTGTAACGTTACACCTCAAAACGCACCGTGGATGTATTATTATTATTGTTAAATATAGCTTTCAATAAATACTCTACATATTCAACCTTTAAATTTAAATAAATGGAGCAACAACAATTGACATTGTTAAATGGTTTTTTATTATTTTGATCGCAATTATGAGTGCAGACCTCCATGAATCCGTGAAAAATAAGGTGGATAGGCTAACATAGCCGCGTTGCTTATGGACGAGATAAGGATTAGGCTAGCTGCTAATGAGCAATGCTTGTCGCTATATCGAATTTGGATACAATAACAACACAACAGTTACGTAAGTCACAAAAATGAGAATACTTTCCAGTAAATGATGTAAAAATGAGCAATAATCAACTTACTGGCGGGACCATTACGTTTTCTCCGGGAGACAGGACAGAGACGTTCGGATAGGAGAGTCTACCTCGTGGTCTACCTGTGCTTGAACGCGAAATGGCGGCGTTCCCGACCCGATCTGCGACAGCCACGTACGGCAACTCCACTTGGACAAACTTGGTTGAATTGACTTAGGTCTTAGAATCACTGCCCTATCTCTGTGCCCTATGTGCGGCGCCAGAGACGGTTTATCTGTTTATTTTTAAAGACAAACTTTATTAGTAATGTAAATTGAGGGTTCGTTGTAGTGGAATGGATCTTGATACTCAGAAAACAGGAACAGAGGCGTTTTTTGTTTTGTTTTTTAACCGAGCAGCTAATAGCCGCTAACGGCTTTTTAATTTATTTTTTTTAAATGAGCGGCTGACTAGCCGCTAACAGCTCTTTACCGAATAAATCCATGCTCATTACGTTAACGAACTTAGAGAAACCCGGTTATTCAGTATCCCTGTGTACATGATAAATACAGTGTGTAACGTGTGTATTTCATGTTTCCAACCGGAAGCGAAACTACTGGGAAATATGTAGGCCTAGGTCATAAAATTTACAAATTAAAAATGCTGCCATGTTATATAACTTCAAAAAGGGTGATTTCTGTACACACGTTAGGCTGCAGAGCCTCCAGACAGGGCTGCTGTGTCCATAACGCTGCACACATGAAGCTTCACTTTTCATTCAAATAAACTAATGCAACTGCCACAATAAGATTTCATCAATGAAACCAGCATTTATCTCCTAAAAAGAGTTAAACCAGCCGGTGGTTTACCTCTAAAAACCTACGGATAAGTTCATTAACAGTCGTTTTCCCCCGCGAGGTGACGGAGTAGTCTGGCCGGTCGAGCACGTCAGGAGACGGGGTTGCTGCCTCTGTGATGTCCCGGTCACAGCTCATATTTATCCAATATTTATTTTATCCAAACGACGGCTGTTTAGAAGTTAACCTCGAAGCGAAGCTCCAGGTCCGAGCAGTGACCGCGGCATCACAGAGGCAGCAGCCCGGCTCCTGACGTGCTCCGCCGGCCAGCCTGCAATCGTCACCCCGGGGAGAAAACGACTGCTAATTAACTTACCCGATGGCTTTTAGAGGTTTACCACCGGCTGCTTAAACTTCTTTCAGGGAATAAATGTTGGTCTCTTTGATGAAATCTAACAACTGTGGCAGTAGCAGAAGTTTGTTTGAATAAAAAACCATGGTTGGACAGTAGCAGTGCTGCCTTGGGGTCAGTCTACGCACAGAAAACACCACATTTACATAAATAAATAAATACTTTAAAACGAGCCAGGCCTGTCTCAGAGCTGGCAAGACTCTCCGGTGGCATATTGAACGATTAAATGCCGTTAACGGGACGAGAGAGCAGTCAAAACGGCAGCTCCAAGCTAGCTACAGCGAGGGTAGGTTCATTTCCTGTTTACAAAGTAAAAGCACCTAAGCGATAAAAGGCAACGGGTATTTTATTTTGTGAAAATAACCGGAAGTGCGTTGCTCACTACGGCTAGTTTTACTAGCGCCAGAGAACGCCGACTTCGTCGGAACAAATTTGTAAACAGCGGGTATTTTGTCAGATTTTCAACACAGTGGGGATCTAAACGACCACTTTCTCGCCTGAAAATGTTTCAAATGTTGCTAAAGTTATATATTTACAGAGTTTAGCAGCAGCTAGCCGCTCGCTAGAATGCTACTTCAACCGGAAGTACGTCACATGAAAGGCTACCAGCCAGGAACGCCCATAGGCGTTCCCGTGTCATGACGGGAACGCCCCTGTCCGCAGCCAGACCCTTCTCTGTTTTGTGGCTGATGAAGCGTTCCCGCTCCGGAGGAACCTGATGAGGCCATTCCCTGGGCGCATCCTCCCCAGAGACAAGAGGATCTTTAACTACCGTTTGTCCCGGGCCCGGCTGGTGGTGGAGAATGCCTTCGGCATCCTGGCGGCTCAGTGGAGGATTTACCACCGTGTCCTTGAGGTCTGGCCGGAAGTGGCAGAGAAGTGTGTGAAGGCGACTTGTGTTCTTCACAACTTCTTACGCATGACAGCCCAGACACCGGGAGTTGGAGGAAGCATCACGGGGAGTGAGGTCGAGCCACTTCCAGGTCTGGGAAGAGTTGGGGCAAACAACTCGGCGAGGGAGGCCATCAGAGTTCGGGACACCTTCTCAGCCTTCTTCAACACGGAGGGAGTGGTCCCATGGCAGCATAATGTGTAGTGCACAATCACCCCAAAAACGGCTCTTTTAAGAGCCACCCAAATAAAAGTATTGAGCAATAATCCTTTTTTTTTTACACCATTACATCACCATCACCAATTACACCATAAAACTTTTTCTTTACTTAAATTATCATTTTGAAACTGGCCAGTCTACAATATCATTGTACTTGAAAGAATGTGTGAAAGAATGACATGAGAAATAGTAGTCATTAAGATATATCTTTTTAATATGGAAAAATAATATAATAAATAAATCTCTCTCAAAAAAATATAGTAGTTGTATATAAATATACACAAGAAAATATATATCTACTTAACTCATTGAGTGCCAACCACGTAATTTCTCGTTTTTCGTTCCCATGCGTTGAGTGCCGAAAACGTAATTTTACGTTTTTTGCTTTTTTTTTAAATTATGAAAATAGACACTTTAATACACATTATATGTAAATTTGGGGACTCTACGACGAGGAGAACTGAAATAGATGACGATCAAAGTCACATGACAGCTCATAATCTGGAAGTTTTTATCATAACTCGGCTTCTGCAAACGAGTTCTGCATGCAGATGCAGCAGCTGCTGCAGCGCAGCTGCTCTGCTCTCACCCGCGCTGCTGCTCCAGCTGCTCGAGCTGCTCGGAGCTGAACCAGGAAGCTCTCAGCCGACAGTCCGCCCGGTCTTCAGCTGGAGCAACACCGTGTCCTCCCCAAAGTCCTCCCGCGGTAAAATCTGATGGTCTCTGGGCCAAAGCAGACCGGCATCACCGACCCGTACCACAGAAGGACCGCGACCACCGGCAGGACCGGTCTTCCCGAGCCGCGGTGGCCGACTGACCCTCACGCTCCGCGGCGAGAAGCTGTGACACGGCACGGTGCGTCTGTGTTATTGTTGTTTAGTGGCGCCCCCCCCGCCCCCGATGGTGGTTTTGTGAATAGAACAACAACTGTTGTATATATTTATCTTATACGAGCCCTTTGATCCAGAAATGCGAGTGTCAGAAGAGCGACAGACACAAACAGCGCACCTTTCATAAAAGACGCTCTATCTCCTTTTCTAGAAAAAAAGGAGGGTTTTTGGTGAAACCCAGCCATGTTTAGCTTGACTTTTCTCAGGAACAGAGGCACGTAGAAACAAACGGTTTGTGGCCACTTGAAGCATTAAGGTAAACCTTTCAATTGAGCCACAGTATGTGTTGGTAGCAATAATATAGAATACACTGTGGCTCTACATAAAAAGTCAAAAATGGTCTAAATTGCCGGTACACTTGACTAAAACTTTGGAAAGGAGCGCGGCACTCAATGAGTTAAAAATGAATACAAAAATAAAATAACAAAAAAAACTAAGTGGTTAATACAAACAGAACCGAACAACAAAAACCAGGCTTAAAGAACAAAAACTAAATACCAGCCTGGCTCGTTCCCAGCAGAGGCTGCCACCCCAGCTACTCCAGTACATTGTGAGTGTGTGTGCCTGTGTTCCTGTGGAAGATGGCGCCCGTGTTGGCAAGCCGTCCGCCTCGCTCCTTCGCTGTTATGTCTGTTTTCCTGCTCCTACTGCTTTTTGCCTTCGGATATGTTTCTGCTCTGCTGGCATACGACCGCCAAACCCTCCTCGACCTCAGGGCTTGGTCAGAGTCCCTGTTGCCATCTGATCGCCCACTTTTCGATCAGGAAACACCGGTGCTGGCGGACATTCCCGATCACCTGCGCCGACTGCCTACTGTCTCTCCCCGGAGGGATCGTGACCAAAAGTCCCGCTCCAACGGACCCTGCGGCTCCAAACACCGATGCCGGCTGTCATGCCCTCTCCCCCAGAGAAAGCGCTCTAGAAGACGTGGGAAACGTGCCGGTGTGATTGCCCGTCTCAAAGCTCACCTGAGAGTCTTTTCCTCGGCTGAGCTGCGCCTAGGATCCTCTCCCCCTGCCCGGTTCGTATGCAGCCGATGGATCCGTCCTATCTTCCCGGAGCCAGCGCCGCTCATTACTCCGGTAAACGGACCCGCCACCCTGGCACAGCTTAAAGCTGGAAGCTCGCGGAGAAAGTTTATTTACATCCAGCCTCCCGACACCGGCTCCATCTCATCCACCTGGCTCGCCGCTCTTCCTGTCGCATCGCGGATACGTCATCAGAGTGCCGCCACCGCGGTAAGGAATATCGCCGGGAACATCGCGAGACTGTGCCATGCTGTGCGTGATGAAAAGAGAGGTGTGGATCCCAGCCTGCTCTGTCCCATCCAGAGGTCTACTGATCAATCCCACATTAAAACTGAACTTTTTAATGCCCAGTCCCTGTCAAATAAATCAAGCCTGGTTCATGATCACATTCTTGATAAAGATATAGACCTGATGTGCCTCACTGAGACCTGGCACCAACCTGAGGTTTTTTCATCATTAAATGAAGCCTGTCCCCCTGGATACAGTTACCTGCAGAGGGCTCGCTGCACTGGCCGAGGTGGTGGCCTGGCAGTAATTTACCGCGACACACTCAAGCTGTCTCCTCTGTCTCTACCTGATGTGTCCTCGTTTGAATATCTGGCCTTCAAATCAAAACCCCCTTCCAAGATCAATGCTGTACTGATCTACCGGCCGCCCAAACCACACCCATCCTTCATCACAGAGATTCACGACCTTCTCACCTCGCTCTGCTCTCTATCCTCCAATAACATCATACTTGGTGATATGAACATTCACATTGATAATCCCTCCTCCCCCCTGGCAGCTGATTTCCTTCATGTACTGGACTGTCTCAACCTCACACAGCATGTTGATGCACCTACACACACCAGAGGGCGCACTTTAGACCTGGTCATCACAGACTCTCCTTCCATCAAAGATCTGTCAGTATATGACCTGGGCGTCTCTGATCACAGCATCATTTCCATGGACATTTCCTGCCCATCTCTCCTCCCCCAGCCTAAACGCGATATTCATTTTCGCAACATAAAAAACATTAACCCTGCCATCCTGCACTCTGACCTCCAACTGCTGGCCTCAGTCAACCTTCCATCAGTCAACAAATCGGTCGATCACTACAACCATTCTCTTCGCTGCCTCCTGGATATACATGCCCCTCTCAAAACAAGAACTGTGTCTTTCTCCCGCACTGCCCCCTGGTTCACGAAAGAACTGCGCAAGATGAAGGCTGCTGGCCGTGCCATTGAGAGGCGTGTCAAATCATCTGGCCTGGTGGTACACAAGCTGGCCTACAAAAACCACCAGAAGGCCTATGCAGCAGCCCTTAAAGAAGCCCGGTCCATCTACTACTCCAACATCATCAATAACAGTCCAGGAAATTCAAAACAGCTGTTTTCCACCATAAACTATCTCCTTAATCCCAAAAACCAAACCCATACAGAACCCACAGTAGAACACTGCAACAGGTTTCTTGCATTTTTCAAAGACAAGATAAATTCCATCCGGTCCCAGCTCTCAGGCTCCCCAGCTCCATTTCTGCCATCTGCCTGCCCTCAACCTGCACTTTTCAGCACCTTTGCTACAGTCACACAGACCGAAGTTGAGGGTTTCATCAAAAAGATGAAGCCCTCCACCTCCCCCCTGGACCCCATCCCTACAACACTCATCAAATCAAACCTGTCTGTCATAAGCCCTCTTATCACACAAATAATAAACCACTCGTTAAACTCCGGCCATGTCCCGCCCTCACTCAAAACTGCTGTTATCAAGCCTCTCCTGAAGAAACCCAACCTCGACCCAGAATGTTTCTCAAACTACCGGCCCATTTCCCATCTTCCATTCCTGTCTAAAGTGCTTGAAAAAGCTGTTGCCGCACAGCTACAGGAACATCTACAACTCCACTCACTGTTTGAAATATTCCAATCTGGTTTCCGCACTGCCCATAGTACAGAGACAGCATTGTTGAGAGTTACCAACGACCTTCTCATCTCTGCCGATTCTGGATCCCCCTCCCTGCTCATCCTTCTGGACCTTTCAGCGGCTTTTGACACTGTCGACCACCATATCCTCCTAAGCCGCCTCCACACCGACATTGGTCTCCATCATTCCACACTGGACTGGTTCACCTCTTACCTCGCCGACAGGACAGAGTACATCAGCCTGGGCTCTGCCAGGTCCCAAACAGCCCCTGTTACATGCGGTGTCCCCCAAGGATCTGTCCTAGGACCCCTCCTCTTTATTCTGTACATGCTGCCACTGGGTCGTGTCATCAGCCGGCACGGCATCTCTTTTCACTGCTACGCCGATGACACTCAGTTGTACCTCCGAACTGACCCCAACCTACATTCAACCCTGGTCCACTCATCATCACCTACTCTAGCCCTCTCCAACTGCCTGGAGGAGATCAGGGCGTGGATGAGTCACAACTTCCTCCAGCTGAACAGCTCCAAAACCGAAGCCATACAAATTGGTACCCCTCATCAGGTCCAGTCATCACCCATAACCACCATCTCCTTCTCTGGTCAAGACATCCCCCTCTCTACCTCAGTTACCAACCTCGGTGTGAAGCTGGACCCACAACTTACCTTTGTAAACCACATCAAACATCTGTACAAAACCTGCTTTTTCCATATCAAGAACATTTCTAAACTCCGCCCATTCCTCACCTTCTCTGATGCTGAAAAACTCGTCCACGCCCTGATCTCCTCCAGGCTTGATTACTGTAACAGCCTGCTCATCGGTATACCCAACAAACACCTTCAGAAACTTCAATTCATTCAGAACTGTGCTGCCCGAACTCTGATGAAAACCCGCAAATACGACCACATCACCCCCATTCTTCAGAACCTACACTGGCTTCCCATAACCTCAAGAATCCAATACAAAATCGCCCTCATCACCCACCTTTGCATCTACAGCAACGCCCCGCAATACCTCAAAGACCTCCTTACCCCTCACTCATCCACCCGTAACCTCCGGTCCCAAAGTACCAACCTCCTCCATCAGCCCCGCACACGACTCCGCACCATGGGAGACCGAGCCTTCTGCTCCACTGCCCCCCACATCTGGAACTCCCTCCCTGAACACCTACGACAACCCCAGTCTGTCGATGCCTTTAAAAAAGGGCTTAAAACCTTTTTGTTCAGACAGGCTTTCCCAGGTCGTTCCTAGATGTTTTTATTCTCTTTCTGCACTTTCTTCTCCTCTTTTAGCTATTCTTTCTTCTGCTGATTTTAATCGTGTCTGATTTTAATTTGTGTCTGATTTTAATCGTGTCTGATTTTTCTCTTAGTCTTTTGTTTATTTTGTTTTTTGGTTTCTGTAGCACTTTGAGATTACTTTATGAAAAGTGCTTTACAAATAAAATTTATTATTATTACAAATAAAATTTATTATTCATGTTCAGTGTCACTATACCGTGTTCTCATATATTAATTTGTGGATTTGGAATTTTATGTAGTCCCTTTGCTGGGGTGGCAGCCTATGGAGGGAAGGAGCCAGACTGGACAAAAATCTCTCCTCCTCGATCCATGCAGGTGGAGGTGGTGGAGGTGGTGGAGGTGGTGGAGGTGGCTTCTGCAGGCTTAGCATGATGAGATCCTCAAGCCTCTGGTCCCTTTCATCCTTGGGTGCATCAATCGGGGGGATTGATGCACCCACTCTCTTCCTCTTCCCTGTCCGTGCACCTGTATGAAATCAAAATCACAACATTCTGTTGGTGGCATAGTCTGTAAACATTCATTTTCAATTTAGACTGGAGCCCTACAAATAAATCACAATCCTGCTTCTGTACAGTACATACCATTGGTTGAGGCAGCAGGAGCAGCAGTACCAGCAGCAGAGGCAGGAGCAGCAGCAGCAGCAGCAGCAGCAGCAGCAGCAGCAGCAGCAGGAGCAGGAGCAGGAGCAGGAGCAGGAGCAGGAGCAGGAGCAGCAGCAGGAGCAGCAGCAGCAGCAGCAGCAGCAGGAGCAGCAGCAGCAGCAGCTGTGCCCTCGCTGTCACTTGAGGATTGATCTATAGAGAAATTATTATTATTATATGATCCAAACTTATTCTACAACAGGGGAACACATAGTTTGAGATTTAATGGAAACAAAAGTGAGAGAAACAATACACATATACACTGCTCTTTCGCCTACTGAATTTGAAAGTGTTTTTACATGTACTTTACTATGTCTCTGTCGTCACTTAACCAACCATCAAAAAATGCTGCTGCTGCTGCCTCATCACCCAAGCTCTCTTCAGCGGTCCAGTCTTCCTCGACCCCCTGACCCATGTTGCCACTGGTTTCCCTGGGCGTGGTGAAGGGGTCGAGGAAGGACAGGACCGCAGAGAACCGCCACTTCTTTAATGTCCCCCCCGCTGACCCACTCCTTTTCTCTCCTTCCCTCTTCTTTTTGAGATAAGTGTCCCTCAGCCCCTTCCACCTTTTTCGACACACCTCAACTGCAAACACATACACGCACAGAAAGACATGCACATTGCATAATTAGCTTCTAACCAAATTAAATATTAAGACAATAAACATTCACACAAACTGGAAGTGGTATCCTTCAAAAGGGGATAATGCTATGCAAGTGCTAACTGATGCTAACATAGATAAACATGGTCAGTAACGTAGCAAAACAAGCCACAGATAGCTTCAAAACTTACCGGGAAGTCCCACCTCCTCACTGACCTTCACCCAGGCCTCCTCTTTTTTGTATTTGTCCCGGTAAAAGACGGCAGCGGTGTCATACAGCACCGGGTGCCCACACACAGCTACAATTAGCTTCTCCTCCATGTTTGTACAATCGTACGTGAGGGAAGTGACGCCGTGACGTCGGCTTGAACTCGTCGCTGATTGGATGTCGCGGCGCGATGCCGCCTGAAAAGTTCAATATTTTCAACTTTATTCGCGTCGCTCCAGACGCGCCGCTTCAGACGCTCCGTCCCCCAGACGCTTCATTCGCGCCGCGTGTCATCGCGCCAGACGCACCATTCGCGCCGCCTCCGCCCGAATCGCGTGTCATCGCCCCATCTACATTGATTTTCAATGTAGAGTTGTCGCTCCATTCGCGTCTATCGCGTCCGGTGTGAACGCCGCTTTACAGCTGGATGGCTGCTGCTGCTGGGACTGTTTTAGACACCAAGAGTGAAGGTAAGAAATATTTCCTTTAGGTTTATCAGCTGTGTCAGTGCTGAGGACTGGGGTGTGTGGTGGAGTGTGTTTGAGGTTACTTTCGGCGGCTGTGGCTCAGGTGGTAGAGCGGGTCGTTCACTAACCGGAAGGTCAGCAGTTCGATTCCCGGCTCCCCCTGTCTGCATGTCGAAGTGTCCTTGGGCAAGACACTGAACCCACACCTGCCCTGTGTGAATGTGTGTGAATGATTATCTTCCAAAGCCTGTCTGCGTACAGTGCTGTATGAATGTGTGTGAAAGGGTGAATGCGACCATTACAGTGTAAAGCGCTTTGAGTGGTCCGAGTGACTAGAAAAGCGCTATATAAGTGCAAGTCCATTTACCATTTACCATTTCCCGTCTTTATTTCATGACGACGTGTACATGTTTAGGTTGTGTATCAGCGATGTTCAGCAAGTGAAGTCCAGCTCTCCTGCCATGGGGCGTGGTTTCTTTGCCTGCAGCACGACCATATCGCGACACGCCCCCACCGTTCTGAACCAGAGAAAACTGCTAATTTATTGACAACTTTGATGCAGAATTTTATATACTTAACGACTTTTTTAGTCCTCCAAATTTGACAGAGTGGTTAATAATATGTTTTCCTGTGGTATTATAAACTTAAAACACTATTTATTCTTGGTTTACCCGGTCTTTAAAGCAGAAGTGAGTGGTCCGGTCGTTTTCGCTAATGCTGCGTTCCAGGCAGGCTTTTGAAATCGTAAATTACAGCTTCAAGTCACAACTTACGACTTTGTAGCGTTTCAGGCAACCCACTCGTGTTTTTCCGACCTGTTTTACCGGTGAAAGTCACTATAACGGCCACTCGTAACTTCTGACCCGTGAACTCGTACCAGATTGAACTGGTACCACTTCACAGCTCGGAAAAACACGAGTTACGATTTTCCTTGAACGCACCATAACAGTCCTCGTCCCTACGTCACCACATTCACGGCGTCCCTTGGCTGCACACACAGCCCTGCATGCCGTTCTCTCTCCTCATTGGATAAAAACTGTAGGATACGATAAATGTTTTCTCCTCGGCTCAGAGCAGAGCAGAGGGACTGACAGACCCGTGTTTCGGTCCAAACACTCTATGTAAGTGATTGCTGTCGGAAGATATAACTATTTAAGACTTATATTAACACAAATATATCACTTACTTCTGCTTTAATGGACAGTGGGAGGGGGGAGGTCTTTCGGGTTCTGTTGATCTGTGTGTAATAGTTTATTATATGCCGCCTGTGATGGGCGCGTTTTGAGTTCAGTTCAGTACAGAGACTAAGACTAAGTAGCGACTTTGATTATTGCTTCCCTGGACGCACCAGTAGCCGAGTCTAGATCCGCCTGCAGCAGGACTGCGTTGTGCCAGTTCCTCTTATATCCTTATTGTAAGGGGAATTGTTACAAACTGACATCGGAGTGTGTGATTGTACATGGCGAGACTTGTGTTTGTTTATTTATTAAACTTCCACTGACTGTATCACATCTGTACACATGTCTTAAAACATTTTTAAAAAACACAAAAAAAAAACACACACATAGCCTACACCTAACCGCCACTCGGAGTAACGCACATTTCCTTATGGTAATTAAAGCCTTGTCGGAATGGCGGGACGAAACTGTCGGAATGGCAGGACGTTTGCATGTCGGAATGGTGGTATGTCTGAATGGTGACATGTCTGAATAGTAGAATGTCGGAGTGGCAGCATGTCGGAATGGCAGCATGTAACCCATGAATCCGGAGTAGAGTTTTAGTAGAGTGAGCTTTTATGTGCAAATCTACACACAGATTTAAAGGTACTTTATTTGTCACATATACAGCTAGTACAGTGAAATTCTTTCTCTGCATTTAACCCATCCCTGAGGAGCAGTGGGCAGCCGCGGTGCAGCGCCCGGGGACCAACTCCAGATTATGAGCCAGTGCCTTTGGTCAGTGGCGCTGACTGGAGGATTAACCTAGCCGACATGTTTTTAGTGGTGGGGGAAACCGGAGCACCCGGAGGAAACCCACGCAGACACGGGGAGAACATGCAAACTCCACACAGAAAGGACCTGGGCGGCCGGGGATTCGAACCCAGGACCTTCTTGCTGTGAGGCAACAGTGCTAACCACTGTGCCGCTTTTTACTCACGTTTCATGAATGAGACCCACTGTACTTAGTGTTGTAGTCAAGACCACCTAACCCGAGACCGAGTCTAGACCGAGACAAGAGTATACCGAGACCAAATAGAATAAGCAGAAGCATTAGCATAGTCTATTTATCATATTGAAAAATAAATGTATTTCAAACTGTTGGTAAAGCCAACCAGCCTGCAGAAGTACTCAACACTTTATATATGGTGCTTTCAAAAGCAGCAACCATGATGCTGTCACAACCAATGTATGAAGAACATATCAACACTTGAAAGGTGATTCTCTGATGAAAAAACAAAAAAGTTTTACTGTAGCCTTCATGATTGTTTTGTTGTCATTTTACCAAAATGATTCAAGTTAAAAGTGGTGAGTTAATATACATTAAAACATTCACTCACACGACTTTTGATAGAAACGGTCAGGGTCGTCAGGGCCGACCATCATGAATAGTGAACATGTTTAAAGGGATAGTTCATCCTAGAATGATATTTCGCTCATTATCTACTCACCCTCATGTTGACTAAGGGCTGGAAGAATTATCAGAGTCCACCGTCCCTTCTCTGAGTTACAGGGGGTCTCGGCGTAGCAGTGAATTTCAATGCAACGGTTGCAAAGGGACACCGGAGCTCTTCGTAAAAAAACACACACAAAAAAACATCCAAATACCTCCATGATGCTCGTATGTAATGTCCGTCTTGTGCTGAAGCCCCAAATTGCGAAATTGTCCCGAAAAAAATTAAATAAGTCTATATTTTAAGCTTGTTTGTAGCGGAAGCTTCTCGTCTTCTTCTTCTTCTCCTATTCCTGGTCCGTCCAAATATCGCGTGATTCGCAGTAACCGCAATGACGCCGGCGCAAATCACGCGATATTTGGACTTTATATGTGTATATATAGTAATATCTATGCATATATATATACTGTATGTATTATAACGTGTGTAAAGAGGGAAGAGGGCTGCCGGATGTTATTTAGGGCTCAAGTGTCACAACATCCAAGGACAATGGCTCAACAACATTGTGAACCGTGAGTGTGCTGGCCTCAAATAGAAGTTTGTGAATCTGGAATTTAACAATCTCTTTCTTGACTGGAGAAAGACGCTCCAGACAAGGGACAAGCCCTAATATGAAGTGTGCATCGTCTGTTCTGGACAGCGGGAGGCGCAGCGGCACCAGCTTCACCCTCGTTGGTCGCAGCCCTCCTTTTCTTCCTCTCACGTGCCTCACGGACATAGTCCAGCAGCACCCCCCCTATCTCCTCCTGTCTTTGTCTCTTTGAAGAGGGTCTCCGTGAACCGATCTCTGAAAAATGATGCATTTTATAAAATCATGTTAAACATGTTAAAGGTAATAGTTGATATAAAAGACCAGCTAAAAGCCAAAGGTATGTCCCGCACCACAATTTAAAGTTTATGGCAGCTCTTGGCTGATTGATTTAATTTGCGGTGAAATGTCCCCTTGTTTTAAAAAAGCCAATATTACCTAGGGGTGGGGTTGGCTCCCTAGAAGCCTCAAGGCCGTCACCCTCACCATCATCCTCCACATCCTCCACATTGCTGTCCCCAAGACCGCCGTCCTCCCCATCACCCCCAGCGTCGCCATCATCATCCTCATCTGTAAAATGAAGAGAGCGAGTTGGCCGTCTCATTGCCCATCTCTGTTCTGAACCTGAGAAATAAATGCTCAAAAGCTTAGCAGTGAAAATACTTTGAATACTGTATGGGCATACATTTACTTTTACTGAGCACACATCTTCATTTCTCTGTGGCTCTTCAACACAATTATAGTTCACTTCCTCAAGGAAGATCACACATCGGTTTCCTGTTGCAACACTAATGGATGAAGTGATTGATCAGCTGTGATGCACACCTGGAAATAATCACTGCATCTAACTGTTTTAACAGGAAAACCTCTGTGTGAGCTTCATCAAGTACATGCTCCTGTTAACTGCTGTGTTGATATTCTGTTGAATCTGATGTGATGAAAAAACAGTGCTGTGTTTCTCAGCCAACCTCCTGACTCAACCTCCTCTCTGTGTCTGGGATTGGGCTGTCCTCCTCCTGCCTCATGTTGCTGCTTGTTTGCCGCTTCTCAGTGAAGGGGTCCAGGAAGGAGAGGACCCTCATATATTTCCATTCTCATTCATATTTCCCATCTCTGTAACACTCCCTGCTGCACCACTCGTCCTCTTCTCCCTCAGCTCTTTTTTTTTTTTTTTTTAATATGTGTCCCTCAAATTCTTCCTTTTTTTTTTTGCACTTTTTGCAGCTGGGAAAAGGAGAAACTGTTATGGCATTGTCTAGCTAGTGGGCTCTATGAAGAGCTCCACTACTTCCTGAACTTAATGCTGATCCTTTATTTCCTTTTATTATTGGACAAACTGATTAATCCAGGTGTGTCTGAGTAGTCACAATGGTCAAACACAACTGGATTAATCAGTTTGTCCAATAATGAAGACAGGAAACAAAGGAGCAGCGTTAAGTTCAGGAATTAGTGGAGCTGTGCATAGAGCCCGTTCCCCTCTCATTTCAGACACACACACACACACACACACACACACACACACACACACACACACACACACACACACACACACACACACACACACACACACACACACAGGGTAAATAAATATAAATATACTTTTAATTTATGTATTTATTAGGGCCGGGACTTTAACGCGTTAATTACGATTAATTAATTGCACAAAAATTAACGCGTTAAAAAAAATTACGCATTTTAATCACACTTATTTTGCACCACGGAACATTTCTCACTGGATGAGTTTCAGGCGTACTGATTACACTGGAGCACAATCATCTAACAAGCCGCCGACACTGTTAATATAATACATCCATGCACTGATCACTGCAAAGGAGCAGGGTTTATACAGAAATTCTTAAGTTGAATTTAATACCTTTTTAATACTTTTTTAATACCGTCACAATATTTTTTAATACCAACACGACTTCGAGTTGCAACTGTAGTGGCACCTTTTCGCACTTCAGTGTTGGGGGTAACTAATTATAAAGTAACAGATTACTGTCATTTTCTTACTTAACTTTCTGAGTGACTAAGTGTAGTAGGCAAATGCTCACAATTCATATCAAGTACATGTTACCTGTTGGGGGGGTGTGCTTAGGGCGGTGACACTCACCATTAACAAATTATATACAGGTGCATCTCAATACATTTTAATATCATGGAAAAGTCCATTTCCAGAAGTAAAGCCAACATTTCTGTAGCCTATTAAAAATGCTTTTTTTTATTGGTCCTTTGTAATATTTAGATTTTTGGGGATACTGAATTATAGGTCTTCATTTAACGTTAGTCATAATTAGTACAATTAAAATAAATAGAATAAATAAAGACATGAAATGTTTCATTCTTTGTGTTAGTTTCACTTTTTGAATTTAAATACTGACATATGCCTTGATAAACTTAACCATGATATTCTAATGCACCTGTGAATTGGAAATAATAGGAGTGATAGGTACAGTATATGAAATAATTAATTACTGCATACATCTTGACAGCTCGCCTTTACTTCATTTTTAGGCTTCTGTGATTACGTTTGTCTGTACAGCACTTTGGAAACCTTTGTGTTTATTTAAATTGGGCAGAGCTCTATGGTAAACACCTGCCTGACACAGCAACATAGGGAACCGTGCACGTCTGCAGCGCACAGCTGATACTCGTGCACGAAAAAACAAGCGCGTCGCCGTCGCATCGAATGCGCGCAGCTACGGTGCTGCTTTCGGTTGTGAGCGTGCATGTCGCGCGTCTACATTGGATATTGTATAATCAGAGCGAACTATGAATGTGGTTGCTTCACTTTCACGTGATTATCAGCCTGTTCAACATTTTACTGACCTGACGTCTTTTCACATGGGCTTCCTTCACCTTTCAAACGGGGCAGAGCTCCGTGGGAAACAGTAGGAGACACCGAGGGAGAATCTTGGTCTGACCCAACACTGACACATTGTGATCGCGAATGATGCGCATCTATATTGAAAGTAATGACAGTACATCTGAACGGTCCCCCATGCACACACGTTTTAACCAAGGCAGCAGCCAAAATCACCCGGCGGCACGGTTTTAGACTGAAGCGCAAATAGTTTTACCTGCGAACGCACACTGACCGACATATCTCTGGTCCTACTTGCACATATAATTTATAAAATATAGGCTAAATAAATTCACGGGATTTTTAGGCCTGCACTTAACACAAATGGGAACAAACTCATAGTTGGATAGTGCTTCGAAAATTTAATACCTCGTCAGATGACATTTATTACTTTTTAATACTTTTTAATGGCCTTAATTTTTGCTAATTTCATTTACTACCTTTTAATACCTTTTACAACCCCGCGGAAACCCTGAGGAGAGAGGAGGTGAAAAGAGACAACAACACTGTTACCTGTTGTATACTGGCCTCAGGCTGTACCATCGCTAAGAAACCAGTGAGTAACGAGTTAAAGCTATGGTCTACGATTTGGAGCATTGGTCATTATTATTTACATCGTTTATACAGCGATTATGGTCCTGTGGTCCGATATACACGCGGCCCTGCTGAGCTACTGGTCTTCCTCCTCTCCCTGTCACACAGCCGCTTCCAGCCGCAGCCTGAGTGGTCTCTCTGCACTGCGGCACCACAGAGCTCCAGGCTCCAAGCTTCCTGCTCCTCTCCCCCAGAGACAGCACCATGTGCCCGGTCACCCAGCGCCAGGAGTCTCCCTGTAGCATGAGGCTGTGCTAACGGCTGCTAATGGCGGCGCTGCCCGTACCAGCGGTCGCCGCGGTCCCGTTGCCGGGGACGGCGACGACGGCAACTGGCACCGGCATTACCGGCAGCTGGTGCACAGCGGCGGCATCGGGACTGGCGCCGCCGCCATTAGTAGGCTAGCACCGAGCACAGCCGAGCTACACGGAGACTCTTGGCGCTGGGTGACCCAGGACAGGGTCCTGTGTCTGGGGAAGAGGAGCAGGAAGTGTCGGGGCCTGGAGCTCCGCGGCGCCGCGGTGCAGAGAGACCCGCTCAGGCTGCTGCAGCAGCGGTGCTGAGTTTATGTTGAACAGGTAATCTTTGGTTTTATTGTGGAAGTTGTGACTGTGAATATGACATTTTACTCCGCATTCGGTTTCTGCAGGCAGCAGCAGGCTTGTTGCTTGCTCCGCTCTGGGAGGGGAAGGGAGGGGAGGGGAGGGGAGGGGGGGCATGTTTAAAAAAAAAAAAAAAAGCGCTTGTCGCGGGGAAGCTGAGAACAGCGGAGTTTGCTCTGCTGCAGCTGAACAGCTGATATGTGGTCAACACGTAGCTACAGACCTGTCAGTGTCTCATGGTGCATAAGACTTCAACCTCAGAGCTGTCTGTCTTCAGACTGTCCTGACCTGTCCCTGAACATCACACAGAGACAACATGGAGCTGTGTGATTGGTTACTGAGTTTTATTCATGTTTACATCAGGCTTAGTTCAACAAATCAGTTTATGCTACTGTGATTTAAGTAGCCTAGTTAAATACTACAGTAATCATCATTGGCAGGAAAGACCATTTAATCTGTATGTATCAAATGTCGATTAATGAATTAATCGATAATTTGCATCCCTAATCTGTTGGTCTTGGTTAAGTACCACCTTGAAAAAAAACAATGTTTTGTTGCATAAGGTTATGTATTCAGTCATTCAATGGTATACTAAAATCCATGTGAAAAAAAAATGCTTCTCACTGTTCTCAGGTCAAATATTTATACCGTAGATGACCAAATAATCGCCCGCGTGCAAATACGCGCCTGTGCTCTAATAGCCGCCGGGGTCCGACCTCATTTGGCATAATAAACGCCGGTTCAATTAAACGCCCGGGCAATTAAGTGTTTACCATAGTCTTGCACAGAAAAAAGTTTTTTTTTAACAGCGCTTCACCGGCTTTCACCTCTTCTGTCAGTCAGCCCCTCCTCTCGCTCTCTCTCTCTCGCATGCAGGCGCGCACACACACACACACACACAAACACAGGCGCGCTAGACTGAGGGATATAGGGATATAGATAAATGCGCTAATGTACAGTGTTGAAATTACCGCGATCGACCCCCCCTTCCGTTATCATTCATAACACTGCTCTGATCAGCTCCCTGTGTGGCGGTAACACAGACAAACTGTCTTTTTATTTATTGTCCGATGTCAATAAAGATGCGTCGGGGGGAAAAGTAGTTTTGTTCCAGTGGTGCTATGGTGAGCTCCTTGTTCTTTGCATGATGGTCTGGTGCTGCTCATTGCAAAAATAAATTGTAGCCTGTTGCAAATACGCGCCTGGTTCTTATAAACGCCTGGGGTCCAAGTCGATTTAGCATATTAATTGCCCGGGCTACTAAATGGTCATCTACGGTATGCGATTAAAATGTGATTAATTGCGATTAATTAATCACAAAGCCTCTAATTCATTCGATAAATTTTTTTAATCGAGTCCCGGCCCTAGTATTTATATATTGTATTTGGTTCTATGAGTTGTATAGGTCTTGTTTCATTGATTGAGAGAGAATAGAGAGAGAGAGAGAGAGGAAGAAAGAAAGAAAAAGAGAGAGAGGGAGACTAGCCTATCTGATGTGTTACAGTATTTGGTCACCTTTGGAATGTCTTGGGTGCCATGGGTGCGCTTGGAGAGGGCCTTGCAGAGCCCGCAGCAGCACTGGCTGGTCGGCGGAAGGAGAAGCGGGGTATAGAAGGAGAAGCGGGGTATAGGGCTGAATGGTCCAGGCACACTGGATGGATCCCCCACACCGTCCTCTCCACTCACTTCGTAATGTCCCTTTGCTGTCAGGTCAAGACTGCTAAAGTGGCCATCATTCCCCGGAATATCAAATTCAGTCCTGTGCCGTTTTTCCATTTCGTATTTTTTATTTGCAGGGGTTAAAGCAAAAAAAAATCTTTTGACTGAAATATTTTTTGCAAGCCCCCCCCCCACTAAGCGTTCCTTCGTCCGGTGTGCAGACCTGCCAACCTGTACGCATTTTGCGTAGCAGGTACGCAATTTGACATCAAAATACGCTGGTATGCTCCGCCTCATTAAACTACTAAAAGCTGCAGACATCTGTGAGTGCTGTTAGAAATGTGCACGTGCAATACTCATGTCTGACAACACGATGCAGCAGTGTAGTGGTGCAGTTTCAACCAATCATCATAGAGTAGCGGAGAATAACGAGTCTGCCAAACCCACAGCGTTGGCCCGCTACGCATATTGTTTGATCTCGTATTTCGCCAATTTTCAATCAAGTTGTCACCAGCCTTGTTGTCACTGAAGATCATGCTCCGGTGCCACACAGATCTGCGCGTAAGCGGTGTGCTTTCAGCCAATCAGAACGCTTCATTTTCACTCAACAACCCGCCCTCCTCCGGGCTTTAGGCTTGGGTGAAATGGCAGAGCCGCGCGACGCCGACATTTAACCATATAAATCAGTGGTCCCCAACCACCGGGCCGGTCCGTGGATCATTTGGTACCGGGCCGCAGAAAGATGAAATGAAAATGAAAAAAAAAAATTGTTTGTTTCGTCTATTTCACACTTCCGGTCGTTTTATTTTGAAAATGTTGCCACTTCCGTTTGTACATCGTCCCAGCGCTGCGCAATTGACAGGCAATTGACAGGCAAAACTCAATAACGAGACGACAGAAGACCCGACGCTTTCCAACAAGAAGAAAGCTGTTCCTGTTTAAATTACGGGTTCATTGCAACAGGTGATCCACATGCTCCAAGCTCCGCAATGTGTGTGCGGGACCCGGCCGGCTCTCTGCCGCTTCATCACTTCACAGAAAACTCTCCCTGCGTTCTGGATTTAAGCAGAATATTCTGAGATCACCAGAAAAGCACTGAAAACCTGCTTCCATTTACAAACATAGGCCTATTATGTTTGTGAAACGGAGTTTTCTGCAGCTTCAGCAGCAAAACGAGATGACAGAGTAGACAGGAACTGAGATGACAGACGTCACCCCCGGATGACTGACATTATTATTGTGATACTATATTATGGTGAGTTGCAACAAAGAACGTAAGAGAAAACTAGGCTATGTGAACATGTAGTCCTGTTTATACAGTAGGCCTACATGTAATGTAAACAGGAGAACGTACGCTACCCCTTCCCGGTCCGCGGTAAAAATTTTCCACCGGTGACCGGTCTGCGGAGATAAAAAGGTTGTTGACCGCTAATATAAATGATGGCGCTTGCGAACGTCCATGTCACCGTGTCAGCGACTGTTTGGTGTGTGTGGCTGCATTGTCACTGCTGACTTCCAAGCAGCTGTTGTTGTTGATGTGTAGTGCTACCTGCAGCAACAACAACAGTCGCTGCAGCTTCTACTGAGAGCGGGTCAGACGTAACGCACCTGAGACAGACACACGGACCGTCGTTAAACTTTTCACAACTCCGCTCCGCCCCGCTTACGTATCGCGTCGCGGCCGTTCCCAGTGTATTCCTGGCGTTAAAGTTAGAGAGGGAGAAGGAGCGAGGTGAGCCAGGTGAGTGAGTGAGGTGGGGGCAGACAGGCAGGTGAGGGTGGGATCAGGGGAGAGAGGCTGGTGATTGAGAAAGGCAGATAAGCTACAGTATTTTATTCTTGACCAAATGTTCTTGTTGTTGACTTATGGATAATGAAATAATTATTGTACTGTGCTATTATAATACAGTGACGGTCGTGGCTAGTTTTATTGGTTGAGAGCAGCGTTAGTAAACCACAACAAAAACACGTGTAGCCTTTTTATTCTCCCCCCTCATTTTTTCCAATTGACGGAAATCCGTTGTGGCGACGGATAACTTTAATCCCTGTATTTGAGCCTAAAATTGAAATATGAAAAACCAGACATTTTTTCTTTTTTTGTGTTCGATTTAAAAACAAAAAACAAAATAATCTGTCACTTTTTCATTTTTTGATTTTTGATTTCTAATTGAAAATCGAATGGCCGCGAAGTACACTGACCGGAAACCCTGATGTTGTCTTGTGAGTGAACTGCAAACACGGGAGTAGATGGGGTGAAAGTGTGCTACGTCACACTTAATTCACATACAGCTGTTTCCATCCCATTCGAATCAACCAAAACCCGGCCATAGCGAGCAAATTTCAGTTTGTGCGAATCAGGGGATTTTAATTCGAATCACGGCGTTTCCATCATCATTTTCCGATGTGATACATCTAGATGCATCTAAACAGCTGATGGAAACGCAACTAATGAGGAGCAGAGACAGAAGTAGCCGCACTTAGAGGCTGATAATTCAAATTCTGTAAGTCTCTCTAATATTTTGAGAAACAGAACAAGTTTGTCTACAAATTTGGGGGAAAAAATCATGTGTGTAGAGTGTAAATTGTGGCCGGTCCGAGGGTGGAAAGAGAAAAAAGGTTGGAATTTTTCTGGGCTTTCTCCCACTCTAACCGATGATGTCACGCACTCTGACGCGAACATTCTGTGCAATACACAACCATTATAATCTCATCATTTCTCCAAAAATGATCATGGTCATTGATCAGTGATTGATCAAAAACTATATGACCTATAAAAACGTGGAGTAATACGACAATACATAAGACTTGTGTCTACTGTTTAAAGTTAGAATGGAGTCTCTAGGTGAAAGTATGCCTGAGCAGTAGACGTTTGTAAAACTCCAATGATTGTTCTTTTTCGCTCTTTTTTTCCCCGCCGGTCCCATTGACTTCAATGCAAAACATATTTTCATTTCATTTCTCCTTTATTTATTCAGGGAAGGTCAATTGAGAGCGAGCTCTCTTTTTCAATGACGCCCTGATTACAAAAACACAATTATACAGTATACAAGGTCATGATTCACAATTACATACAGGTTGAAAAACATTCGATAATACGTTTTTAAAACTATCTAAGGAAATAAAAATATGACATATTTTACTACAACAACAACAACAACAACCGTAAGTCTGGCCTACCGTTACGTTACTAAACTTTTAAGTTACGTATGAGCAAACGATATGTTCGTGTTCTGTGTTCGTAGGCTATAGTTTACACACACAACGTTAGGTGAGTATTACCAGAGACCTTTGGAATTACGTAAAATATAAACTCACCCTTTTATAACTGCATACTAAAAATAATGTGATTAATGTCCTGTACTATGTTGTGCTTTTAGTGTGTTGTAGTGTTTCCTGTGCTACCATTTTTAATGTGTCTCTCTGAATATCATTCATCAATCATATAATATTTTTATGCCTATACAACTGGAAGCGTTGTTTATCTCTTGCCGACACTACCACCATAAACATCTGGTCTAAAAGCCTTCACCAATTCTCAGTGTGAATATCTTGCTGCTAGAGTCATATTTTGGGGGCAATTTTAGTGTACATAGCCTACATAAACAGATACTACTGCATGTCGGTTACATGCTGCTATTCCGACATGCCGCTATTTCGACATTGACTTCTAATTGTCGGAATAGCGGCATTAACATTATTTTTCAAGCGTCCCACTATTCCGACATTTTTTTTTTCATTGTCGGAGTAGCGGCACTTTACTATTTTTCAAACATTCCGCTTTTCCGACATTGATTGATCACGTTATAGTCAGACGTGTCCTTCTGATTTTATTTTTTTTTTCATCTGAGACACTGTTTCTCATACACAAATACATAGGCCTATTAGAGAAGAAAAAACAAACCCGCAAAGTTTAAAAACACACCGGCAGCAGCGCACACTGATCTGCAGCTACTGAGACTGTTATTATTCTGTCACCTGGGTTAACGAGGTGCACGTGTGTTTGGAGCTGACGAGAGAATAAAGAGTGAGACAACGTGGCCCTGAGGAGGAACTGTGAAGGACTCAGCTGTAATGGAAAATGACCTAAACCGAGTCCAGTAGAGCTGTAACTGTGTAGTGGAAAGGCGTTCAAAGTAATGGTAACTATCGTCCTGCTTTACATTGTTTTAACATAGGTAAAAGGGGAAAAAAAAGATTTTCTGGGATAAACGGGCAGATTACATAAGATTATTCTTCTTTCTGCTCCCTTTTGTTGAGATTTGGGAGGTTTTTGTTTTTATTGTAGCTTATTAAAATGCAAGATCATTTTTCTGACTGATTTATTGCCCGATGCCATGTATCTCGCTTTCTTTCCCCCGCCCGTTGTCTTCGTTGTCACTTTGTAGCCGCTCCAGAGTGCACATGGCTAATTAATATGCACGTGCTGACCATATATGGTTGTGTCTAGGCATTCCGAGGGCGGAATATGAGGTGTGTTCAACTGCGCACCATTCTTGGATCTAGTTTGATTTATCAAAGAGAAATTGTGGAGAGTTGTGCACGCACAGTTTGATAGATCTGAAAAAGGTGTAAATATTTTGGGTGTCTTTTCGTCGTAGGCCTAAGCAAAACATTTAGTAGCAGCAGTTTTACACTGCTTACTTACAATTTTGATAAATGAGGCCCCAGGCCCTAAGCCCAGTGTTGCCAACTCCTCAGTAAGCAAAGTCGCTATTGGCTGTTGTAAAAGTCGCTAAATGACGTCATTATCTCAGCGGGGGGGGGGGGGGGGGGGGGGTTGCCGGTTGTCGGCGGCAGCGGCCAGCGGCGCTCTTTATGTCTGTGGCGTGGAGCAGTGCGTGTCTGAATGCAGCGGAGGCAGCTCCGTGACACTACTGTGTGTAGGCTGAATACCTGTGAGTGCCCGCGGCAGCGCCGCTGCTCGTTGAAAACAGCTGTGATAACGTGATTTCAGGTCCAGAAACGTTTGTAATATCACAGGAAAAAGTCGCTAGATTTGTCGCTAGTCGCTTTTGACAAAAAAAGTCACCAAGAGGGGTTGGAAAGTCGCCAGATTTAGCGACTAAGGCCCAATTCCAATCCGACCCCTCACGGACTCACTGACTTAGAGGCGCGTTCACGGGAAGTCTGTGAGTGTGTGAGGGCTGTTCCATTGTCAGATCATCAAGTCAGTGAGTCAGTGAATGAGCCCTTACTGCCCCCTTACCGTAAGTCAGCACCGATGCTGACTTTGGGTAGGGGAATTACCCACAGTTCATAGCGTTGTGAAGTCAAACCATAACACATGGGATGCCGTCGGAACGCAAGTGTTAAAAAAAAAAGAAATTAACACAAGTAGTCAGAGAGAGCTCCGCCAGTCTCTTTATTGTTAATGGACAGGAGCCAAAAAAAGGAATAAATAAAAAGAAAAGAAGAAGTTTACTGTCAGTGTTAACATGCAGTTTGTGATTATTGATGATGATTTGATCAGATCTGATCCAGGAACATTTTGTTTTTAGTCCGCCTCCCTCGCACACCTTGTGCGTATTGAAAGTACAGTAAATTTATCGGTCCAAGGGCGGAGTTAAAAACATTTTGTTGTCAAGGTAACGTGTCGTGAGAGTGGGTAAGTGCTGTTCCATTCATGTTTACAGCATCTGGACCCTCACAGACTCTCACACTCTGTCACTTACAGCTGACGTCACTTTAGTCAGTGAGGGTTCAGGGCCTGAGTCTTTAGGGGGCGGATTGGAATTGGGGGAAAGTCGCCAAGTTGGCAACACTGCCTAAGCCCAGAGCCCAGACGCTCACAGATGCAGCTCCGCGGCTCATCCGCGGCGCTGTCCGTGGTGCTGAAGGTGACAGGTTAACTTGACAAACAAACTGCAGCATAGTTCTGTTTGTTTATCATATGTGTCAGTTTTGTTTGGGACTTGATAGTTGAGTTGTTGAGATTAAGAACATCACTCCCTCATCAAACCGGTGATAGGCATGCTGAAAAGAAAAAAAGAGAGAGAGACACGCTTGGGTATCGCAGATGTGTAAAAAAAAAAAAAAAAGATGTGTCGGAATAGCGATACCAAAAAGATAGCGGGATGTCGTAATAGCGGGATGTCTAAATAGAGACATGTCTGAATTGCGGGCGGACCCCCTGCATGTCTATCCTAATTCATGTAAGATGCTAGTTTGTAAAGTTTAATTAAAAAAATTAATGTTTTATTACTGTTATTAGCTGTTTTTCTACTCTAAAAAATATGTGTGTTGAGTTTAGTATTAGTGAAATAATACAGTAATACAAACCCACTGAATGAATCACATTTCAGAAAATGTATTTACAGTAACACAAGAGGAACAAGAATTTAACAGAACAAAGAAAAAAGCAGAACAATGAACTACTGTAAAATCTTTTCAAAAAGACTTTAAAAAAAACCCTGATTGAATTAGGACAATGGAAGTAATCCTCTCTCCCTCTCTTGTTATTTTCACATTGAGTCTCTCTTGTTCAAGTGCAGCCTCGAAAGGCTTCCACATTTCAGCTGAGATGACAGCTGGGGAAGAGGGTCATGACCTCACTGAGGCACCTTTTATCCATCTTCTTCAAATAAACAACAATAAACAATCTCAACAAACCTTGATGTGCGATCCGAGTTGAACCGTTTATTGCATGCGTACACACAAGAATTTAATGCATCAGACAGATTACTTTATTTAATCCCCGAGGGGAAATTTAAAATGTCACCAGCAGCAGCCAAGGGATGAATACATAATGACGACAAGAAGAACACAAATCACAGAAACACACAAAACCAGAAATACCTAAAATGCATAAAAACACGTGGTGTGTCTCAAATCACGCACTTCTCTAAGTGCACTGCTCTGATTGCAACCGGCCGTTAGAACCCTATCGCCGCGCTTTTCACCACTCGAAACCAGATCAAAACAAGTGATTAAGTTGTGTTTCATTGTGTTATTATTGTTGTTGTGTTGTTTTGTGGTAAAATGAGTGTGTTCTCGAGACATTTACGCCGGTATCAGCTCCGAAAACATGTCATCCTCATCCTCCTGGCTGAAAATGTACCTGTATGTATGTTTTTTTACCTGATAAACTTTGTTCTTTGCAAATAATAAACTTAAGTGCTTCAGTTATACCAGATGTTCTTTAATGTTTGGACTTTGGTTATGCTAAACATAACCATAATGTCATAATAGGTGTCAGAAAACATCGTATAGGCCTACAGTAGTTAGGTATTAAGGTCCTTTGAAAACTAACAATACAGTAATGTATAACTACTACCCTACAAGTAAAGCTTAATTTTATGTCGTCATTGTCTATATCTTGACTGATCATCACACCAACATTGTAACAATACAAGAATGAAAACAAAGGCAACAGAATAATGTCAAAGTAGATACTGATCATGACTTAGCCCAGGGGTCTTCAACGTTTTCCAGGCCAAGGACCCCCAAACTGATGGAGAGATGGAGCGGGGACCCCCTACTTTATATATATTGTATAAAATTGTGTTTCATATTTATCTGGTCCTGTAGTGCCATACAGGGCCGTTGTATAGGGGAGAAAGGTGATGATAATTCTAGGGGCCCAGTATAAGACCCTGACTGATATTCACAGTAATGCTGCATTAGCATCAAAACAAAGTAGGCTAAATAAGAAATGATAATACATACGTAGTCTATGAAAAAAAGTGGAAAAGTCAGGGGGCAGGGGCACTTAAGTATACTTTCAGGGGGCCCAGAATTCCTAGCAACGGCCCTGGTGCCATATGCCAAAAGTACCATATTCTGGACTATAAATCATGCTTTTTTAGGAGTTTGGCTGGTCATGGGACTCATATTTCAAAAGGGACTTGCATAAAAAATATATGCCATGTCATCTATGATCACAATGCTCGTCGTGGTAACTGAACGCTGCTACTGCACCAATAAAATAATTACTAAACCATAAAAAGACAGAGAAAACAAAGCGTTTCCCCTACTTTGTTTTTTTTCTCTGGCTTTTTATGCATTTATTTTGAAAGGGCAGCTGGAGAGGGAACACCCCTATATTCACAATGGATCTTTTTTTCATAACTTCCATATCTTTTGTCATATTTTTTTTCCCTCAACCAAAACTTTCGAGACCCCCCTGCAGTACCTCCGTGGACCCCCTAGGGGTCGCGGACCCCCTGTTGAAGACCTCTGACTTAGCCTATTCATTAAAGGGATAGTTCACCCAAAATTCAAATTTCACTGAGTGAAATTTGAATTTTGGGTGAAATATCCCTTTAATGCACTACTGGCTTTTATAGCTTACTTTAGTCATTTAAGTGCAATGCAAAAGAAAACACGTTAAGATGATTAATGTAATATAACTTTATTAAAAGATTACATTTTTTTCACCACCAGCCTCCAAACCCCAGGCAGTACTGCCAGGTAAATCCCACAGTGCCAGTACTGGCACTGTACTTTGACAACGACCGCGACCTGCGTCCAGACTTCCGCCTGGATGGTTGCCCTCGACAAGACCAGTGACCATGGCTGGGGACCCGTCATCGAGGCATTGGTGTTCCTGTTTTGGTTGGCCAGCGGGACCTCTTAAGCCAGAGCTTTCAGCATGCCCCGAGCCACTGTGCACCGTGCCGTCCACAAAACAAGCGGGAAACTCCTCTCCCTCCTCTCCCAGGTTGTCCGTCTTCCTTCGGAAGAGGATCTGCCACTGCTGGGCGCTGGTTTTGCCTGTTTGGCTGGGTCAGCAGCCTTCAACAAGGTTGTTGGCAGCATTGATGGCTGTCACGTCCGGGTCACGCCACCAGCCCAGGACGCTGACTGCTACCTGAACAGGAAGCTGTTTTATTCAATTCTATTTCAAGCTGTGTGTGACCACACAGCAAAGTTCATTGATGTGTTTGTAGGTTTCCCTGGATCAGCACATGATTCGAGGGTGCTGAAGCACAGCCCCCTCTACTACCAACGAAGGTACCCTCCACCTGGCTACTACATCATCGGCGATGGTGGCTACCCCCCAAATCATACATTCTGTGTGATTCCAAGACTGGATACTGCTTCAACATGAAGCCTTATTGTGGAGAGCCAGCAGCACTAGGAGACACAGTTGTTTCCCTTCTTGATCGTTTAGCCGGTCATGGCTATAGGTTATTTATGGACAACTTTAAAAAGAGAATGTAGGAGAAGTAGGAGGGGATGCAGGAGAAGAAGTAGGAGGGGATGCAGCAGGAGGAGAAGTAGGAGGGTTGTTGTTTATGTAGCCTTTGCTGATCCCTGGGAGCTCTAAAATGTTGTGATAAATGTTGAGTTATTTTATTGTACAATGAAAGAACATGTTAAATGAAATGTTCGGATGTCTAACATGTTTTTGAACCCAAAAATAAAACAGATAAATCAATGTTTCTCTTGAGAGACTCTCTTTCACAAAAATGCATTTTTCTCAGCTTTCTAGAAAAAAAAGTGGTCTTTTTGGTGCAACCAGGCTCTATTCAACTTCAGATATACCAAGAATGGAACGAGGTACAAACACAAAAAATGGTTTTCTCCCTAGTCAAATAGAGAGTCTCCTCTTTCCTTTGAGCTATTTGTTGTTTCAGTCATAGTACCAAATGTTCTGTGGGTCTTGAAATATTACTCAAAATGGCCCGAAACGCTGGCACACGGCACTGACCATTTTATAAAAGGGCTGGCACTCATGTGAGATCTGCAATGGAAAAAAGTTGAATCTGGTTGAATACAGTAAAAATGTCAAATTGTACTAGTTTTGTTCAAAATGAAATGCTGACATTATACATAATGCATATCTGCATTGTGTTTTAGCAGGGAGATCAGAAAATGTGGTTTTCAATGTAAATCAATGGGGCTTTTTTGTCATGAGGGTCGTAAACCTAAACTGTGCAAAAACTACAAATGCCACGAAATCAACGTTATTGCTAATCTTTGACATATCCAAGACTTCAATCACCTGCAAAGCCCCAACCCTCTCCTATTAATAAGGGCAACAGGCCATCACACCGGGCTCTGGCCCCTACAGCTATGAAATTTATGACATTGGCCCTCATTTATCAAACTTGCGCAGGATCTGGTGTGGTGTCAAGTGTCACGTGTGATTTACTAAAAGTGTTTACGCTGCTGATTTCGGCGTAGAACCGGCGTGATGGTGATAAATCCGGCGGCTGAAAACGAGCGTCATTTAAATGTCACGCCCCGATATATTCCTGCTTTAGAGGCGTCGCCCTGCCCCTTTTACCACATGGAGACACGGAAAACGGTCAAGAAGAGACTTTACCGACATTACCGCGTTGAACAGGGAGAGGGCGGCAACGTTAAATATCTGGACATTGATAGATTGATAGATTTTGTGATTGATAAGCGTCATCTCGGTGGATGAAGGCTGCAGACGCACGTGTCACCGACCACGTCAGGAAACCCAGCGATCTCATGAAATGCTCCTGCAGTTTACTAAACACAAGTGACTGAGGAGAAATCATAGGCATATTACTGCTGCGAATGCGACTTTATGACCATCAGCACCGCTGGCATGGTTCGGCTGATGGAGGGATGTGAAACACCGGCCCGACCTCCCGGTGACGGGGGAAACCCCCCCATCCCCCCACCCCCCCACCGGGGCTCCGGTGTCCGGCAGAGAGGGAGACTGAGGAGCCGTCCGGTCAGGCTCTGGTGCAGGAGATGTTGGAAGTTTGTGTGTGTGATCTACAATAACAGGTCTGTCTGTCATTGACTGTTTCTGTTGACACAGCTGATTAACGAGCATCTGTCACATCGTGGTTTTTAATTTATCTCAGTTGCTCAAAATAAAATTCGAGTTAAATTTTCAACACGGACTTGGTGTATCGGTTTTTTTTTTTTTGGCTACTTTTTATCTTTTTATCAATATAAACAACAACAACATGTGGTCCACATCGCTGCGTTAATAGACTATGGTTTAATAATCGTTCTGACACAGCAGCACTCCTTCCTGCATGTTCTACGCTGGTTCCAAATGTGCGTACACCTGGTCAGAGCTGGCGTGAGATTTGTGCGTACCGTACGCTCACGCTCAGATTGATAAATGCCGATCCTTGCGGTGAATTTGGTGTACACCCATTTTTTTGGTGTACGCAAGTTTGATAAATGAGGGCCAATGTGTGGATTTTTTCTTATCCTCTTCCGGACACAATTTTGTCCCGCTACAAACGTGCAGTTTGATCGGGATCGGTGTGCTATTACTTTTCTCAACAGTTTGCGAGTTTTTCGCGACATGCGCAAAAGTTTGGGACGATGGGACGAGCGAGAGCGAAAAAGACCAATCATTGGAGTTTAACAAATGTCTACTGCTCAGGCATACTTTCACCTAGAGACTCCATTTAAACTTTAAACAGTAGACACAAGTCTTGTGTATTGGTGTATTACTCCACGTTTTGATAGGTCATATAGTTTTTGATCAATCCCTGTTCAATGACCATGATCATTTTTGGAGAAATTATTAGATTATAATGGGTGTGTATTACACGGAATGTTCGTGTCAGAGCGCGTGACATCATCAGTTAGAGTGGGAGAGAGGCCAGAAAAACTCCAGATTTTTTCTCTTTCCACACTCGGCCCGGCCACAATTTACACTCTACACACATGATTTTTTCCAAATTTGTTCTGTTTCTCACCATGCGCTCAAAATATTAGAGAGACTTACAGAATTCGATTGATCAGCCTCTGAGTGCGGCCACGTCTGTCTCTGATCCTCAATAGGTACGTTTACATGGACAGTTTCAATCGGTTTCAGAAAGGTTTGGTTTGAATCAATCTGTTTGAAGATTTCAGCTTGGGTGTTGCGCCGACGAAACAAACGCTTCGAATGTGCCCGCAGCCGTGAGTGATTGCGTGTGCTGAAATACATCATTGTTTGAGCGCAGTCTTTGCTGTTATATATTTATCTGTATTAAACAGCAGCGTGGCATATTCCTAATTTTAGTAGGAAAAGAAGAGAGAGCGTTTGGAGTCGGGAGTGCGTATGCAACATTGCCGGTGTTGTGCCGAAAAGAGACTACCTGCTGAAAAACGACTGCCCGGGCAGGCAGTCTCTTTTCGGCACAACACCGCCGGTGTACCGCTTCCTCCTCCTCCTCTCTCTGCATGAATTTTCGGACACCGAGTGGAAACAGAACTTTCACGGGCGCATGGTGTCAGTCCGACTTCCCGTTTCTCCGACTTCCTATTTCTCCAACTACCCATTTCTCCGACCACACATTTCTATATTTTTGCGTCCATTAATCCGACCTCCCATTTCCTCGATTTAAGTATGCCCGGTGTTCTGACACCCAGTAATTACGACAGTGTATTAGCCCGACTAATCCAGCCCAGAAGCAGCATAGGAGTTCATAGTGACTGAGATCATGGGCGCCAATTTATGTTTTTGCCCATGAGTGGGAGCGGGCGGCGGCTGCTGCACCCCTGAACCAGGCTCTACAAACAGTGGTGCCACGTAGCAATAGGACTCATCGCTCATTATTAATAATAATAATTAATAATAATAATAAGTTCTTGTTATGATGTTTAAGTTCTGTGATTTCTGACTGACTGTGAATGTGTAGGTACGGGCAGGTTGAGAAACTGAGGGGCCGGGGTGAGTGTGAGGAGGACAGAGTCCTGTGTGTGTGTGTGTGTGTGTGTGTGTGTGTGTGTGTGTGTGTGTGTGTGTGTGTGTGTGTGTGTGTGTGTGTGTGTGTGTGTGTGTGTGTGTGTGACCAGAGAAAGAGCGCTATGCTGAGATGAATGAAAGGAACAATATTGCATTGATCGAGCCAAATTCGTGGCGGACATCATTTGCTGCCATGAATGTATGGGAGACTGAAACATTCTCATATAGGCTACTTACTTTTGTCAAAATATGTTTCGATACCAAATATGTGGATAACTTCCTGTGCTGTCTTCCCAACCATCGTGGAGGCTGTCGGGATCAGGTAGGCTGATTATGCCCCCATCTAAAATTAATTTTGTTAGCCTCTGGCTGGCAATTTCTTTTTCATATTGCACCGGTGTAGCCTTTGGCTGTAAATTTAACAAAAATGCTGCACGGCAACGGGCAACTAAATCGGCTTTTGACATGTGACACTACAATATCTCGTTCGGCTAAATACTGTTTTAATTGACAAACTGTCATACGACTGAAGTGATCTTCTTCTGTTTCCATTGAGGCTGTCTGTCACTGAGGGGATGTCAAGGGAGATTGGACGCTTTCAATCCCAGAATGCTTTGGTGCATACCCACAATGCATTGCGAGATTTGCGGTATTTGCTGAACGGGTTATGCATTTACAGTAAACACTCCAAATATAGTTACTGTAATGAAGAGGATTTTATTTTGCCCTTAACATGCTTTCAGAGAAGGAAATGAAAAGACAGCAGTGACCTTGTACAACAATATAATCCTACCAAAAACATGAGGCAGCTCATTACTGCTGCTTACCTTAGACAATGCAGCCGTCTAGTAGAAAAATGAGTCTGTACCATAAGACATTTGGACATCAAAGGGCTTAAAGTATCGTAACTCCTGAGGTCTAACAATTTAAACATTTTGCACATGATCAACAGGAAAAGTATGAAAATGTTTAACATTTCATTCATTCATTTCATTTCTCAGAAAGATGCCAACAATCTTGCTGAATACTGGCATTTCCTGAACAAAATCTGTGCAAACGACAAGACCTGTGTGATATTCAGCACTATTATGGTTGTTGTGTGGAGAAATGTGTACAGGTTGTTGACAGCATCAGCATAGCTTGGGCGGGACTAGATAAGCTTTTGCTTCTCCCGCTTTTCCCTTTCGGCCATGTGTATTGTATTATTTGAACTAAGATGAAGTGTGATGATGATGATGATTTAAATTGATTGATAGCTTACACTAAGACAAAATGCACCTTAAAAAGCTCGTGGGGGGTGAGCCTCTTATCCATCACAATGTAGAAAGAGCTGAGGGTGTGCTTGCTGGTCCCAGAAGCCAGACGGTATGACTGCTGATGGCTCTCCTGGCAGCTCTGTAGGTGTTCTTCTAAGCTCCTGCAGGACTGGGGTGGGGTTGGGGAGGGGAGGAGACCATCCAGGGGGAATACCTGGATGGTCCTCAGATTGTCTTAACCCTCTAAAGCCTGAACCATGAATTAATTGCCAGAAAATTCTAATTCTTTGAAATGGAGTCTTTATTGGAACTGCTGACAAAAAAAAAAAAAAAAAAAAAAAATCAATTTTCATATATGATTTTTAATTAGTATCATATTTGATACACCATTTTTTCTTTTTTGAACAAACAAAAACATATACAATGAACGTGTTGTAATTCATTAAACTTCAAAACATCAAAGCCCCAGGGCTCTATGTTCGTAAACTAGGCACAGGCGCGGCGGATCTGCCCTGCACTACGCCTTCGTCGTGCCAACGGGGCGTGTTCAGGTGCAGTTTGCAATTTTCGTTCACTGCACGGCGAGGCGCAGCGGGGCGCAATCCCACCTCCTTCCCTCCAACCGGAGCAAGTGGCATAGAGGGAGGAGAGAAGGCGTGGAGTGGGTTTAACACAGCCGAGTCCGTTCTTCACCAATCAAATGAGCTCCTCTCCTCGTCTTTAAATCCGCCGCGGGCGAGGCGCAAGTTTGATTTCACCGTGGAAGAGGGAGGCAGCAGTGAGACGGGAGGAAACTGATGTTCTGTCCAAGCTCGCAGTGTCTGAATATGGTCGCACCAACAGACCTCACAGGCTGACTATGCAAAAGTAGTCTGGGAGGAGGTTACTGATCAGTGTTGTTTTTGGCAGGCATTTTAGATTTAGTCTTAGTCTTAGTCTTTTTGACGAAATTACTAAATAGTTTTAGTCAATTTTAGTCATTTCTATATGTGATAGTTTCAGTCTAGTTTTAGTCAGTTTTAGTAAAAAAAAGAAAAAGAAAAAAAAGTCTTTTAACAAATTAATTCAATAAAGGAATGGTTTTACACATAATGTTTCCACCCGATGGTTTATGGTCTAAGGATTATGCATTAGCCTACACACAGATAAAGTGGTAACAGTAGCCTGGTGCATTCAGTTTTTTTTTCTGCTGGATTATATTTATAATACGTCCATGTATCTTCTGGTCGAGTGACGGCAGGTGTGTTGAGCAGAGTGTGCGCTGCATGTCAGGTGGTGGTGTGACCACACAAGGATGAGGGCACATGACGTCTGTCCGACTACCCATTTCTCCGACCATACATTTCTTTATTTTTGCGTCCATTAGTCCGACCTCCAACTTCTCCGACTTAAGTAGCCCTAACCCTTAACCTTACCCTAAACCTAACCTTAACACTGTAGAATGGGTAGTCGGAGAAATGAGCCGTCGGACTTTTGGGCAGTCGGACTGATGTATGCTCCCCCAAGGATGGGATGCAGCAGCGTTGCAGACACTTGTTGATTTTTAATTGACAGGTTATACTCACAATAAGCAGAAATGTCATGCATTTTGAACGTCTGACCATCCGTCAGCGCCGCGGAGCGGCTGCACCGCGGCCACTGGAGCAGCTGATCACTGCCTGCTGCTCTCTGCCACTCTAATCACAAGCACCGGGCGGCGGCGCACCGCGGCTCGTCTCAGCAGCGTTGTTCTACTTTTGACGGAGCCGTTGCTAAATCATGTGAAGCTTAGAGTAATGACAATCCACAATATGAAATTTAGAGGCGATCACAGCCCTACCACCACTAACATTTACATCCGTTCTCGTCTCGTCAACGAAAACTCACACACGTCTCGTCATGTTTTCGTCATCAGAGAGCCATGTTTATCTCGTCACCGTCTCGTTATCGTCATGAAAAAAGGGGCGTCAACAAAAATATTTCGTCATCGTTAACGAAAACAACACTGTTACTGATGTTATCCAGGTTTGCTCTGACATATTGAGCCATATTGAGCCGTTGCCCAGTAAAACAAAAAAACACACACACCCCTTTTCTATTAATAAAGACATTCATATTTAGTAACCTACGTATATTTAAACCCGTGTGCACAGATCACAACATAAACAAATGGTTATGGCTATTCCGACATGCCGCTATTTCGACATTGACTTCTAATTGTCGGAATAGCGGCAGTAACATTATTTTTCAAGCGTCCCACTATTCCGACATTTTTTTTTTCATTGTCGGAGTAGCGGCACTTTACTATTTTTCAAACATTCCGCTTTTCCGACATTGATTGATTACGTTATAGTCAGACGTGTCCTTCTGATTTTATTTGCATCTGAGACACTGTTTCTCATACACAAATACAAAGGCCTATAAGAGAGAAGAAAAAACAAACTCTAGTGTGACGTCCGACAAGGATCAAACCCGCCAAGTTTAAAAACACACTGGCAGCAGCGCACACTGATCTGCAGCTACTGAGACTGTTATTATTCTGTCACCTGAGTTAACGAGGTGCACGTGTGTTTGGAGCTGACGAGAGAATAAAGAGTGAGACAACGCGGCCCCGAGGAGGAACTGTGAAGGACTCAGCTGTAATGGAAAATGACCTAAACCAAGTCCAGTAGAGCTGTAACTGTGGGGGAGCATACATCAGTCCGACTGCCCAAAAGTCCGACAGCTCATTTCTCCGACTACCCATTCTACAGTGTTAAGGTTAGGTTTAGGGTAAGGTTAAGGGTTAGGGCTACTTAAGTCGGAGAAACGGGAGGATGGACTAATGGACGCAAAAATAAAGAAATGTATGGTCGGAGAAATGGGTAGTCGGACAGACGTCATACGCCCAGAACTGTGTAGTGGAAAGACGTTCAAAGTAATGGTAACTATCCTGGAAATCCTGCTTTACATTGTTTTAACATCTAGGTAAAAGAAGAAAAAAAAGATTTTCTGGGATAAAGGGGCAGATTACATAAGATTCTTCTTCTTTCTGCTCCCTTTTGTTGAGATTTGGGAGGTTTTTGTTTTTATTGTAGCTTATTAAAATGCAAGATCATTTTTCTGACTGATTTATTGCCCGATGCCATGTATCTCGCTTTCTTTCCCCCGCCCTCCGCCCGCTGTCTTTGTTGTCACTTTGTAGCCGCGACACAGAGCGCACATGGCTAATTAACATGCACGTGCTGACCATATATGGTTGTGTCTAGACCAGGGGTTCCCAACCTTTTCCAACTCGGGGGCCCACTTGAAAATCTAAACAAAGTTCGCGGCCCACCTTCATCCCTACATCGACCAAATGATGCGTTCTCAGAGCTTTTTTTTTTTTTTTAATTTAATGATAAAGATTGAGGACTGAAGTGAAAGCAGGGGACATTTAGGAAGCTCCACAGTCACTAGTGTAACACAGCTGATGCTGCCAGGTGGAGCAGCATCCTGACTAAATCCTGAATAACAGAGAAGGCTTCAGTTTGGGAGAGTTCACTTTCATGTTCACTGAGAGTGAGACAGTTCACAAGTTCACAGTTTGGTTTGATTTACATAGTTGTTGTTTTCCTGTTTTTCAACTCTCCAGAAACACCATTCTGTTCATTTCATTTTAAAGAATATTCATATTTTATTTTTATTTTAATCATTTTTATTAATTATTTGTATTATAATATTTTCATTATAAAGATGTTCATGCCTCTCTGTTCAATGTTAGATTGCATTAGTTAGGACTGGGCTACCTGCAGTGAGAGGGATTAGGCAGCAGTAGCCTACATCAACATCTGTTATCTTCGGGCGCATGACGTCTGTCCGACTACCCATTTCTCCGACCATACATTTCTATATTTTTGCGTCCATTAGTCCGACCTCCCACTTCTCCGACTTAAGTAGCCCTAACCCTTAACCTTACCCTAAACCTAACCTTAACACTGTAGAATAGGTAGTCGGAGAAATGAGCCGTCGGACTTTTGGGCAGTCGGACTGACGTATGCTCCCCGTTATCTTCATAATAGGATATGGTTCTTGATGAATATTGAGCTTTTTTACTGTTAAAGTTTTAGTGCTCTGACTCACAGTTCACGTCAGCTCAGGTGATCAGGTTGTTGTTTCACTTCACTGCTCCGACGCTGCGCCCCGTGTGTGCGTGTGTGTCTGTGTACAGCGCTGACACACATACACAACCCTGCATCTACAGTAGTCTAGCGCATGTTCTTCACGCCGTCGACCAGTCAACATAAAATACGTGTTACCGCAGAACAAACGACACGAGCAGCTCCGTGTTTCCACAGTCTGCTGTTGTGTCCTGTTAAAGAATGTGAGGGAATCAAGCACTAGCCCCGTGTTACGAAGGGTTAACACATGGAGAGATGGGAGCCAGGACACAGAGAATGATTAATGTACCTGTTTATGCATTCACTTTAAGTAGTAGTAGAGTTTAGCCTTGTGTTTTAACTAACCTGTTGTGTCTTATATTTTTGACTAACCCATTGAGTTTAAAGACAACTGAAACTTGTAAGCAAACCATATAGATTTGTGTTGAGCTTAATGCAATGAGTACCAGCAGTGGCGGCTGGTGCTAAAATAAATTGGGGGGGCGTCAGATAAATAAGATAAATAAAGAGCATTGCTAACTTCACATCCAGCAGTAAACAGCAGTCAGCAGCGGATCAGCTGATCTCTCCCTCCGTACAAACGCTCCGTTCTGATCCAGCTCCACTGGACTTTCAAAGTAAAGGTAACGCAGCTGAAAATTAGTTAGGCTAAATAGTGAAACAGCGGCGCCTTTATAGCCGATTTTAGGATGAAACTCTGAACATAACCTGAAACAACTGATTTTTCTTTTGCTGCGGCCGCCATTGTCTCCTGTCTTGTTGTTGTTGTGTGTCTGCTCCGTGTGCACGCGGGTGCGTCTGTAACTGTTTGAGTGACAGGCACGTCGCCGCTGCCAGGGGAGTGACTTTGATTGACAGGTCAGGTATCATGAATCAATCCGATTGGATGAAAAAATGACCCAAACGCGCTGATTGGCCACGGGCGCAGAGAGCTGCGCCCGGAGGAGAATCTTGAAGTGACCAATTAGAGACCAGCATGAAGTCACATGGAAGCCAAAAGTTTAAGAGCCCACATACACACTCATTAGGCCGGCGCCCCTCGCTATTGAAACGTATGAAACAACCCAGAATAAACCCAATATGGAATGGAAAGGCTTACGAATTTCAAAGTAAAACCCATTGTATGAGTGAACACTGAACAGATATGGTAATTACTTTTTATTATGTTATTTATGTTTACTGTGTCTACACTTTTTTCCTGAAATTTTGATGGGGGCAGCGCCCTAGCGCCCCCTATTGACTGGCCGCCACTGGGTACCAGTAACCTGTTTGATCATTCAGAGGTAAGCTAAGGGCACACAGAGCCACAGTGAAAGCAAAACATCTCCAAGGCCGAAGGGAGGAGAGGATGAGAGGCCTGTGGCCTGCTGATTGCAGCATTGTGAGGAAGAGTTTTAATGGTCTGTATTATCTGCCCTGACCCCTCAGACACCTGGGTGGAGAGTTATGTCAGTGTAGGGAGGGTTTGTTGTGTTTCAGGCCCAGAGGTTCGTGTTCTGGGAAGATGGGACCAACATGTGCAGCCAGAGGGCACCAACGAAGGGCGGGCTAAGTCTAAACCACAGCCACTCCCCACCTGCTTCTGACCAATAAGAGTTAATTACACACACATAGTGCGAATTTATTAAAATTAATGTAATGACGCTTGTTTATCTGTCTGACGTCTGCCTGATTTCACGTGAATGCAACATCAAGAATACGTTCAGATATGCAACCGCACCGCTAGATGGGGGGAATTCCTACATACTGGGGCTTTAAACATAGAAAATAACCTTTTATTCAGGCAGCAATAAAAAATCCACCAATGAAACCTTGGAAGCGTGAGGTAAACACACTGTAAAAAGTAACCAGCCCAATAAGTTATCCCGACATGTTTTTATAATTTAAATCAACTCAACATAATGAATTGAGGAATTTAAACGTAATTTAATGAGTTATTGGTATCCCAATTTAAGAGCTTAAGCCAGTTTAATGAAATGGAAATTTCAATGAGTCAACCTAACTTGAGAACATGAGTTTTACCAACAGTAACTGAATCTCTCATGAACTGAGCGTGACCCTTGCTGAGGTAGCCATATTAATCCGCCTAAAAAATAGTGCTTGAAATTTCGTCTTGATCTGATAACAGATTAATAATTATCATGTAAGATCTTTTTAAAATACTTCAGGAGCTCCACTCCGCTGCAGCTGACAATTAACAGAGGAAGAGGAACACTTGTTGTCAAGCAGATAGACGGTTAAAGAGAAGTGGCGGAGGACTACTTTTTATCAGCAAGATCAGGACGGCACCGGCTGCTCGGATCTCATTTCTCAACGGGCAAGTGCAGGAGAGATTCGGCGCGGAGCAGCAGGCAAGCATCGACTGGATAATGGTAAGTGGTTGCATTTATCTTTTATTTAAAAAAAAAAAGAAATCAATATTAATGTAAATTGGCTGTGGATAGTATAATTTCAGCGTTGTAACATTTGCGGGAGACATGTTGGTTAAACATTTTCATAGTCTTGTGACTAACACTTTTTAAACTTTAAGTAGTAGTTAGCAAGAGTTGTATGGCATTATTTAGAAGCATGTTCATGGTGCTCGGTAAAAGTTTTTTGAAACTGGTGCTTTGTTTGCAACGTTTGTCGAGTTAACGGCTTCACAAGGCTAGCTGTGTCAGTAATTAGTCGTGGCCCGCAAGCGCGTGCGTCTGCCATTAACGTTAGCTTCTCCTTTTTTCTCTCTCTTTTTTTCCTGCGCCATTAGCAGAGGTGGGCTGCGGTCACAAACAAGGGAAACCTGCTGATAACTGAATAGGTTGGGATTGGTGAATGTTTTTGAAGGCAGCAGTCACATTCAGTTAAGGTGGCGAAAACTCCCAAAAATAATACTTTTTAAATTTTCTGTAGTAGTTAGGAAAAGTTGTACGACTTCCCAAGGCTAACGTTAGCCGTGTCAGTAATTAGTCGTGGCCTGTGAGCGCGTGCGTCCGCCATTAAAGTTTTTTTTCTCTCTCTCTCGCCATAGAGCTCCCAGTGGTCTGTAATGTTGTTGAGGGGGAGTGAAGGTTTGTTACCGTGAGTATAAAAACTGTTAGCTTGTGTGGATTAGTGATTGCAGTCCCTGTGGAAACGCCTTAACGGTCACGGTCATTACTGGTAAAATTGTCCACTGGTGAACGGTCCATGGTGATAAAAAGGTTGGGAATCCCTGGTCTAAAGTATGTTGTGTGTGTGTGTTTTGTGTGTTTTTTTTAGGTGCTGCTATCCATAGAAGATAGGCAACAATTGGATGAAGTAGAGCTGTAAGTTTTGCAGTTTTGCCACACACAATCAAAAAAACTCATTCATCACTCAACATGGATGTGGCCTGTCTGTGCCTGTCTCCTCAGATTAGGACAGAACTCCAGCGTACCGGAGTACCTCCTGGAGAAGTTTTTACAGGACTGGATGGACTTGTGCGGGCTATTGGCAGTTTACAGAGCAGCGACCAGGAGTGGCCTTGAAAAAAATGTAAGTTGAAGGGCAGATTTTGGTTAACATTTTCATCTTACTGCATGTTTATTTGTCTTGTAGGACACAAATGGGAGAAGGACGGCTGCTCTTCTTGGCCTGCCACACTTTATCTCGGGTGAAGATTCTTCCAATGTCATCAGGATGTGTGATGTAAGAAATTATGCATTATTCTCCTTCTCTTCCTATCCTCATCTGCTTTCCTCTCTTCTTTTCCTCCTCTTATTCTCTACCCTTTTCTCTCCCTCTTCTCCTTTTCCTCCTTTACTCACTGTCTCACTCTTTCCCCTCTCATCCTCTCATTCTCTACCTCCTCTCCCTTCTCTTCCTTTCTAATTCAGCTCTCTCTTTCTACATTTCCCCTTGTCTATCCCCCCTCCTAATCTCCTTTATTTCCTTTTACTATCCCTGCTTCCCACTTAATTTCCCCTCCTTGTCTACTTCACCCTCCTTCTCTTCCTCCTTTACTTCCTGTCTCAGTCCTTCTCTCTTTTCTATATAGTGTGTTGAATTATGAAAATGGTCTTACTCTATTTCTTTTCAAGGTTCATACTGACATGCTGGATGGCACGATAAAGGGTATACAGCTGAGCTGATCGCCTGTGAAGGGAGTGAACAAGGGCCCATTCCACACAACATTTTCGACATTGCCGTCGTGGTTGCAGAGACTGTTCAGAGACATTGCACAAAGGAGAAATTAATCTCAGGCAAGATTTGTTTTTTTGATTGATGTTCTATGGAACGGGACCCTGTACACACTGACTTAACTCTCTCACACACTCTGTAACCTGCATTGATAAGATGAGTCTTTATTGTTTCTTGATTGTTGTATGCATTGGAGCCCCTCACTCACTTCAGTTGCCTCACACTCACTCTCCATCGCACACACATGCACACCACACACATCGCACACACATGCACACCACACACACTCTAATGTTTATTGATAAGATAACCCTTTATTGTGACTGGAGAAATTCATCAAGATTGTTGTTATTTCTGTTCAATAAATGTATTTGAACTGTAAGTCTATTCTGTGTGATCTTTAGTAAACTTGTTAACTTGCCATTGTGAGTCGAGACAAAATCAGTAATTTAAAGACATTAGTTTGTTCAATTTGCAACTTTAAGTTCAAAAGCTGCCTTAAAAACATGAGTTAAAGTCACTTAAAATGCAGTATAGTAAGTAGTTTGAACTAAAATCATCAAGTTTAAGTAGTACAAAATCACGAGTTACATAACTAGTATAACTGAACTTCATGAGTTGAAACAACATATAATCATAAGTTAAGTTAACAAGAGAAAGTAAGTTTTATTTAATGTACAATGTAACATTGTAAGTAATTTCAACTCAGAGTATCAAGTTCAAACAATAAATGGTCATTAATTAAGCAATTTATATAACTTACATTCCTTAGTTGAAATAAAGCTTTTGTCAAAGTTGAGTTAACTCATGTTTTTAAGGCAGCTTTTGAACTTAAATTTATAAGTTAAACCGCCCTGAAATTTATTACAGTGCAGAAAATTAATTTTCATCACGCAGCAATAAAAAAATACAATGAAACTGTGCAAGCGTGGTTGAAGAGGAACATTTCAGTTATTTGCTTAATTTTTTTTAGTTCACAACCTCTATTTTGTGTCATGGAAGGCCTGAAAGCAATTCCTTTCCTTGTTCAGGCACAGGTGGACCTTACATTTCTGACAGTAGACATAGGAGAAGTGATCGCCTGTGCAGTACTTGCATCTCTGTCGGGCTTCCCATGTTGGGAAATGATCAGTGCGATCCTTTCTCACGTCAGGGGGCACAGGAAAGGTTGGCCTTTTGCGTGGGGGAGTTTTTCCTGCTTCTGGAGAGGATAGTGGTCTGCCACACTTGATTTTGCCCTTTCCTGCACTTGTGAGAGCAGTGCCAACAGAAGCTTGAAACCTTCGCAGGGGTATGGGTTTGTGACAGTGTGCCACCAAATGTACATGTACCATCTTCGGGATCTGAAGTTGAACATGTAAAGCGCAGATAGCATGTCCAGAAGGTCCACCCCTCCCATGAACTTATTGTACGCTTCAACAGTGGCTGGTCTGGGAACCATTATGGAGGTTTTGGATTTTCGATCCCAATGCTTCACACTGCCCAGTGGTTCCATGCCGACGAAAGAAGAAAGCAGGTTGACAGCTTTGACAATGAGGTTCACTCTGAAATCATGAGACCCTCTTCCCTTTTTTTCAGATCTTTCTCCTCCATCATGTCACAGTTTTTCACCCTGTTCATTCGGACCGTGCTGATGTAGTAGATGTCTCTTTCTTTCAAGAGCTCCACCAGTGGATCTGATGTAAAGTAGTTGTCTGCAAAGACCTTGTGATTTTTTCCTGCTGGAAGGGTTGAGGTCATTTTCAGGACAACGTCTCCTGTAGCACCAACATCAGACTTTGCTTGGTCTGGATTTTCTGCTGCTTGCAACCCAGTCACCACCAGGAAATGGACTATTCTGCAAACTTCAGAAAAGTCCAGGATGAACGTTTCCGAGCGAAAATACGTTGTATCTCAACGTTTTGTTGTCCATTCATTTAACGTGAGCCAAATTGCGTTCATTATCAACGTTTCCTACATGTGACTGTACAACGTAATATTATTTAGTATTTTCGCTGGAAAAACAACATTTTAAGATATATTTCACATGGTTTTGATGACTTTTTTAGCGAGAAATGTGTGTTTTACTTTTCAAATTTATGTTGAATTAATGCAAATAAGTTTTTGTTTGTAACTTATTCGGGGAATTTGAAATTTGAAAACATGTATATTCAACGTTATTCATTGAGCTTTCTGGCTGCAAAACGCAATTTCAAGATATATTTGGGATTGTTTGAGGACATTTCTAGCGAGAAATGTGTGTTTTACTTTACAAATGTTGAATGAATGAAAATTGTTTGTCCTCCAGCGATATTTTATCCGACTGATTGTTACACTCCCCCACTATGCTGTGGGCATTATGACTGAACCACACAGTCAGATGCTGTTTCAATTACTGCATCAGAGCTGTAGAATAACATTGTGTTGTTTGCTGTAGGCCTAACTGCTTAGTGACAGTTAAAACGTACATTTCCTCATGAAATAAGATTGACAAACGATTTGTCTTCCCATAGTCGTTGCCATAACAACGGCGACGCCTTGTACTGCTAGAGACTCGTTTCCGGAGTCAAATGTTACAGTATAGTTAGCTCTTTTGAGGCCCATCGGGTTCTGTATTTAACTGCTACACTATTCAACCCTTACAAGCAATGAAAACTGTAATGTCGTAGTCATATAGGCTAGCAGTCCGGGAATTTGCAGCCCGGACCGATATATATCATCATCAATCATTTATTAATCATACGATGGGATTAGCGCTCGACACAACAAGACTTGTATAAAAGTGACATTGAGTATAAAATGACAGATTACTGTGTGTTGTCTTTCTATTTAATAGTGTGCAGACTATGATCATGGTACGATGTTTAATGAGTGGGGAGCCATGTCAACAAGAACAAACAGTGTGAAATCAGAACAGCTAGAAAGCTCTTTAACAAAATACAAATGATTCAAGTCAACTCAAGTCAATTATTTTTATTCCAAAAGAAACAGACCCATCCCCCTTCCCTCCCTCTCTCCCAAAGATATACATACCCTCTCACAAAGCCGGACACGCACAGCCTAAAGTCAAAACAAACACAAAACAGAACAAACAAACCAACAAAAAAGCACACACACTACTGCTTCTCCAGAAAATTTTGGCTCCCATGAGGGCTTCCATGTCCGTTCACTGAAAATAAACAAGAAATCTTTTTTTTTTTTAAATTGTACATGATGCATTATTGTAGGTACAAGTCCATCAAGTACAGTCCATCAAGCAAATACCAACAGTTATTCGAGGACAACAAATGGTCAAAGCAATCTTTCCTGAATTAAGGCTTTGTTTAATTAATTACACTAGCAACAAACGGCACACACAGCTTGTGTTTCACATGGACACATGGCGTCTTCAGAGTTCTGTGGAGTGATCTGAGAAAAGACAGAAAATATAGCTGTTTGGCCGAACTGTATCCTCAGTAACTGGATAAGTTTTGTCCACTCTGAAGGTCACTCTTGAGGACCGTTGAAAGTCCTCCAACCAGGCCTCTGCCTCCTCTCTGGCTGTGAAACCCCTCTCCAATGGCGTGCAGTTGCAAATAAAATGGCAGTGCCCCTCAGGCACAAGTTGCTGTTTAAATAAATGAAATACAATGTTAGTAAATCAACCATATTATTTCAAAAGGCAAACTTAAAATGATCTAAGGGTTAGGTGTTGGGTTAGGGTTAACCCTAACCCTCCAATGGGCAAACCTCTGTCCGTGGCTTTTTACATAAGATGTTAGTGACAGAATAATTGGACATGTTCATTTTTACTTGAATTAATTTATTGTATTGATATGATGTAAAGAAAGCAAAAAAAGTAAATTACAAAGTTGTTTAGAAAATAACATTTCCAGTCATCCATCAACCTGGAACCGCTCCATGAGAGTGATGCACCACCATTTCCTGATGCATGCCATTTTCCTCTAAAAGAAATAATAGAATATTGAAGTTGAAGGGTAATGGTAATTTTCAGTCAAAAATGAGTATTTATGTGAATTACTGCTGTTTTACAGCTTAAAGTAGGGAAGCAAGGATTAATAGTGGTGCGTTAATTTGCGTTTCACTTCAAGTCCCATTTGAGAAGAAAAGCACCTGAGAGAACCAAAATGGAGCATCTGTGCTCAGACTCAGTGGGGGGGCGACCCCCATTTCGAAGGACCGCCATTCCGGTTACATGCTGCTATTCCGACATGCCGCGATTTCGACATTGACTTCTAATTGTCGGAATAGCGGCATTAACATTATTTTTCAGGTGTCCCACTATTCCGAAAAAAAAAATGTTCATTGTCGGAGTAGCGGCACTTTACTATTTTTCAAACATTCCGCTTTTCCGACATTGATTGATTACCTTATAGTCAGACATATCCTTCTGATTTTTTTTTTTTTTTTCATCTGAGACACTGTTTCTCATACACAAATACATAGGCCTATTAGAGAAGAAAAAACAAACCCGCAAAGTTTAAAAACACACCGGCAGCAGCGCCCACTGATCTGCAGCTACTGAGACTGTTATTATTCTGTCACCTGAGTTAACGAGGTGCACGTGTGTTTGGAGCTGACGAGAGAATAAAGAGTGAGACAACGCGGCCCTGAAGAGGAACTGTGAAGGACTCAGCTGTAATGGAAAATGACCTAAACCGAGTCCAGTAGAGCTGTAACTGTGTAGTGGAAAGGCGTTCAAAGTAATGGTAACTATCCTGGCATCCTGGACCTGTTTTAACATAGGTAAAATGAAAAAAAAAAGATTTTCTGGGATAAACGGGCAGATTACATAAGATTATTCTTCTTTCTGCTCCCTTTTGTTGAGATTTGGGAGGTTTTTGTTTTTATTGTAGCTTATTAAAGCAGAAGTGAGTGATATATTTGTGTTAATATAAGTCTTAAATAGTTATATCTTCCGACAGCAATCACTTACATAGAGTGTTTGGACTGAATCACGGGTCTCTCAGTCCCTCTGCTCTGCTCTGAGCCGAAGAGAAAACATTTATCGTATCCTACAGTTTTTATCCAATGAGGAGAGAGAACGGCATGCAGGGCTGTGTGTGCAGCCAAGGAACGCCGTGAATGTGGTGACGTAGCGACGAGGACTGTTGGTGGGTTCAAGGAAACTCGTACTTTTCCGACCGTGAAGTGGTACCAGTTCGATCTGGTACGAGTTCACCGGTCGGAAGTTACGAGTGGCCGTTATAGTGACTTTCACCGGTAAAACAGGTCGGAAAAACACGAGTGGGTTGCCTGGAACGCTACAAAGTCGTAAGTTGTGACTTGAAGCTGTAATTTACGATTTCAAAAGCCTGCCTGGAACGCAGCATTAGCGAAAACGACCGGATCACTCACTTCTGCTTTAAAATGCAAGATCATTTTTCTGACTGATTTATTGCCCGATGCCATGTATCTCGCTTTCTTCTCCCCCCCCCTTGTCTTTGTTGTCACTTTGTTGCCGCTCCACAGAGCGCACATGGCTAATTAACATGCACGTGCTGACCATATATGGTTGTGTCTAGACGTTCCGGGGGCGGAGGTGTGTTCACGTGCGCACCATTCTTGGATCCAGTTTGATTTATCAAAGAGAAATTGCGGAGATTTGTGCACGCACAGTTTGATAGATCTGAAAAAGGTGTAAATATTTTGGGTGTCTTTTCGCCGTAGGCCTAAGTAAAACATTTAGTAGCAGCAGTTTTACACTGCTTACTTCCAGTTTTGATAAATGAGGCCCCAGGCTTCTCCGCGGCTCATCCGCAGCGCTGTCCTTGGTGCTGAAGGTGACAGGTTAACTTGACAAACAAATTGCAGTATAGTGTCAGTTTTGTTTGCGACTTGATAGTTTAGTTGTTGAGTTTAAGAACATCACTCCCTCATCAAACCAGTGATAGGCATGCTGAAAAGAAAAAAAGAGAGAGAGACGCGCCTGGGTATCGCAGCTGTGTAAAAAAAAGAAAAAAAAAGATGACGTGTCGGACTAGCGATACCAAAAAGTGTCGGAATAGCGGCATGTCTAGATAGAGGGATGTGGTAATAGCGGGCGGACCCCGCCATTCCGACGGTCTGCTAATTCCTTCCGAGGGGCCGCTGTTCCGAATGTGTTTTATTTTGAAAATTGACCGGATTCTCTCGTGGTTTGACTTCCTGAACGGCTTGACACAATCGCGCCGCGGGAACAGCCCCCACCCCCAAAGTTTCACCCAGGTGCGAGTCTGATGCAGCCGCGGCGCTCCTGCTGAAAAATAATGTCCTTGCTCTGTGCTTTGATTGGGTTTAGGCAATGTAGAGAGTTGGTTAAGTTTAGTAAAAAGATCAGGTAGAGGCCAAGAAAGTCTCTGCTAATATGCAGCTCCTCCGGGGGTCGAACCCTGATCTCTGGCGCGGGATGCTCTAACCACTGCACTACCAAAGCATTCGCTGTCATGTGTGTACCCAGTGCCTTAATGGCAGACTTTTTTCAGGTTCGGAAAGGCACCCCTTTTCCATAAATAATTAAGGGCCGGCATTCCGACACATTAAAGTAAACATTCGGAATGGCACCCTGGAACCACATTTTGGAGCCCTGCGGTGTGCGAGCCTTTCTATTTTCCTTTTAATTCAAGAATAGAAATTTCAAATAGTTCTTTTGACAACTGTCCCGCTGATGCTTGTGTTGGCCCAGCAAGGCATTCACTGTGTGGGTACAGTGTGCTTCAGTTGCTTGCCAGGCAGTTCTATGGTGAAAGACGATGACCTGAATACATCAGGGCGTGGATCCTTCCAGAACAAATTGCTAGTAGCTAGCGGCTGCATGCGGTCAAATGGTGTGACAACAGGTCAGTCACTGTCCTGAGTAGCTACCTTTCTGGACACCCAGGGAACTGCACCTTCCCTTCTTTTCAGACATCAGTGGCCAGCCGGAGGTTTTGTCTAAGTGTATGTCTTGGTTGGGGATGGGAACCACTTTGCCTCGAGCTGCGGAGAGATTCCACCACTGGGTCGTCCTCTCTCCTTCCATCTTTTTGCTACTTGCACAGACTATGTGCAATCTGTGACTGGAAGGCATAAAGCCACATGTGGTCACTTCTCGTCATTCCATTGTCAGCACAATCCCTCCTGTACACGAGCCGACATGTCACCACCACTGTGGTCTGCTATGTGCCTATGATGTGAAAGACCAGACAGTGGTACCACTTTGTTTGACCTGATGTTTGTGCGGTATAAAGATTCCAGCAAGTCAACACCTCCGGTCTGACGGTTACACCCCGCCTTTCCAAAGCCCCGCCTTTCCGACAATAGACTTCCATTCATCGTAATAGCGGGGTTTTCTATTTTGACCCCGCTATTCCGAAAAGGCCATTGGGGAAACCCCCCCACTCCGACCGGACAAACGGACGTAATCAGAAAGGAAACGGAGGCTGTGCAGTGCGCAATGCGCATTGATCCTTTTTTCCTTTTGGGGGTCAAATGGATCATGTGCATAATTAACTGCAAAACAAGCAAATACTTCATATTAATGACATATAATGTTCATTATGCTTGTAGCCTGTCTAGCCTCTACCTGGTCTTTTTACTAAACTTAACCAACTCCTTTCTTCATTGCCTAAACCCAACCAAAGCATCTCCCTCAGTCAGCTGTCACGAGCGGCTGCAGCAGCCTCGCGCCCGTGTGAGCTCAAGCCGGTGTTGTGGCTTCAGCCGTGCTCGGGGGGGGGGGTATTTATTATATATTATATATTTTACTGTGTGGAGATCTGGATGTTTTTTTTCTGTTCTATTAAGTTTTGTGTTGATTGTGATTGAAATTGTTATTGTTAAAAATATTATATTGTTCCTTTTTATGTTGTATATAGTTAAATAAAAATCTTATAACCTTGTAACATTATCTGTTCCATTTCTTATTTACAACTAAAGTAAACTTTTGAACGGCTTTTCAGTGACAAGAAATTTTTTAAACGTAATTTACAATACAATAATAATATATATGATAATAAAATAACTATTTACAAAGTTATAATAACTATTTACAAAAGATCAGCAGAAACTATTTACAGAGAACATAGATAGAGGATTGGCTGAGCAGGAGTCCCTGGTGGTGCTGCTGGAGGAAGATGGCTCGGAACCTGGTCTTCATCAACCCAAAGGCACGCTCTATGATGGAGTCTTTCTAGTTCTGACTCTCCAACCATGTGAACAGATGAACATCCTCTTGTCTTAGATCACGACCACGATAGTGAACAATACCAAGGACATACTGGTAGAGCCGTCTGCAGTAGTAAGCCTGCCCAATGGCTGACTTTGGCAGCACCAGGTTTTGCATCATGTCAAATGATATTGTGAAAGATTCACCCTCAGCATTAAGAAGATCATAAAATCTGCGTCCTCTGCGTCTATGTAACATAAATAGGGCAGATCGTTTCCGTTTTTCCTCGTCTTAGATTTCTGGGTCTTTCAGTCTGAGTTGGAGCTCAGTGCAGGTGCTGCACACATCTGTTGTGTTATTTTAAGTGCAACGTCATAACAATTACCTCTTTTTTGTGTTCTTAAAGACAGTACAGAATTTACAACTTCTTTCCAACATTTTACAACACTTTTCCTATTTTCTCCTGGGGTGAACTGTTTTTAGTTTCTCAGTTTCAAGTGTCAGTATCTCATTAAAAAAATTGTTATAATCAGTTTCTACATTAAAAATTACTTAATTACTGTAAAATTTGGTGTATAAGTCGCACTTTCCCCCCCCTTTTTTTCCATCTAAAAAGTTGGGTGCGGCTTATACACCGGTGCGACCTATAGACCAAGGTAAATGTCGGGAGCGTGCCTATGTTCCCACAGCCCTATGTTCCCTCAGCCCTATGTTCCCTCTGGACTCTCTCTACCTATCTGGCCTGTCTAGCCTCTACCTGGTCTTTTTACTAAATTTAACCAACTCCTTTCTTCATTGCCTAAACCCAACCAATGGTGGGACCAAAGGGCTGAGGGAACATAGGGCCTAATTTTCAGTGACAACAAAAGTTAGAATGAGGGAACATAGGGCTGAGGGAACATAGGGCTGTGGGAACATAGGCATGACCCCGTAAAGGTCAACCCCATTTAAAACTGGTATTAACAGCGTTCTCAGTGATCAGACTGCAGTCAGATAGAGCTGGACCACTTGAAAGTAAGGCAACCAGGGTGCATTGAGGACGGATTGTGATCCAATGGGCCAAACCTCCCGGAGGTGGTCGGGGTCGCATTGTGACCACGTTGAACACAGGTGTAATCGCTAATGCGTCCTATCCGCATACGATGAAGCGGGCAGAGGGGCGTTTCCGATGACAATGATAATTAACGAGACTCATTTGGGCCCGCCATAGCCTCCGACATAAGATAATATTATTATGGGTTTCTTTTTTTAAACCACCGTCTCTCATCTCTGTCAGTCAGCCCGTCCTCCTGCTGGTCTCTCTCCCTCTCTCTCTCGAGCAGGCACACACACACGTGCGCATGGAAAACTAATAAACTCTATGCACTATATCGCGCTAAATGTACAGTGTTTAATTACCCCGCAATCTCTTTTCTTTTTAAATATAAAATAACAAGAAAGAGCTACACCGCAGCAGAGAAACATGTGGAACCTGTATAATGTTTTTATTACCAAATAGCTAATAACTATTATTAAGTAATTTTTTATGTAGAAACTAGGGATGCACGATAAAAAATTTTTGAAACCGATACCGATAACCGGTAACTTTCTGCTTCCGAAGGCCGATACCGATAACATACTTGGAGATAAAAAAAAAAAGACTAGTGAGGACCTAACATATATCATGACATCAATACTATAAACAAACCAGTTTTGACTCTTTAAATGAAGATATTCTATTAACAAGCCTTTCAAACATTTGCTAAAAGATATCAGACAAAACTATTTGATATCTCAATGAACATCTATTTAAATAAGCTGCATTACTTATTGATATAAAAATAAAAGACTCTAGAACTGATGCAAATACTTTGCATTATTTTATTTATTTATTTTACTCATTTAAAATAAATACCAAGTGGGAAAAGTGCATCCCACAAGTTAAAAAAGCTTGGCTGGTTCAATACAAATGAATAACTTTTCAGAGAGGGGGAGAGAGAGAGAGAGAGAGAGAGAGAGAGAGAGAGAGAGAGAGAGACAGAGTTTGTGTCTGTGTGTGAGAGAGAGACAGACACACAGACAGACAGAGTGTCTGTGTGAGGAGGTGTGGGGGGGTGCAGGGGTGTGTGTGTGTGTGGTTGAGGGGGAGAGAGAGGGAGAGTGTGTCTGTGTGTTTGTGTCCCGGTGGCTTCTTACAGTTAGCTTTATGTTGCTAGCGTCGTTAGCATCGTCCTCGTAGCTTTAAAAACTCCGTCGGAGCGACGTCATGTTTCAGGTGACTGACCAGGTTTGCTCGCGCTATTTTTCCCTCCTCGTGGAGCTTCCTCTGAACATTTATTACAGATATCCAGCGAGCTGTCTTCTTTATTACCGTCCCACATTAGCGCCGTCATGTTCTGTGTTTACAAACCCAGTACGCACATTGTGCTGCGTTCATGTGTTGACGGGAATTCCCAGTTCCCGTTTTGCGAGCCGTTCTTCAGACCTTTTTATGTTCATATTTCTATGGTTTATGTGTAATAAGGGTAATTGGGACAAGTCAAGTCAAGTCGGCAACTACCAAAATTATGACCGAGTTGACGAGTTGTTTTCCGAAATGAGGAACTATTCTGATTTCAGTCAGAAAATTGTTTTTCCGATTATAGGGAGGCCACCTGAACGCAGCATTCACTGCAGGCCGCAGGTCTCATGTAGGAGTAGAGCAGAGCGCTCTGAGTGAGTGAGTGAGTGAGATTGCCTTGCCTTGCCTTGCCTAGAGCAGAGCGCTCTGAGTGAGAGCGCTTGGTAAAAAAAAACGACCCATACCGCAGTGCTGACAAAAAATATATAATAAATCTTATCGGGCCGATAAGTTATGATATCGGATTTATCGAAATTACGTCATAATTTCCTGATATCGGGCTGATAATTATCGGACCGATAACTATCGTGCATCCCTAGTAGAAACTGATTATAACAATTCTTTTTATGAGATACTGACACTTGAAACTGAGAAACTAAAAACAGTTCACCCTACAACTACGGAATGTCACAAAACTATAACGCGCCCCATTGAATTAAATTGACGTCCACTGCTCTTTTGCCGTCCATCATGGCGTCTGTAGCTACTGCGAGTGGAACGTGACGTCACATGCAAAGGGTCAATAATGACCTCCGATAAGCCTATTTCACGACTTCCGGATTGAGGTACTTCCGGTTTCCGTTACAGGGTAAAACTACTTCCGGTCACGGAAGCGCAATGGCTGAATCCAAAAATAAAAGCTCCTCAGTGTACAAATTCTAGACAAAAACAGCTGTACTTGCATTTCCATGAGTTTCTGAAAGATTAAGACCTGAGAAAGAAGTCGGTTTTAGCTACTGCTAAAAAAAAAAAACAGCATAGACCAGCATCATTTCCATGCTGGTTTTTCTAGCAGGGTAAGTTAGGCTATACGAAGAGATGATGGAAAAGACTTTGTTTAGCTTGCTTTTGAACGGCAAAATATTTAAACTAAACCGTACACTGGTTTACAACCGTTACTGAATTACTGTATATCAATGTCAGTTCTCCAACAAAACCTTCTCGCTAAAAGGTTTTATTTGTCACTGTCCAAATGGAAGGTTAGCGGCTAATCATTAGCCTACTGTAATAATGCCATACATAAAACATATTAAGCAGCAATATGTATATGTCAAAGATGTTCACTCAAACCCACATTATTTGAAACAACCTTCAAACCACACACAGCCAGTACCACTACTAAGCATAAAGCCCGCTAGCTTAATGCTAACGTAACCTCATAGACGGGCTAACAAATAAGCATCGCTATCGCCGTTCAGCAGCAAGTGACAGTGATAGCAGTAAAGCTGCTAAAATTTTAATATTCTTTAATGCGAGAAAGTTGCCGTTAAATCCCCAGCCTGTTGTCAGTTTATCCAGATATTGCCTGTTAGGAAATGTGCTTGTTTTGGGAGAAATGCAAAGGGTGCAGCGACCGGGGGCTAGTAGGCAGATGCTCGTAGCTACATCCAGGTATACTACTACTTTATCCACAGGTTTTTAGAGGTTTACCGCTGACTGGTTCAACTTTTTTTAGGAGATTAATGTTAGTCTCACTGATGAAATCTTCTGTGGCGGTCGTATTAGTTTGTTTGAATGAAAAGTGTCGCCACTCTGTCAATCGCCACTCTGTCAATCGATGTAGATTTACCCTGTATGACCTCACTTCAGAATCTTGTGAAATAGGCCTATTGGGCAAATCTTTCACCCCAGATAACCCCTGTGTAATGTTTGGGTGAAAACTGTCTTAACACTGAATGTTTGCCTTTTACTAAGTTTGATATTGTGCCTTACTGACTAACAAGTAAAACAGAGCGCCATTGTCTCACTGACTAATGAGATAAGGCTGAACCATAGCTCATCAGAACTAACACTGAACATATTCTCCACCTTGACATTACTGATCAACACTGAATATATCTCACTGATGATTGTTTTATTAGATTGAGCACATACTCATTTTACCCAATTAAACAATTAATCCTGTGTGTGGTGTGAAACATTTGCCTTTATGTACCTGTTTATGCATTCACTTTAAGTAGTAGTAAAGTTTAGTCTCATGTTTTAACTAACCTATTGTGTCTTATATTTTTGACTAACCCATTGAGTTTAAAGACAACTGAAACTTGTAAGCAAACCATATAGATTTGTGTTGAGCTTAATGCAATGAATACCAGTAACCTGTTTGATCATTCAGAGGTAAACTGAGGGCACACAGAGCCACAGTGAAATCAAAACATCTCCAAGGCCGAAGGGAGGAGAGGATGAGAGGCCTGTGGCCCGCTGAATGAAGCATTGTGAGGAAGAGTTTTAATGGTCTGTATCATCTGCCCTGACCCCTCAGACACCTGGGTGGAGAGTTATGTCAGTGTAGGGAGGGTTTGTTGTGTTTCAGGCCCAGAGGTTCGTGTGCTGGGAAGATGGGACCAACATGTGCCAGCCAGAGGGCACCAACGAAGGGAGGGCTAAGTCTAAACCACAGCCACTCCCCACCTGTTTTTGACCAATAAGAGTTAATTACACACACATAGTGCGAAATATTAAAAACCAATGTAACGCCTTTGTCTTGGCCAGATGCAAATTGCAGATGACAGAGAATTCTGGCTCTCTTGGGATGGTGGTTGCAGCTAACTGCTTGCAGACTGCCATTTCCTCAACAGGAGAGTTTTTTTTGTATCTGATTTCCTTTGATGATCCAATTTAATAAATAGTTAACTGCAACGTTGTTGTTTGTCCTGTCTTGGAATAAACGAACACGCAATGTCAGTTTTCCAGTTTTTTCAACCTGACAGTAACGTAGTTTATTTAAAGTCCCACTCCCGCGACCCTTTTTGGTCATTTTAAAACCAGCTCATTAGCCATGCGCATTAGCAATGCACCTCTGGAGGGTGGGCGGAGACTGCGCTGCTTTGCACCCGCCCAGCCACCTCCTCGCACCCCACCCCCCGCTTGCTGACAGCTGGACATTGTACAATTACAGATTCAGCGCGTTTAGCGTAAAACTCCACACTGGGATTTGATCCCAGACTGGAGCATAGTCCTTGCTCACGGTGCAAGCTGCTCTACCAGGTGAGCTATACCTGTTATACCTTGACAGCTACACCGAGCTGGCAAGGCTTTCACCTCTGAGCCAGATGCAGAGCGGGGCGGGAGCTTGTAGCACTAGTGCCCTCCCCTGGAGCTGTGACACGTCAGCTCCAGTCTCCCTGAAACTGCCAGTTTGAGTCTGCCATTGGTTCACAGCAATTTGAAGGCAGAAAAACTCAGAAATCACGGGAGTGGGTCTTTAATGTCAAGCTGAGTTGAGGCGCACGAGACAGTCACGTACGCACACAGTGACATGTGCAGTTTATCCTGTCAGCCTGGATTACTCCACTTTTTTACCGTCTGTTTTGTTATCAGTTTACTGTCGTGGTAAGGTTTAGCATTTTTTCCCCACCAACATGTCGAAGAGGATGTTTACAGCGATGGAGGTGCTGCAAATGCTGGGGGGAAGTGTGGACGAAAAGGAGGGCGACGTCGTCGATGACAGCTCGGACTCGGTAGAAAAAGACGCTTTTGCAGAAGGGAAAGATGTCTCGCTCGACCAAATGTGAGTAATTATTATATTATGAATTGATCTTCAATCACTGATCATGCTTTTTTTGCTGATAGTAAAATATAAAATATGCAATAAGCTGTATTAGTAAAGCAGAATTGTGCTTCAAAATGGCGTGGTATGTAAGTGTAATCCACTCATAAGATATAATTGATGACTGTGTGTGTGTGTGTGTGTGTGTGTGTGTGTGTGTGTGTGTGTGTGTGTGTGTTTTGGCATTATCAGACATAATTGATGATTACAGCCCCTCTGAACGTTTCATGCTGTTCTTCAGCGACCATGTTGTGAAGCTAGACACGGCATCAAACAGTACATGAAGGACAAGCCGACTAAGTGGGGTTTCAAGCTGTTTGTACTGGCTGATAGCAAAACAGGCTACACATGCAACTTCAATATGTACCGGGGGAGAGCGCTCACTCCTAGCGGAAACGGTCTGAGCTATGAAGCGGTTGTGAACCTGCTCCAGGTGCTCAACAGGCTACAATGTGTACGTGGACAACTTCTACACCAGCACAGCTCTTTTTCTCCATCTCCACCAGATCCGCTATGGGGCCTGTGGCACCATCACACACATGGTGTAAAACATAGACTGTTTTCAGGTTGTTGGACATGATGAAGCAGAAATCCACGTGCTAAAGGCTTCAAGGCCCCATTTGGTTCCCTCAACTGGCCAGAGACAACACAGTTCTTGAAGGAAGCCCAGCTGTACTTGACTCTGTTGGCAATGAATGATGGGACACCACAGTACCGCTCAAAGGGCCGGATCTACTAAGATCCAAGATAGCGGGCGCTAAATTGTTTGCACCCGCTAAAATATTGCATGTTTGGTTAATGCACGCAAAACAGCTGAGTAACCCACTAAATGAAAACACGTGCAAACCACAATATGTAAATGAGGGTTTTGCGCGTGGTAATCGTTTCCGCCATGGAGAGAGTGGACAGAGCTGGACGGACGAAGGGACAGAATGACATTTGATCCGATGCATACAATGACAGCATGTGTGTTCATCTCTCTCGCGCTCTGTTTAGATTAATAAACACAAATCGCTACAGGGCCCGTGTGTGTGTGTGTGTGTGTGCCGCCCATGATCCAGTGGATTAATAGAGAGCTCAGGTCGGACACACGAATCTAAACGCTCTGACCACTGACCAGAGGGATCAAAGACGGGTGAAGGCAGCGGTGACGTGTCTCAGTCCGGGACCGGGACTGAGAGATGGAGCTGAGCAGCCAGGTACTGGAGAGGAGAGGAGAGGAGCGCACTGCAGGACAGACGTGTGCCGTGCGTAACGGCGCGTATAAGACTTATAACACAGCTGAAAAACTGTTAGAGAATGACCCAGACGTGAGGAAATGCAGAGATGTAAGATCATGGGGCTCTGACAGGTATCAAACCAATAAACGCATACGTTTTGGAAAAGTTGTATCAGTTAGTACATGGTTTTCAGACGTGGTAAATAAAGACGCAAAAACAGCCACTGCAATCTCTTCCTGGTTTGGTAAATCACATTGCGTGCGCTAAATAAATCTATTTGCATCTACTCCTCCCAGTATTTTGCGCGTTCTGGCAGAAACGCCCATATTTACATATTCATCAAGGCAAACACGCCAAATGGATTGCACATGCTATTTTGCCCGTTTGAGAGACGCAATCCTCGGTGCGTCCGGTTAGTAGATCAGGTTCCACGTGTGTTTGCTCGAGCAATCACGTTTGCACATGTTATAATACACGCAAACTTTAAGTAAATCCGGCCTAAAGACGTTTAAAAAATAAAATAAAAAAAAATATATTCTTCCACGGTAAGGATAAAGTCTCGTGCCAGGAGTACACTGGGAACAGAGGTTTTTACCTGCTACACCAGGCAGGGACGCGACACGGCTTCACCGTGTTTGTTGCAGCTGTCAGCTTCACCTTGTCAAGCCTACAGTAAATGAATGCAATTTACCTCAACATATTTTTACATCCCTCCTGTTAAGATGGATTGACAGTACCTTTTTCACAGCTAATTTGCTGACTATGGGCCGGATTTACTAAAGGTTTGCGTGTATTAAAACGTGTGTAAACGTGATTGCACGAGCAAACACACGTGGAACCTGATCTACTAACCGGACGCACCGAGGATTGCGTCTCTCAAATGGGCAAAATAGCACGTGCGATCCATTTAGCGTGTTTGCCTTTATGAAATTATGTAAATATGGGCGTTTCTGCCAGAACGCGCAAAATACTGGGAGGAGTAGATGCAAATGGATTTATTTAGCGCACGCAATGTGATTTACCAAACCAGGAAGAGATTGCGGTGGCTGTTATTGTGTCTTTATTTACCACGTCTGAAAACCATGTGCCAACTGATACAACTTTGTGAAAACGTATGCGTTTATTGATTTGATGCCTACTAGAGCCCCATGATCTTACATCTCTGCATTTCCTCACGTCTGGGTCATTCTCTAACAGTTTTTCAGCTGTGTTAAAAGTCTTTTACGCGTCTGTCCTGCAGTGCGCTCCTCTCCTCTCCTCTCCAGTACCTTGCTGCTCAGCTCCGTCTCTCAGTCCCGGTCCCGGACTGAGACACGTCACCGCTGCCTTCACCCGTCTTTGATCCCTCTGGTCAGTGGTCAGAGCGTTTAGATTCGTGTGTCCCACCTGAGCTCTCTATTAATCCACTGGATCATGGGCGGCACACACACACACACACACATTATAAGTGTGTGATTGTCGCTGCAGCTGCTGTCTGTTTGTCACTATATGACGAGTTGGGCCCTGTAGCGATTTGTGTTTATTAATCTAAACAGAGCACGAGAGAGATGAACACACATGCTGTCATTGTATGCATCGGATCAAATGTCATTCTGTCCCTTCGTCCTTCCAGCTCTCTGTCCACTCTCTCTATGGCAGAATTGATTACTACGCGCAAAACCCTCATTTGAATACTGCGATTTACACGTGTTGGGTTAGCCAAACACGCAATATTTTAGCGGGTGCATAATAAATAAACGATAAACAAACAGAACTATGCTGCAGTTTGTTTGTCAAGTTAACCTGTCACCTTCAGCACCACGGACAGCGCCGCGGATGAGCCACAGAGAAGCTTGAAGTCAAGACAAACACACAAAGAGCCTTCAAAAAATGAATTTTCCATAATATGTCCCCTTTTTTAGCGCTCACTGTTCTGGAAGTATACCATTTCAGTGTTTTAATATTTGTTTCTGTTGTAGTTTTCATGTTTAATAGAAATATAAAAGTTACATATAAAAGTTCCTGTTACTCTTGTAGACATTTAAGATTATTCTTGTTCTAAGCCGTTATGTCCGTTATGTCTGACCCCCTGTACATCCGAGCAGCTGTTCTTGACCCAGCATTCGCAATGATTTGGCTGGAACATGATGTCCTTGTCAGCGATGATGTCAAGAAGGAGGTGTCTGACATGGTGAAAGGTCAGTGAATTAAGCAATATTTATATATACTATACTATATACTATTTATTATACAACAATTACCAACAAAATAAAGCGTATAATTAAATAAATATTCATGTTGATGGACATTTTGCTCTCAAAAAAAAAAGTTTTTTGCGAGTGTGCTTCCCGTTTCCATGGAAATAAATGGGGTCTGACTAATAACTGAAACACAATCAGTCACGTCAGTAGACTCCTATGTGTAATGGAACCTAGTTCACCACTACAGCAAATAGTCCGAACCTTAGTAACGACCTAGCAACAGAAATGAATTTCTAGTCCCAGATGAGTGAACTCTGAGCTGACGTTCATGTTTTAACGCGGTCTCGGACTTTCCCGAACTAAATCAATACTGCACAAACTCGACCAAGTTATAACAAAGATGTCGTTTTTTCTCTTTTCACATATGTGGCTTCTACAACCGCAAACTCTGCATGTAAATTAAGTTATAGCGCCGTGTCGCCGACACAGCTGATAGAGAAAGCCAAACGATTACTCCAGACTATTTAAAAGCCCAAAAGGCGCAAGCGAGAGAGAGGGAGAGAGATAAACATACAGGTAATCACCTCCGTTTTATCCAATGAAATATTCAGCTCCAGGCCATATTTTAAAAAACATATTCACCGCGATCACAACTCGTGTCTCTCCGACTTTGTAACGTTACACACATGGGAGGGAGTAACGGGGAGGTTTACAATATATTAACAAAAAATAAAATAAAATAATTGTTCTATAAATGTGACTTTGGCAGCTGACAGGAACAACCTACAGGAGGTCAGTGTAGTTTGTGATTTATTTTCACGAGTAATAAATGACGTTTCTGAAAATAAAAGGGGGAAAAATCCATGTTGCCATGGAGATGTATAAACAACATGACATGGCGAAGTAATATTTTCAGTGATGAGTCAGCCGTGCTGTAATGCTGATTTGAGCACGTTCTAAATGTCTTATTGACCAATCAGATTGCTTGGTCGGAACTACTTGTTGTATAATGTACATTCTTTGTACATCTACAGTATATTAATGTGCTCAAATGCACACAGGAAGACACACCACAAGTATGGCACTGTATGCTGACACTGTCTCTCACACACCACACTCATTCACTTCTCAAGCATACTTAGTTCATTTTTTTTTTAAAGTTGTCTGTGTCATAGTGATCAAATTATGATAATCACAAAACTACCAATATCAATTCACTGTTTCGAGTATTTCATGCTATATTAAGTGTTAATTAATAATTTGTTGTTCATTAGAACTGATTCTACGGGAAGTGCCGGCTGACCAGACACCCCACAGTCCAGAGGGAGAGGAGCAGCTGTTGGAGGAGGACGGTGCTGGGCTCTTCGCAGGATACCAGAAGCGCCGCAAGGTGGACACGACAAAGCCAGCAGATACTCAGCTGAACACTTACCTTAGCCTTGATACTGAGCAGACTTGTCTCACATTTTGGGAGACAAATAGAAACTCCCTCCCTGCACTTTATCCGATTGCCATTAGAGCACTTGCAGTGCCCGCAACTAGTGCGCCAGTCGAGAGAGTCTTTAGCCAGGGTGGTATTATTTTGAGACCACATCGTTCTCGTATGAAAGGCAACACTCTCTCAAATCTTGTACTTCTCAAGTGCAACAAGCTGTTAATGTACTGTATGTGTTCCTAGGCACTACTTGACTCTGTAATATACGTTTGGTTAGTATTGTAATGTTCTTTCTTCTGCTGATCCCTGGTTGGCACACTCATCTCTCTCTCTCTCTCTCTCTCTCTCTCTCTCTCTCTCTCTCTCTCTCTAGACAGCAAGTGCTTTACTAAGCACTTTGCTACTGGTGAATGAAATTAATTTAGATATGTTTTTGCAAAATGTTCATAATAAACATTTTTTTGTATCAAACATGCCATTTCTTTAAATTAGTAAAGTAGCCTTTCCCATCTACCTATAGGTCTAAATGATCAGACATGTAATGTTGTAATGGATAAATTAACAGCTTTATGCTGGTTTCAGCCATGCAGACTAGTCTGCACGCTCTTTTTTGACATTGACATTAGGAAGATAAGATTTTTCTCTTCAAGATATAATCCTGGGTGCTTTGTTGGTGGGGCTGGGGGATAATGGTGAGGGACTTGACTTGACATAACCTTGTGACTCGACTCGCCCACAAAAGAAAAGACTTGGGACTTGCTTGAGACTTGAACCAAATGACTTGAGACTCGCTTGGAACTCAGATCAGAGGGACTTGGACAATTGTCTGCTACTAACTATTACGTTTGTGGAGATTTATTATGTTTGTGGGGAAGTGAAAATCTTCAGTTTTCAATGTTGTAATAAATGTAATAACGCAATGAATAATGGTCGTTGTGTTGCTTGTTGTTTATACCTACTAATAGCCTACTGACCATGCGAAATCCAGCTGCTGACTCTCCGCTCCACGATCACGGAGAGCCCCCCCCCCCCCCCTCCCCGCAAGCAGCTTTGTCATTTTCACTTCTCTCTCTCTCTCTCTCTCTCTCTCTCTCTGCTGTCTGCGGTAAATTGAATTGAATTAATAAACCTTTAGATTCTTGCCTATTTCTCCATAACAGCCAACTAACTCTCTATAACACTTCTCACAGTGGGGAGCAGCAGACCAGCCGACCATCCAGAATTCCGACTCTACACACAAGCTCTACAAACTACACAGACCATGCCTTCATCAAACAACACAGTTTCTCGACGCATCAGTGACATGGCAGAGGACGTTTTGAAGCAGCTACTACATTTTTTTTTGAAAATGTTAAGGTTCAGACACCTTCTCTAAAGCTTGATGGGATTGATATAATGGATAGAAAATGTACAAACAAGCATATAAGTTAAGTATTACAGACACATTATAAAATCTCACCAAGAGGAAAGTTTCTTTGGAATTCACAGTTGACTGGTATAAACTGGCGCAAAGCCTGGTTATGTCCCTTTCAGTTCTGTATTTTAAAAAAAAAATCCCACAGTTACTCAGGGGGCAACCACCATTCCTACATCCCACCAGTCCAACATTGGCCTCTAATTGTCTAAATGGCAACACTTCATTTTCTATTGAACACATTTTCAGATTAATGAAGGATTTTCTTATTTTAGGATTCTGATACTTGACTCCTCTCCATTCGAGGAAGTGATTTGCCAACTCACTCCAGAGGTCTGACGGAGAATGCTCTGGTCTTCAATTAATTTAATTATTTAATACTTGAAGATAAAAGAGCTGCATTCTCACGTGCACAGAAGTTGGCACGCACATCATCCAATCTCCAGAACTGTGCACCTGGGAGTGATGTTCCAAAGGTCTGAGGACTGGTCACTGCCGTGTTGAGATACGCACTGTGCCGTTGTGATGATCCGCTTTATTTATTTATTTACTTATTAATTTATTAGCGGGCGAGCAATCGCGTCGTCACGCAGCAGTAATGAAAAACAAAACACAAACAAACTATCATCTCTCTTAGCCAACCACAACAGCTTCGGTATCAGATAGTCAGTATATAGCCTATACTCAGCAGCTCTCATCACAGGAAAAAAGGAGACCTGTTACCATGTTGTTTGTGTATGTTGTGATTAGTATACACCTCTCATCTGTCTTATGCCCTGTACACACTGTGCGATTTTGGCCGTCGCAGACGAAAGACGGCGGATCGTAGGAGAATCGTGGCGAAATCTTTGGTCGTAGCTCTAAATCGGCCGTCTTACGTCGCACAGTGAGACAGGCTCTACGACGGCCGTTGTCAGCGTCTTGCGACCAAAGACGACCTGCGATTAAATTCTGACAGTGTCAGAAAACTGCTACGACCTACGTCTACTAATCAGCTGATGGACGTCTATCAGTGGCTCAGGTGAAAGAGACGAGCACTGATTTTCGAGTAAATAGTCATTAAATTTAAAAACGAATAGTTTAGCCTATCCTGTCATGTCTGGAGAGGTGTATATTCCTTTTTACTGTCGCAGAAAGAGGAGGAACATGGACAGACTCATACAGCCATCAGAAAAGTTGTGTGTGAAACTCATGGTGAAACTCTCCAAAAAAAAAAAAACCCATGTGCGGACTATGATGAGAAGCGGTCGCCTACCGGAGAATATTGACGTGTTTACGCCGGGAGAGGTGACTTCGTCCTCGTTTAGATGTGCTCTCATTACGTGACGGTACTGCTGTGATGTTCTCTAGTACCAATACAGGCCGTGATTTCATTTTTAAATGGCGTCGCTGTCTCCTCCGTCCATGTCAAAGTATAAAATGACAAACTTGTAGTGTGCATCGCCCGCCGCGCAGTTAAAGGTGAAGAGAGGAGCTCATTTGATTGGTGAAGATCTGAATCGGCTGTGTTAATCCCACTTCACGCCTTTCTCTCCTCCTCCTGTCTCCCTCCCGCCCTGTCTCCCCCTCTTTGCGAGGGGAGTGCCGGCACCGGACTGCGCTGTGCACCAAACTTTCACAATGCGCCTGGACACACCCCGTTGGCGTGGCGACTGCGCCTCATCTACAAAACTAGGGCCCAGTGTGTTCAAAATAAGTATGTGTGTGTGTCAGTTGTAATGTTAATGTTGTTAACTGGAGATGGGGAGCAGGGGGGTTGGGGGGGGGGCTCCATCAGCTGCTCCAAGACCTTCAAGGTGACGGCCCAGGATGAGACGGTGTCCTTGTCTCCTGCCGTAGACATGTCCTCTGTGGAGCCAGCAGAGGTATGTTCACTATGTGTATTATTTTATTTTAGTATTTCAGAATATGTTTGAGATATTGTAGATGATTTGGCAACCACCTCCCCCCCCCACCACCACCACCACCACCACCACCACCACCTGCGCTGGAGATTAATGAAGGATTTTCTTATTTTAGGATTCTGACACTGTCTCCTCTCCATTTGAGAAAGTGATTTGTGTCATGATACTGGACCACAGTTACCTGGCAACTCACTCCAGAGGTCTGACGGAGAATGCTCTGGTCTACATATTGTAGGAGGGTTTGTGGAACGACAAGTTATGAAGCAGCTTTCATGTGATGTGTGCCGGGACAGTTTGGTGTTTGATGCTGTACCAGCATCATTTTCAGCAAACTACCTGTGGCACCGAGTGGGGAAGAGGAGGTGCAGGAAGTTAAGGCGCAGTATAGAAATGAGCCTACCTGTAGAGGGAACAACAGTCTGTTGTTGGTTGTTGGTTCCAGCCGGAGGAGTGAGGCAGGTGCACGCCTCACTCCATGCGGGCATGCAGGGAAACCAAGGAGAACTGGTAGGCTGAGGCCCTGTTTTGAGGGTTTACATCATTATATTATTGTTTGATATGAACTGTTTTTTTTTAAATATTTTTCAGACTTGTTGCCCCGCTGGGGTTGTGAGTAGCTGGTAGCCAGTGAATGGGCACAGTTCGGCAGACCAGGTATTTTAAAGTTGTGATATATGCTGTAAATATTTTTATAGATGTAATAAAGTATTGAAGGTTTGTATTTGTGTCTCTGCAGAGAATCGGCAGCCTATTAGCTGTTTCCTGCCGTTGTTTTGTTTATTAGTTTGTCTAATCTGCCTGATAAGTGAGCTGGTAACGGGCAAAAAGAGCTGGGTGTTGCCCTTGGGCGGACTAGTTTCTTTTTTTTCTTTTTGTTTGTTTGTTTATTCTCTGCGGTAAACCCCCACTTGTTTTCAGTCGCAGGTGAAGTCTCAGTCAAGCCATCAAGGCATAAGGTGTGATCAGTGTTGTTTTCGTTAACGATGACGAAATATTTTCGTTGACGCCCCTTTTTTTCATGACGATAACGAGACGGTGACGAGATAAACATGGCTCTCTGATGACGAAAACATGACGAGACGTGTGTGAGTTTTCGTTGACGAGACGAGAACGGACGTAAATGGTGGTCGGGCTGTGATCGCCTCTACATTTCATATTGTGGATTGTCATTACTCTAAGCTTCACACGATTTAGCAACGGCTCTGTCAAAAATAGAACAACGCTGCTGAGACGAGCCGCGGTGCGCCGCCGCCCGGTGCTTCTGATTTTTTTTTTTTTACTAAAACTGACTAAAACTAGACGAAAACCTGGTTGAGTTTTCGTCGACTAAAACTAGACTAAAACTATCACATATAGAAATGACTAAAATTGACTAAAACTAATAAGTATTTTCGTCAAAAAGACTAAGACTAAATCTAAAATGCCTGCCAAAAACAACACTGGGTGTGATGTGGTTAAAATGTTTGCAGTGAAATTGAGTTGTGTGCAAACCTTAAGTGAGTTGGTGTGTAAACCTTTTGCAGTGTCAAGAGTGGTTTGTTAAACGTAATCCTGGCCTTACTAGTGATATTGATGATGTAAACTGAGGAGATACAAGTGGGCCTATAACCTGTCAAGCAGAACCCTGGAATAAAACTGTTGAAGAACTTTATTTCCTGGACTGTTATAATTTTGCTAATTAATTACCTGGGTCATTATCAAAATACGGTGATTTTCAGAGTCAAAAAAGTAATAAAAAAATAATAATAATACAAATTTAATTTAGTGGTAACTATTTATGAGCATGTTGACCATGTTACCAACTATAATGGACAACTAGAATATTTGTCTTTTTTTTTTCCTCTATCAAACGTATTTAGTTTTCACCAATGACAAATATCTATAAAAGGCTCATTACACAAAATATTGTCCAAGTTAGCTCAAAGCCAGCATGAGTCAGCATCTTACAATCTATAAATTATACTCATGTGTTTTTTTTTTTTTTTAGAGGGGATATTGTGAATATTTGTGAAACGTCTTACCATTTTTAGTTTTTTACAATCTGGACGTTATAAAGTCCAAATTGTAAAAATAAAAAAGGCTAATTATCCTTTAACATTAGAGGGTGTAAATCATCATGAACTAGCTGTCAAGGATATTAGCTTCCTCGTAGATCCTCAATACCCACCACACCTTGGATGCCCTGATGGCACTGCCCACTGCCTGTGTTGCCCTACATCAGTTTTGGAAAAAAGTGCCCATCAAAATATTCAACTCTGGCAATAAGTAGGTCGGTCAAAGACGAATAAGGATGTCAAAAGTGAAAATAAATCAAATTGGCTAAAAATGACCATTTAACCCTTGTGCTGCCCAAGTGGGTCAAATGGACCCAGTCATTCATTAGTGGGTCAGACAGACCCAGTCAGGGTGGATTGTGATTTGTAACCGTCATGATTTCCTAGCAGTGGGTCAAAAATACCCCCCCCCCCCCCACCTGGTGTGGATAGATTTTTTTTTTTAAAACCCTTGTGCTGCCCAAGTGGGTCAAATGGACCCAGTCATTCATTAGTGAGTCAGACAGACCCAGTCAGGGTGGATTGTGATTTGTAACCGTCATGATTCCCTAGCAGTGGGTCAAAAATACCCCCCCCCCCCCACCTGGTGTGGATAGATTTCTTTTTTTTTAAAAAACCCTTGTGCTGCCCAAGTGGGTCAAATGGACCCAGTCATTCATTAGTGGGTCAGACAGACCCAGTCAGGGTGGATTGTGATTTGTAACCGTCATGATTCCCTAGCAGTGGGTCAAAAATACCCCCCCCCCCCCCCCCCCCCCCCCCACCTGGTGTGGATAGATTTTTTTTTTTAAAAACCCTTGTGCTGCCCAAGTGGGTCAAATGGACCCAGTCATTCATTAGTGGGTCAGACAGACCCAGTCAGGGTGGATTGTGATTTGTAACCGTCATGATTCCCTAGCAGCGGGTCAGAAATACCCCCCTGATGTGGATAGAAATCTGTAACTCAAAAAGCTGTGACTCCTGATGTTCCAGCCTGGGTCAGACAGACCCAGTCCGTATGGATTGAGAATTATACCTGGTGCTGCTGGTCAAAAATACCCCCTGGTGTGGATAGAATTTTTTTTTAACCCTTGTGCTGCCCTAGTGGGTCAGACAGACTTAGTCAGGGTGGATTGAGATTTATTTATATATATATATATTTTTTTTTGTAACACCCTTGTGCTGCCCTAGTGGGTCAGACAGACTTAGTCAGGGTGGATTGAGATTTCATGTGTCAGAAATACACCACCACCTCCCTTGTGTGGATAGAATTTTTTTTTACAGTAACTCATAATCCAAGACTCCTGATGTTCCCAACTGCTCTGGACCTGTTATAACATTCCTGTGAGAGGGAGGGGTAAGGGGACAGACTCAGACTGTCAGGCAGCTTTGTGTTCCTTGATCCTATGTTTGAAAATGAATAAAATTTGTTTTTGGACAACATGCTGATTTGCTTTGCTTTGACCTTGTGTTATGTGGTACTTAGTTAATCCCTTTATTGACAACAGTTGATTTATTGACAACAGTTGGATTGAATTGACCAGAGATCCAGTCTACTCAGGACTACTCAGGTTTAAATATTAGGAGTCAGGGAAGAGTCCCATAACAGTGCACATGCACTATAATAACATAACATGCAAGGTTATTATAGCTTCAAGTTTTTCCATTTGTGTTTTAGGAAAGGATGTTTATATCAACAAAATTCCATCACAAGAGAGTAAAACTTTATTCATCCCTGCAGAGAAATTCAGATGTCAGAGAGCTCACAACATAGCTGATAACAACAGCCTAACACAGACACACACAAAATATGTTTGAAGACAGCACAGTGGCAAGGCAAGGGATGTTTGTCGCTACAAGTGGTTTTCTTTTTTTTTTAAAAAAGTTTTACAAACAGTTTGTCTCAAAGAGTTTTACATAGCATCATATAACATCAATCATCGGCCCTTAGACCCTCACGTTGATTGAGGAAAACTCCAGGAAACCCCTTCCATAACATAATATGCAGAACATTAAGTGGTTACATAATTACTGAAATGGGAGTTGAAGAAAGCAGCTTCTGGTTGGAAGGAAAGGAGAGCAGGCCGGTGTAACAGCAGGGGAAGTTAGATAGACAGAGTAAGAGTGTGAGAGTGTGTGCAGGACACCAAGGTTTATTAGGCGAAACCCGAGTAGTGGGCTGGCAGTGGTGGAGAGGGTTGGCTTATAGGGGTCGTAAAGAGGCACTGCACTCTACACAAAAAACACCTCAGTCAGAAAAGAGCAGCTGCACACTCAAGACAGACTACATTTGACTCAGCAGTGCTGTATGCACTATAATAACATGCAAGGTTATTACAGCTTCAAGTTTTTCCATTTGTGTTTTAGGAAAGGATGTTTATATCAACAAAATTCCATCACAAGAGAGTAAAACTTTAGTCATCCCTGCAGAGAAATTCAGATGTCAGAGAGCTCACAACATAGCTGATAACAACAGCCTAACACAGACACACACAAAATATGTTTGAAGACAGCACAGTGGCAAGGCAAGGGATGTTTGTCGCTACAAGTGGTTTTCTTTTTTAAAAAAAAAATGTTTTACAAACAGTTTGTCTCAAAGAGTTTTACATAGCATCATATAACATCAATCATCGGCCCTTAGACCCTCACGTTGATTGAGGAAAACTCCAGGAAACCCCTTCCATAACATAATATGCAGAACATTAAGTGGTTACATAATTACTGAAATGGGAGTTGAAGAAAGCAGCTTCTGGTTGGAAGGAAAGGAGAGCAGGCCGGTGTAACAGCAGGGGAAGTTAGATAGACAGAGTAAGAGTGTGAGAGTGTGTGCAGGACACCAAGGTTTATTAGGCGAAACCCGAGTAGTGGGCTGGCAGTGGTGGAGAGGGTTGGCTTATAGGGGTCGTAAAGAGGCACTGCACTCTACACAAAAAACACCTCAGTCAGAAAAGAGCAGCTGCACACTCAAGACAGACTACATTTGACTCAGCTCCCATCAGCAGCAGCATGTGAAGAAGAGAGAAGACAGAAGAGAATGTTGATTTCAAACCATTGACTGACTGCAAACTGCCACTGCCCAGTGGTGAGCAGTGAGCAGAAAGAAGAGGAAAAGTTCGATGGAGATTTGAGGACCTCAATGTGGAATGTGGAGAACAGGTAGGTGTTTGTGTGTGTCTCTGTCTCTGTGTGTGTCTCACTGTGTCTCTGTCTGTCTGTCTGTCTGTCTGTCTGTCTGTCTGTCTGTCTGTCTGTCTCTCTGTCTCTCTGTCTCTCTGTCTGTCTGTCTGTCTCTCTGTCTGTCTCTCTGTCTGTCTCTGTCTGTCTGTCTGTCTCTGTGTGTGTGTGTGTGTGTGTGTGTGTGTGTGTGTGTGTGTGTGTGTGTGTGTGTGTGTGTGTGTGTGTGTGTCTGTCTCCCTGTTTGTCTGTCTGTCTCCCTGTCTCCCCTAGGTGTTTGTGTGTGTCTCTGTCTCTGTGTGTGTCTCACTGTGTCTCTGTCTCTCTGTCTGTCTCTGTCTGTCTGTCTGTCTCTGTGTGTGTGTGTGTGTGTGTGTGTGTGTGTGTGTGTGTGTGTGTGTGTGTGTGTGTGTGTGTGTGTGTGTGTGTGTGTGTGTGTGTCTGTCTGTCTGTGTGTCTCTGTGTCTCTGTGTTTTTGTGTTTCTGTGTTTTTGCGTTTCTGTGTTTCTCTGTGTCTCTATTTTTGTGTGTGTGTGTGTCTGTCTGTCTGTCTGTCTGTCTGTCTGTTTGTCTCTGTGTGTGTGTGTGTGTGTGTGTGTGTGTGTGTGTGTGTGTGTGTGTGTGTGTGTGTGTGTGTCTGTCTGTCTGTGTGTCTCTGTGTCTCTGTGTTTTTGTGTTTCTGTGTTTTTGTGTTTCTGTGTTTTTGTGTTTCTGTGTTTTTGTGTTTCTGTGTTTTTGTGTTTCTGTGTTTTTGTGTTTCTCTGTGTCTCTATTTTTGTGTGTGTGTGTGTCTGTCTGTCCGTCTGTCTGTCTGTTTGTCTCTGTGTGTGTGTGTCTGTCTGTCTGTCTGTCTGTCTGTTTGTCTCTGTGTGTGTGTGTGTGTGTGTGTGTGTGTGTGTGTGTGTGTGTGTGTGTGTGTGTGTGAGACACAGATAGACAGATACTAATTTTTATCCTCTCAACTATTGAAACAAAACAAAAAAGAAATGGAACAAACACAGTGAGTGGAATGGAGGAAAAAAAAACATCTCTGAGTGACAAGACTCTGAGAGCAGCAAAAAAAAATGTATGAAAAAAAATATGGAAAAAAATATGGAAAAAAATGGAAGAAAATATGAGGCAAATCACCTGGAACTACGGACTGGAACTAACACAGTGGCTGGAATGGAGGAAAAAAAAAAAAAAACCTCTCTGAGTGACAAGACTCTGAGAGCAGCAAAAAAAATGTATGAAAAAAATATGGGAAAAAATATGGAAAAAAATGGAAGAAAATATGAGGCAAA
>NC_139898.1:688454-718454 GCF_905171665.1 Trachurus trachurus | reverse complement strand
AGAGGAAGAGGAAGAGAAGGTCCAGGTCCAGAAAAGAACCAGGGGATGCGGGTTGTGCTCGATGTCACGGAGGGACTGAGGGATCGCAATGTCACATGTGACAATTTCTTCACCTCTTATGAACTCGGACAGCAGTTGCTGAAAAGAAAGATGACCATGGTCGGCACCATTCGAAAAAACAAGCCCGAGCTTCCGCTTGAACTGCTCCAGGCGAAGGGAAGAGCTGTGTTCTCGTCGAAATTTGCCTTCACGCCAACCACCGCTGTGGTTTCTTATGTGCCCAAGAAAAACAAAAACGTGATACTGGTCAGCACGAAGCACACGGAGGAGGCCGGAGTGAGCGATCGCCGTGACAGAAAGCCGGTCATCATACTAGACTACAACTGCAACAAAGGAGGTGTCGATAACCTCGACAAGGTGATTGGAACGTACAGCTGTAGAAGGATGACCGCTCGCTGGCCCTTGGTCATTTTCCACAACATAATCGACATTTCCGCCTACAACGCCTTCGTGATATGGAGAGAAATGAACCCTGACTGGATGTCTCAGAAGCGGAACAAGAGGAGGGTGTTTCTCGAGCAGCTGGGAAAGGCGCTGGTGAGTCCATTGATAGAAAGGAGGGAGCGTCTCCCCCGTACAACAGCATCAGCAGCAATCGTACGAGGGATTCGGATGGGGGCTAGATCTAGATTTTGCGATGGACGTGAGGATGCAGCAGCAGCAGCAGCAGCAGCAGGAGCAGGAGCAGGAGCAGGAGCAGGAGCAGGAGCAGGAGCAGGAGCAGGAGCAGGAGCAGGAGCAGGAGCAGGAGCAGATAACCTCACCGGGGGGGCGAGGAAGAGGAAGAGGTGTCAGTTTTGCCCGCGGAAAAAGGACAACAAAACCTACACTTTGTGCTGCGGGTGTAAAAAATATATCTGCAAAAGCTGTTCGCTTCCATACTGCGGTGAGTGTGCTGCTGGGAATTTGGAACTTGATTGATTGATTGATTGATTGATTGATTGATTGGTGACCAGATTGATTGGTGACTAGAGTGATTGATTGGTGACCACTCTATCTATCTATCTATCTATCTATCTATCTATCTATCTATCTATCTATCTATCTATCTATCTATCTATCTATCTATCTATCTATCTATCTATCTATCTATCTATCTATCTATCTAAACATAACTTGTCATTGATCATGTTTCTGTGTAAGCTGTACAATAAAAATATGAGATAAAAAAAGATAAAGGTATGGGATATTTCTTATAATAATAATAATTTTTTGATTGATTGGTGACCAGATTGATTGATTGGTGATCTATCTATCTATCTATCTATCTATCTATCTATCTATCTATCTATCTATCTATCTATCTATCTATCTATCTATCTATCTATCTATCTATCTATCTATCTATCTATCTATCTATCTAAATGGTAAATGGTAAATGGCCTGTATTTATATAGCGCTTTACTATACCTGTAACGATACCCAAAGCGCTTTACAGTACATCACATTCACCCATTCACACACACATTCACACACTGACGGCGGAAGCTGCCATGCAAGGCGCTAACCACGGCCCATCAGGAGCAAGGTGGGTAAGGTGTCTTGCCCAAGGACACTACGGCAGCAACCGGGACAGAGCGGGATTCGAACCGCCAACCCTCTGATCATTGGACGACCCGCTCTACCACCTGAGCCACTGCCGCCCCTATCTATCTATCAAATATATATGCAAAAGCTGTTCGCTTCCATACTGCGGTGAGTGTGCTGCTGGGAATTTGGAACTGGATTGATTGATTGATTGGTGACCAGAGTGATTGATTGGTGACCACGTTATCTATCTATCTATCTATCTATCTATCTATCTATCTATCTATCTATCTATCTATCTATCTATCTATCTATCTATCAAATATATATGCAAAAGCTGTTCGCTTCCATACTGCGGTGAGTGTGCTGCTGGGAATTTGGAACTGGATTGATTGATTGATTGATTGGTGACCAGATTGATTGGTGACCAGAGTGATTGATTGGTGACCACGTTATCTATCTATCTATCTATCTATCTATCTATCTATCTATCTATCTATCTATCTATCTATCTATCTATCTATCTATCTATCCATCCATCTATCTATCTATCTATCCATATACACATAACTTGTAATTGGTCATGTTTCTGTGTAAGCTGTACAATATAAATATGAGATAATAAAGATAAAGGTATGGGATATTTTTTTATAATAGTAATAATTATAATAATAATTTTTTTATAATAGTAATAATTATAATAATAATTTTTTTATAATAATAATCCCCCCCCCCCCCCCCCCCCCTTCCCCTCCCGACCCCACGCGCGTGTATATCGGGATGAGCCCCTGCGTACGTTCCTGCATGCTTGTCTGTGTGTGTGTGTGTGGCAATCGTAATATCAGGACAGCGGGATCAATCATTGGGGACAATGTGACCCTAGGAGACAAGGGATGTCTGTTTAATGTGAGGACAACACAAGGGATAATGAAAATGTTTCAACGGTAACTCATGGCAAGTAGGATGGCAGCCCGACAAAATGGGGGGTGTTTTTAAAATCCACACCCAAATGTCAACAGTCCACAACCGGGTCACCAGGTTCTTAGGCAGGGAAGCAACATGATATCTGAATCAGACAAAAAAAAATACTAATGATTTTTTTTATACATGAAAATCTGAAATTCACTGTGGGAAATACTCATAATGAATAATAGTGATGATTCAGACATTGAGTTTGTTAATGAGAATACAGGTAAAAAGCTACAGTTTGACCCTGTTAGAGCTGCGGTTGCGTTACAACTATGCAGAAAGCTTAAAGTTGATTGCAGACAGCAGTATAGTATATTCACAGATGCTTGTGTATTAGGAGCTCCTTGCAAGAATGTGAAGATAGAAGGCGACGGGAATTGCTTCTTTAGAGCAGTCAGCGTCGCTGTGAGTGGCACTGGAGAGCATCACGGGACAATTAGAAAAGCTGTGGTGAATCACGTGCAAAGTAATGAAGCTGCATATGTCAGTATTTTGAGAAGGGGTTACCTATCGGTATCAGACTACATTATAAAATCTGGAATGAGCTCTCTAGGTAGGTGGGCGACAGAGGTGGAAATTCAGGCAACATCTGATTATTTGGGTGTCAGCATATACACATACTACACCAACCGTTGGCTTCAATACAGTTGTAACGGTTTACAGATCTCCAAACAGGGGATTTATTTGGAGAATCGTTGCAGCCATTATGAGACGGTTATTTGTGTCACAAGTCCTCAGAAGCAGTCTTGTCATGGCTACTGCAAGGTAGATGGAGGCGAGAACAGTGTTACAGCAGAAACATCCAGGTGTCTGACCTCACATTCTGACTATCCTGATTCTGATTCTCCTTCTGAGATTGTTTCACTGTCACCAACATCAATTTGCTATGATTACACAATGTGTGCATATGATGACGAATACTGGGGAAAGGACAGTGATGAACATGAAGAGTTGTCCCACCATTCTGATGGACATCAACCTCCGGGGGATTTGGAGGACACCAGTGACCATGAAGCTGACTGGCACCAATATCCCGACGGTCCACCGAGACACCGCGAGTCCGACGATTGCCACAGTGACATTACAGACCTAGATGTCCATTCTGATGGACATCAACCTCCGGGGGATTTGGAGGACACCAGTGACCATGAAGCTGACTGGCACCAATATCCCGACGGTCCACCGAGACACCGCGAGTCCGACGATTGCCACAGTGACATTACAGACCTAGATGTCCATTCTGATGGACATCAACCTCCGGGGGATTTGGAGGACACCAGTGACCATGAAGCTGACTGGCACCAATATCCCGACGGTCCACCGAGACACCGCGAGTCCGACGATTGCCACAGTGACATTACAGACCTAGATGTCCATTCTGATGGACATCAACCTCCGGGGGATTTGGAGGACACCAGTGACCATGAAGCTGACTGGCACCAATATCCCGACGGTCCTCCGAGACACCGCGAGTCCGACGATTGTCACAGTGACATTACAGACCTAGATATCGAAGGACACTTTAGTGATGATGAAGCTCGAGAGAATAATCCTGTTGAAGAGTATAATCGCCACTGCTTGCTATCAAAGAGATACGTAAAAGAGTACATTGTTGAAAATGAAGAGTGTTACACCCATGGTGATAGCCTTGAAACTGCAGGTGACTTGGAGGATAGCAGTGAAACCGATTCTGAGGATACCAGGCTTGTGAACCACTACGAGCTTTTCAACAATGAGATAGATCTCGCAGAGGGGGTTTGCGAAGACAAGGTTGAAGAGGAGGTTGTAGAAAATAAACTCTATTGGTCACTATTGAAGGAATCATGGGAATCATTTGTCAGTTGGCTGGGTGAGCGCTGGTGGGGCTCGGTGCCAGAAGAGTCAATCAGGACATTCATGGATACGTCTAAGAGACGTCGCGTTGGGGATATTGTAGTCTCAGCATACTTTGGTGACACACCCGGAGGAGTATGTTCTTTCACAGCGAAGACCGAGAATGGTGTACTGTCATTTCCTTTGCTTATCCGGCAAGGACGCTACATATGCAGTGATTTGGTAGAAGGGGATTTTTCGAGTCCGATCGAGATGCTGAGAAAGCTGGCCCGTGAAACCCTCACACACTTGCTACCCAGACCTACAACGATACCTTCCAATCCCGAATACTTTTCACTGACACATGTAGTGGAAGAGATATGCAGCGTTATAGAGTTGCTGAAAGGCGGATGGTGGGGAGCTTCCGAACCTCACCTCATAATACAATATCTACAAAAGAGGGGAAGACTCTACGCAGACCCAGCAGCAGTAATTCACTGTGTAGATGATGATAGTCTGGGATACCTGTTTGAGATTGTAAGTGCCAAGGGGCTGAGGTTGAAAGTGACATTTGATAAATCGGGCTTCATACTTGGATCGGGTGTACGTTTCTCAGAACTCACAAGTCTACTGTCACACATCTGTAGGGTTGATGGGGTACGCTTCATGACCAACTCTGCATTCTTGCGTGATGCAAGTGAACCGGAGCGTCCCATGCATGCAAGACATGTAAAGAGTATGTGAACTTGTAAGCGTTTATGCTTTAGGTACAGTGTTCAAGTACAAGTACAAGTGTTGACACCACTCAATAAAAATGTAAAGACTGGTGATGTGTTTCAGATGTCGTTTTATTCACATACATTATACCATACATTACACCACAACATTGATTACTTTATGGTTGGCAGTCATAGTAGAAGCGATACCAGTCCTCAAAAGACATATCATCATTCATCATAAAACTCAACTGTGTCCTTCTGATCAACACATCATTGCTCAACTGTGTAGTATCGACTAGACTTGTCAGGTCTTCGCTATGCTCACATCTGTCCGCATGATACAAGCCATGGCTGACTTTGTTGTAAACGTCGGAAAGAGTTTGTCCGTAGATAATGGTGAAGGACAAACGCCCGTTGATTTCACCAATGTTTTCCGAAGGGCTCTCGATTAAGACTTTGATGTTGAGTGTTTTTTCATCTACAATGGCAAAGTTGTCAGCGTAGTCACTCATTGTGTGGTACAGTGATGCGATACATTTCATCACTGCATGCGGGATTACAATGTGCCCTCTGTGACTGCGTTTACGAAGAAAAGATTTGTAGTCTAAGCCTTGAACAGATTGGTGGGTGGCGAGCCTTTTAGTGTCTTGTTGTAACATGTCAAGGCTGTCCAAGGAAGCTGATCGTAAGAGAGCTACAATGTGTCCGAGAGCCTCGTAATCCTTGTCAGCACAGGGTTGTTGGGAAGGTATGCACACATAGCCGTCCACACATAGTGGGAAAGAGAACGAGGAAAGTCCACCGGTTCCGTTTGTAATGCAAGCTACGCCGACTTGTGAACACATGTCACAGGTGAATTTAAACTCCCCTCGGGTGCTGCCTTCGAGGACCTCGAAAGCTCCTCTTGCCCTGTCTGACACCCAAAGGCTGTTAGACATCATGAAGGCCAAGACATTGACAAGAGCCTGCCTGTTTTCTTCGTCGTACACATGTAGTGTGCGACTGAAAGGTATTGTCTCTGTGCCTGCTATCTTCACACGGGACCCACCGTTAATGTCAACCTGCCATTCCGAGGACAGCGTGCCCAGATCGTTTGTCAGTACCCGTTTGTTGTTGTTGTCCAGGACAGCGAACTTGACTGGTATTTTTTGAAAGGTTCCTTGCTTGTATGCAGTAAGGCTCATGGCGTCGATCATGAATAGAGTGCTGGAGTTTCCTGACGGAATGAGGCTTTGCAAGTTGATTTTGAAAACTGCAGGCTGATGGGCCTCGCTGGGCCTGGTGATGGTGTGGGAGAAAATGTAATCCTTCTGACTGAAAGACATCTTGAACCAGTGTAGCTCAGGTCACAAGTTAGTCTGCAGCGTTTGTGTGATGGGTAAAATGTAGGGAATTGTATATATATGCAGATTTGTTTCGTTTCTACCTAAGAAAAATGTAACCAAAGTTAGAATCAGGACAACCACCGTTTTTCCTTCACACACAGTCCTATCTTTCGCCTCTTGTGCTCGTTATAGACGTGCTGAATAAGCCTGTGACCCGGGACCTGATTGGCAAATAGGTCCCTGTAGAAGTTTTTACAGCCTGTACAATGATACTTCACTTCCCTGTTGTCAATGTTTCTACGCGGCCTTTTGCCAAGCTTCATCGGCATGGCTTTGAGCCATTTCTTCTCCTTGAAGGTCTTGATCCATGCTTGCATGAGGGTCTCGTCAGCACAAGAGTAGGGCATGATACAGAGGACAGACTCGGGATACATAATAGCGGGTGAGCTGCATGCTGCAGGAGTGTGTATCTGTAACATGAGGATGGTCTGATACAAAAGTCCAGCCAGGTCAACTAGAGTCCTCTCACACAGCCCGCTTCTTGCTATACAAAGCCTACCAGTGGAGGAGGTGATACCCGCGTCTGCCAACATGACAGTGGGCACTGAAAGCGTAATGTCGGTCTCTGAGCAGGGTGGGAGCGCTACATCATCTTGAATTGACACTGTACCTTCTGTTATCGCCTCGCTAAGCCTCTTACCGAGCAAGATACTCAGATTTCTGTAGACATCAAGCGGTTCTAGTGACATGTCTTCAGTGATTACCTTGATACAGGTCTGTAGTTTCTCACCCGCTAGACGAGTCACATTCTCCCTGTTTGTCTTTAGGATATTCAACTCGTGGGTCCCGCTAGCAGGGATCATGTGTTCAGGGCAGTTGTTCATAATCGAGTTGAATGCCATGGTTGCCCTTTGCAACCTTTGTCTGATTGAGGTGATGGTGGTGAGCAGGTGCTGCTTGCAGTCATCCAGGTTACAGGGCCCCAGAGCATTGCTGTACATGTAGCGAGGTAGACAGTAATCAATGATGCAGTGAGCCACCAGTTTCCCAGATCGATTGACGAAGTCACTGTCTACCCGGTGAGCTATCAGGACCCTAGAGTTGGAAAAGCATTTGTTGAAAGGCTGGTAGGGGTGAGGGATGAGCTCCGTTACAGTGTCTCCGGGTTGGAGGTTGGTTACTCCTTGCTGTTTGTCACAACTGTCTGAGCCACCGTCACTGTTGACGTCGTCAGATCCACAGTCATGTTCATTCTTTGTATCTCTGTGGGGGTCATTGCGACATTTGGAGCGGTCGACCTCGCAAATGAGCGAGCCTCCAAACATGACCGTGATGCACCCTGTGTTTGCCCGGAGGTTTAAAGGATATCTGTAAAAAGTGGCTTCACAGGGGTTGCACTTGTGAAACTCATGGCACTCAACGGGCTTAACAGAGAGTCCTGTAATGTCCTGAAGCCATGTCTTTACAATTTCTACGTAGGTGGTTTTCACACTGGAGTTGCTCACTTTCAATCTGTCCAGCGTTTGCTGACTGAAGTGCTTGTTTTTTGATGATTTGATGAGACTGCTCCAAGGGAAGAACCCTGCTGCCATCTTGGAAGCGATCATTTCAGACCCTTTGCAGGTGAGCAGGTCTCTCAGTATCGCTTCAGAGTGAGAGAACATGTGGTTCATGCAGTATTTCCCTTCCTTGTAGAGTGTTCTCACCGTGAGAGTATCTCTTGACCCGGACTCGCATCCCTGCATCGGGATGAGTGTTGTGGACACCGCTGAAAAACCAGAGTCCAGCTGCAACACCGTAACATTGTCCACTCTGTGCGAGATGAGAAAAGCGCTAGCTCGATCCACTTCCAACCACCTGCCAAGGCTGTCAACGAGGGGCTGGTGAGCCAGATACAAGATTACATCTCCAGATTTGAGCTGATGCCACGGAGACGTAGAAAAGCATGAGATTCTGTCCCTCTCCAGCTTGATACAGTCTCCCCTCAGGACGCATGCTATGAAGGTGTCAGTAACAGCTGAATCGCAGGGCGAGCGCATACTCTTGAAGGCTGACAGCCCCCTGACCTTCACGGAGACCGAAGACAGGCGGCCTTGATCATCGAGGGTGTGAGTGAGAGCCACGTAGGTCTTCTTAGCTATGTGGCAGTAAACGGAGCAACTGTTTTCATATTCTAGCTTCACTCTCCTGTCTCTGACAAAGGGCCCGGTCACGTCGACCAATTCTTTAGACTCAGGGACACTGGCAACATAGACCGGGTAGCCTTCCTTGGTGAACGTTCCCCGCGGGTCTCTGACTACATGTTGGGCCGTGTTGCCTCTGCCTATCACATACATCCTCTTGAGAGTGTCCTCCACCAAGGCTGTGTGCACATAGTTGAGAAATGCAGACACCTGCTCACCGGCCTGCTCAAACTTGTCACTTATAGCAGCACGGGCTCTACGGCCAAAGTCCCTGAGGAGCTCATCTGTGTCCCGGCCGGCTCCGTGGCTACCTCTTTCGAGATACTGGACATTGGACACGTTGCTTTCGGGTACAACATCATCGGGTCCGTAGCCAACAGAGACCATGACGCTGTCAGTGTCTCCATAGATGACAGGGCAGCGGTGCTGGTAGAAGTTTGAAACACAGCTGTTTACCACAGAAATCTGATGTCTACCGTGGCCAGATATGAGAGGTCCGCAGGGGTGAGGAGCTGTTCCATAGAAGGAGTTGGCCAACACTTTACACTCTGCCTCCTGCATCTTGTAGTACACTCGCTCGGCTTTGCTGATGTCAAGGTTCATCAATTTCCTTTTGAATTCAGCTCTTTGGTTCAAATAGTACTCTACGGAAGAAGCGAATATAGCCGGGGCACGAACAAATGTACCCCGGTCGCGGTCGTACTTGAGGATGAGCGAGGCGTACTGGAATCCTTCAGCTTCCCAGCTGTAACACACCCAGCCAGATAGGTCGTGGGGGAATTTGGAGGGAGGCCAGGGGATGGTGGTTTCGGGAGAGATGTTGAGAGCGCACATGATGGAGGGATACATACTTGAGAAGTCAAATGAAAGCTCCAGTCCCATACCGGGTCCAGAGTAGTGTAGCCCAGTAAGAGGATCACATACAGCCCCTCCTTTCCACTTGTCACTCTCTCCGTTGTCACAGTCGAGCTGTGGATCCCATCGCAATCGACTCTTCAGTTTCATACCCACGGGTCCGGCCTTGACTCTGTGAGTGTCCAGTGTAAGTTTCATCTGAGGGATTTGAACCGAGTGAATGCTCTGCACAAAGCCGCCAAAGGTATCCCCTCTTCCGTGCACCACTACATCTATGTTGAGAGTGGTCCTACATCTATGGAACAGAGCTGAGACGGGGTTGAGAACTTTAGCCAACCTCGCACACAGCTGTGAGTCGACCAAGTTGTAGACGAGCACGGCGAAGAGACTCTTACCCCCCATTCTAATCATCTCATCCATCTTAGAGTAGCCCACATCTGCCACCTTGCAAAGCTTTCTAGCATCTTTCGGAGGTTTTGCGTGCAGCTCCCTGGCTTTGGCAATGACAAATGGCGCTACGTCGTTCAACTTCATGCTGGTGCACGCAAACTTGACCTCTCGTGTCCCTGTCATTCTGTACAAATCTATGATGTTCATGCCACAGCTGTTCATCTTGAAGTGGCCCAGCTTGGCTTTCTCTTTGTTGAATTTTTCAATGTGTTCAGATATCTGTTGAAGCTTGTAGTCAGTCAAAGATCCGTTCTGTAACAGGGAGCCTATACTCGTGAGCATCTTCTTGTACATTTCCAAGTAACGTACGTTTTCAAACTGCAAGAATGGTGCAGTGTCCTTTGCGAGGGCCGTGTTCACAAAGAGGCCATGCCAGGCTTGCAATATCAAGGAACATCGCCTTCCAGTGGCCTGGTCGAGAGCTTTAGCGTAGTTTGATTCCGCGTAGAAATGCACTCGCTGCTCGATCACTCTCACATCAAATTCTGCGTTGTAGACGTAGAGTAGTTCTATCCCATGCTGATAAAGAAGTTGGATCATTTTCTCCAGGACTGCCAGTTCACCATTGCATGGATAAACTACAATCCTTTTGACATCGTCTATACCGGCACATTTGGCAAGTTCATGGTCAGCCTCTGGGTAAATGTTCTGTGACACCTTACGTTTGTTATAGATAACTATCAACGTCTTCCTGTGGTGCTCTGGCGAGGTCTTGGGGATATAGGAGTTGAGCGTAACAAGAGACACGCAAGTGATCTCATGCTGCTGACCTGGCATGTCTGGTGCCACACTGGGGATCAACACGCGCCTACTGTGTTTTGACAATTGCACTCTGCCAGTGTCTACAATGTGAACCAGCTTCTTCCTGTATTCCATCATTTCTGCAACCACACGCTCGGTGCAGTAGGGAAACCTGTAAGCAAAGGACTCGCACCGTAGGGAGGCATCCCTGTACGCTTGGTCAAACACAGTCTCGATATCCAGACACGCCGCCTTGTAGAAATAGGGCATGTGTTTACTGTCAAACAATTTGGCCTCAACTTCAGATCTGTCATGATCGTAGATGAGATCGGAGGCTGCTACGATCGGCTGGTTCAGCTTCTCAGCAGGTATGAAATACACCCTACCAAACATAACACCAGAGCATAGGGCAGGCGTGTTACCATCTCGAGTAACGTAGTAGCCCGCATTGGGACAGAAGTCTCCGAAAGTCAGCGCGCCCCTCACGCTTTCCATGTACTTTTTGGCCAAGGATATACTTTTGAGTGGGAAAACCTGCGCATTTACTTCTCGCTTAATGTCATCGTGGACGACGTCAATGTACACCGGCTTAGCAGAAAAGTACTTGGACCACTTTTTCTCTACCAGATCCCAGGTTTCTTCCTCCCCGTCCTGTTCGTGAATCAAGTCTAGGTCATAGCCAACAACAGGAGCTAAACCAGTAACTTTGACGTTCACAGTGGTGTAGATGTGGCCTATATGCGGTTGGGCGTGCACCACCATTCCTCTGCATAGGAGCGCCTCATCCTGCCTGTGAAACATGACAGATTTGATCATCACCCCGACCAGGTTAGGTTCGAGCTCAGGAATGACGGCTCTGCACTCAGGGTAGATGTCAGGAAAAAGGTCCCCGAAGGGCACCGCTTTGTTCATGACTCAGGATCTCAGGAGACCTATCATTGGAACAGTTAAGCTCAGTGATCACTGACCTCAAGACCACTTGTCTTTTTGTTTTTGTTTTCCAACCTGTATTTATTGAGAGCCTAACATCTCCCCAATCTTGTTAAGGAAAAAAAAAGAAAGGTCATAGCTGACATACCACAACAGAGGTGTGGCTTATCTCAGTCAACTGGAAGAGGATCATAAGACACACAGCTGAAGGAGGAGGCACATCCAGCCACAAACACACTGTCTAACCACCTGTGAAATCGTATAGTATAGTAGTCCCAACCCTACACTGAGCACAAATCTCCAGATGGTAGTAGTGCTGAACGTGTGTAGACTGCAGATCAGCCTAACTGTGCAACAATGGCAGCTGCTAAGAAAGCTGTGAGTGTCACCACCTTAAGTAACGATGTACTGCCACACAGAGAGGAGAATACAGCCGTGGTGCAAAGTGTCACAGTGCCTCCAAACAGGGCAGCATTGTTTGTTGCGGTTGACAACGACATATTCCAAGACAAGGCGTCTGAGTTGTCCTTCCGTGCGTTGTCACCAGAAAACAAAGCAACCTTTCAATTCCTCTTATATCTGACATATTGCTGCAAAGGGGAGTTGCTGCAAGTTACTCTGGAGAACCCTGACTTTCGCAGCATGTCACCTCCCATCAGAGAGGACTTCGCCCACGGGCGCTTATTCTGCTTTGTGTTGAACATGAACACCGGGGAGTGCTGTGAAACAGACGTGCAGTCTTCTAGAGGACAGGACTCATGTAATGTCGACGACTACGTTTCCGGCAGCCAACTGTTAAGTCTCATGGATATGAGTGTCGACATGGACGTGTTCAGACACGATGACGACAACGATAATCGGTCCTCCTCCGAGCCAACAGTAGCCAACAAAGCACTGGATGAGGCGTTCAAAGCATTCATGCGACTACAATTGGTTAGGAAAAGGGCGTCCTCGCTGAACAACGCAATGATACTCATGCGAGACAACGGGGGGGAGCTCGGTGCCATCGCGGACTGGGTGGATATCCAGACTGACACACTGATTGCTGACAAAGTGGACAAGAAGAAGGTAAAGGAACTACAGGGTTCCATGTACACACCAGCGTCTCAGTCGGGGAGACAGGTGGTCGGTTTACCCGACTCTATAAGGGATCTGAATCTCAAGGTTCTGCAGAATTCTATCGGTAGGATGACGGACACTACCAGCAAAGGAGCAGGGAAACGGTTGTTCCTTTCACTCATGTCACAACTCACAATGACTCAGTGGCTAAGACATAAAGTTGTAGAAGCGGGATATAACGCCAACATCACAGAGGACAAGAAATTTGTGAAAAGGCTGAAAAGCTTCACCAGTGACCTGAGTGATACCTCGAGAAGTGACGAGGTTAGAACTGGAGGACTGTTGGTATTCAGGTACTCTCTGGAGAAACTCATCGATAGTGAAAACCCTGACCTGTTTGTTAAGTCACTGATCCACAGGCACGTGCCCATCATGAAGGTCCAATTGGACAAGGTGCTTTGTGACATAAAGAGCAAGCGAAGGACACGACAGCTCGCCTGTTTATTGAACAGTGGACAGTGTCAATGCAGGCAAACTCACAACAAGGACGGAAGCAGTGTGTGCTGTGGAGAATGTCAGATCGCCTACTCGTGTTTTTACAACATATCTGACCGACACCCCTTCGAAGTGAGCAAAGACGACCACAGCTATTACTTTGCGCGTCTATATCCTCATCTGGGTAAATTGGAGCGTCTCAGCAAAGAAATGAAACTGAAGTACGCGGGACCCAGGCAGTTTGAGAGCATAGCTGATATGGTCTTCAATATCCTGGTCAAACGCCCGATCGGCGAGAAGGGCTCACTGTACGAAGGTGCGAGTGACGTGATAGACAACAGAATGAGGAACATGAGTCTGTCTCTTGGTCACAGCCTCCCTGAGATCCACGAGTCGTTTTACCTCAAGCCGGATAATCTCGCCGACTGCACGGAAGACTGCACTGCACTGAATCCTGTTAAAGTGTACGACCGCACAATGGTACGGTACTTGTTCTGTGACACTCTGCAAGTGGGTAGGTTGTTCCAGGCATCTACAACGTTCAACTACATTATCACCAACACGGCTCCCAGGTACACAATAGAACGGGTTATGCTGTTCAACGTCACAGGCCCTGGAGAAGGTAAGAGCTACGCGAATAACGTGCTCAACTATCAATTTAGGAAAGTGAGAGGTTGCATAGAGACACTGACGTCTTTCACCCCGCAAGCCTTCAAGTACAAGCAAAGTCGTGACTCGTGTGTGGTCATAATCGATGACGCGCACATCACCCATGAGAAGAGCGTCAGGGCTGTCGATAGGGAATCCAATGTGATTCCCAATACGTTCAAGAACCTCCTGGACACCAGTGTACTCGAGAGTGATGTTGTGACCAGGGACTTGAACAGCGGCAAGGTTGACACCATCAAGTACCAAGCTGTACACAACTGTGGCTTCGTGTGGAACACCAACACTATGGGATTTGTGAGTGAGGCATGGGGCGATCGGTGTGTGGTCATGGAATCGGAATTCCCCGAACGTGTGACCCGCACACGTAGTACCAAGCAGATACAGGACACAGTGGAGAAATACAAGATGGACCGTATAGCTACGGTGTGCCTGTACAGGCAGAACTTGATTCAGGCGGCTACAATGATCGCCGAGTCTGACGTTATGCAGTTCGGTGCGAGGTACGACACTGCCAGGGATACCTGCGTGGCTGCGCTGCATGCTAGCCATATCGTGTGCACAGGAGCACTCAGTCGCAGGGTTTCGTTCTGCATAAACCAGCTGGTGTATGCTGAAGCCATGAAATTGGCATGTCATTTTGTGTTTGACCTTTGGATCCCTCCATGGACCGAGTCCCCAAACCGTAGAGATTACCCCGACCTGAGGGGTTACATGAAGCGGATGAACAAGAACAGACTGGAAGCTTTGAACAAGCTATCTTTTGGACAGATCTGTCTGGAGACAAATGCAGTCTATAAGCTTTGCACGGCAGCCTGTCTGCCAGACATTTGTCCCCGGGTGGTCGACATTCAAGGTCGCTTTGCTTGCAAAGTGCTCGGCTACATCTTCAATCAGATCCACAAGCAGAACCTGAAGACTAGTATAAAAAATGGACATTTGTGTATTTCTGGTATAGATGCTATGTTTTTCTCTGAGAAAGAGATCCATGGTGGTAACAATGTGGCACACGAGATGCTGCGGCTGTGCTCAACGTGCAAGGTCCCCGCTCGAGAGAGCAAGACCTCTTGGATGCAGACCTACATGTTGTGTAGCTACAGACTTGCCACAAATCAGAGCACTCAGCACGTCAGGAGAGGCAACTCGAATCCTAACAAGAAAGTGGCATCTATCACAGTCCCGCTGGAGGCGGTGTACGACATGCTTGCCCTCTACGCACCGAGTTCCCACTCTGGTTTTTGGGATCAGTTGGGAGAAGCAATGGTCGCAGCTTACGAGAACGGAGACGTGGAACACGGCAACGCTTTCGGGCAGTGTTTGAATGACAACGATGATGAACAGCCGCAGAGATTGACATTTGCCTTGGACTTCAACGAAGACCCACTGCGCTCGATGATATTGGAAGCGACAGCAGGCATCGAACCCCTCAAAGAACTCACGTTCAATAAGTGTATGTTGGGAGGGGAGACTTTTCAGTGCTCTGCTCCTTTATATTACGGGGGTGTTATCGCAAGGGCTATGTGTCAGAGTGCACCTGAGACGGCATATGAGGAAAGCCACTTGAGAGAATCTAGACGAGGCCCAAACGGTAGCTTCCATGGTCCCAGACTGAGCGTCTACTCACTCAAATACTCGGGTGTACCTGTGAAAAACCTCAGCTCATTTTGCACCACACGGACCGTCTATCACCAGGAGAAAATACATTTGACAGCTAGCTGTGATGATCGCAGTCACCTAGCGGAGCTAGAGCAGGATTGGGAGTGGAAGGATGCTGCCGAGGTGTTCAACAAGGTTCACGGCGCTGATGTGTTCTCTGTGGACATGTTGAAACGGGACTATGCTGCAACCATGATGGTTGTGAAGGGAGAGCTGATGACGGACAGTCCCAGACGGTCAAAGGAACTCAAAGCTATGGTAAAGGCTCTAAGTGTGTCAAACGGATGTGCAGCGCTCGCTGTGAGGACGGGAATGTCAGCTGAAACTGAAATGTCACCTCAACAGGAGTCGCCTGTGAGGAGTAGCAGCAAACAACTTAAACGGACTAGTTCTATAGACTGGAACAACGTGGTGGTGATGAAGAAGAGAATGTGACGAGACATATTATGGTTCACGAGTAGTAGACTAAGGGTAATGATCGTGTTGTTGTAATTTTTACTTTGACTGTGACACTTGTGTTTTGTTGGTGTTTCTGAGTAAAAAGAAAAAAAAAGATGAATGACAATGTTAAATTGTGACACATTTTATTGAGTGGTTTCAAACAGTGTACGGGGAATCACAAAACAATTGTACGAAAGCAGTCTCAATGTACAGTATATATTATACACAATACAGCTGCTGTCATCTCTACTGAAGAAAAGATGATGTTTTTTTTTTTCATTATTCTGTTGGTATTCCAATGATCTCGAAGGTCTTTAAAAACAATATAACACGTGTGTGTATATATAATTACAAATAAATTGAACTCCAACTAGCTCAGCTTGAAGATTCTTTGAAACAACATCTGACATTTCAGTGATACTACACAATAGGTTACATAGTTTATTACATAGTTTATTGCATACAACACACACACACACACACACACACACTAGACAACCCTAGACTCTTTTACATTCTTTCAGTCACTGAACTACAGTCAACAGCGGTTCGACACAAACAATCAGAAAGATGGTCTTGGTTATATTTGATGCTTAATATACCCCAGACAGAGAGTCTTTGACCATAGATTTATCTTCCTCGCTCATGTGAGCGGCCTGAATCCATTCTGTGTCATTCTGCAGCTCGTGGGCTGTGAGTCTCTCCGTGCTCTGGTAAGTCATCAGTTTGAAGACGATCCTTTTGATGAGTTGACGCGTCATCACATTCGGCATTATGACTGACGCATAGTGTTGATTCCCGTGACAAAAAATGCTTAGAATCAACTCGTGTACTGACACGTCTTCGCTGCCAATCTCACATATTTCGAACACAACCTTCCCTTCAATTGCCTCCACTATCAAAGCCCCCAGGCTCCACATATCTACGGCACAAGTGTATTGTATAGGACTCTTAGCCACGACAAACAATTCCGGGGGCCTGTAAGGCTCTGTCACCAAATTTGGACTCATCCATTTGGAAGATTGTCTCGAGAGGCCAAAGTCAGCCACCTTAACGTTGAGATCTTCAGTAAGCAGCACATTGGTAGACTTGAGATCTCTGTGCACAATATTCACGCTGTGCATGAACGAAAGAGCACTAGCAATCTGCATTGAGAAATGAGCCACGAAACTCAACGGGACCAACGGTATCCGCCGCCGGCCTTGGTCGGTGTAAATCACATCACCCAAAGTGTAGGGCACGTAGGACATCAGCATGGATATATTGCCCTTATCAAGTAAGCACGTGATCATGCGATTCACGTGAGGATGATCACTCAGTGCCGCGAGACAGGAGAGTTCTCTCACGGTCGTGTCATTTACACCATCATGGAAACGTTTCAGGGCGTAGTTCTCTCCAGTTTTCAAACACTTGACTTTATACACAGTTCCGTAGGAACCTTGGCCGGCGTAGCAGACTTTGCGGTATCCCTCCATTCTGGTTCCTGGTCGTTTCGGAGGAGCAGAATATGTAGAACGTAAAGGTTATGTTTAACCAACAACAAAGTCTTTCACTGTGTGCTAAACACCAATTCTCTCACAAACATCAACCCCTCTGTCAACACTCGATGTTGTCTCACTGGAGGTGAAACTTCCCCGGTCCTCTCCTAAATAAAGCCCTTTGTTTGCCCCTCCCCTTCCACACCTTAACCCTTACTGAGTAGCTATACCTCCCAACAATGAATTGTCACTCATGTGGAATCTATCCATATACTGAATCCAGAGGATCTTTTTGCATGCCAGTTGCCGTCGCGTAGAGCCTCGCTTATCTGATACTTTCACTCAAACACTTGACAAACTTGTCGTTCCGACAATGTCCGCATGTGACGTGAACATGTCTTTGTGTCTAGGCTGACATATCTAACACTGCTGTGGGTCTCATAGTAGACTAAGGGTAATGATGGTGTTGTTGAAAATTTACTTTGACCATGACACGTGTGTTTATGTTGGGGTTTCTGAGTAAAGAAAGATGAATGACAATGTTAAACGGTGACACATTTTATTGCGTGGTTTCAAACAGAGTATTGGAGATCACAAAACAAGTGTATGAAAGCAGTCTCAATGTATATACAACACAGCTGCTGTCATCTCTACTGAAGAAAAAAAACTGATGTTTTTTTTTTTATTCTGTAGGTGATTCAATGAACTTTAAGGTTTTTAAAACAACATCACATGTGTATATATACAATTACAACTAGCTCATCTGGACAATTCTTCGAAACAAGATCTGACATTTCAGAGATACCACACAATAAGTTACAAAGTGTATTGCATACAACACACACTAGACAACCCTAGACTCTTTTGCATTCTTTCAGTAACTGAACTACAGGCAACATCGGTTCGACACAATCAATCAGAGAGACAGTCTTGGTAATGTTTGATGGATATAGACTTGTAATATAGTGACAATACAATACAATACAATACAATACCGGTAACAAAAATGTATCCTTCACAATTATCATGTGGTTCTCTTGCTGTTATTGGCTTAGATTGTCTACACCCTGGACAGACAGTCTTTGACCATAGATGTATCTTCCTCGCTCATGTGAGCAGCCTGAATCCATTCTGTGTCATTCTGCAGCTCGTGGGCTGTGAGTCTCTCGTTGATGTGGTAAGTCAGCAGTTTGAAGACGATCCTTTTGACAAGTTGACACTCCATCACATTTGGCATCAGGAGTAATGCAAAGTGGGTATTCTTGTAAAAAAAAGTCTTTCGAATCACCTGGTCTAATGACACTCTTTGTCTGTCAAGCGCAGATTCTGAGAACACAACCTTCCCTTCCGTTGCCTCCGCTATCATAACCCCCAGGCTCCACATATCTATGGCACAAGTGTATTCTATAGGACTCCTATCCGTGAGAAACAATTCCGGGGCCATGCAAGGCTCTGTCACCAAATCTGGACTCATCCATTTGGAAGATTGTCTCGAGAGGCCCAAGTCAGCCACCTTAACGTTGAGATCTTCAGTAAGCAGCACATTGGTAGACGTGAGATCTCTGTGCACAATATTCACGCTGTGCATGAACGAAAGAGCACTAGCAATCTGCATTGAGAAATGAGCCACGAAACTCAACGGGACCAACGGTATCCGCCGCCGGCCTTGGTCGGTGTAAATCACATCACCCAAAGTGTAGGGCACGTAGGACATCAGCATGGATATCTTGCCCTTATCAAGTAAGCACGTGATCATGCGATTCACGTGAGGATGATCACTCAACGCGGCGAGACAGGAGAGTTCTCTCACGGTCGTCTCATTTACACCATCATGGAAACATTTCAGGGCGTAGCTCTCTCCAGTTTTCAAACACTTGACTTCATACACAGCTCCGTAGGAACCTTGGCCGGCGAAGCGGACTTTTCGGTATCCCTCCATTCTCGCGGTTATAAAGTTCTGGTTCCTGGTCGTTTAGGAGGAGCAGAATATGTAGAACGTAAAGGTTATGTTTAACCAACAACAAAGTCTTTCACTGTGTGCTAAACACCAATTCCCTCACAAACGTCAACCCCTCTGTCAACACTCGATGTTGTCTCATTGGAGGTGAAACTTCCCCGGTCCCCTCCTAAATAAAGCCCTTTGTTTGCCCCTCCCCTTCCACATCTTAACCCTTACTGAGTAGCTATATCTCCCAGCAATGAATTGTCACTCATGTGGAATCTATCCATTTACTGAATCCAGAGGGTCTTTTTGTATGCCAGTTGCCGTCGCGTAGAGCCTCGCTTATCTGAAACTTTAACTCAAACACTTGACAAACTTCTCGTTCAGACAATGTCCGCATGTGACGTGACCATGTCTTTGTGTCGGCTGACATATCTCACACTGCTGTGGGTCTCAGCTGGTTTAGGCAGCAGGAGACTTCTTAGTTTGTGGGATGAGAGTAATCTGGCCAAGTGTCGTCGCAATGTCAATTACTGCTCGTCTTCACACAACCCGCCCTATGCTCTCGTTGAGTGCAAGGACAACGGCGAAGGAATATGCATGTATCGGTGTCCTCTGGGGCAACCATCCATGTTAGTTTTCAGTCGCATGGCAGGACGAAGATGTGCTTCGGTGTGCCCCAGTGGACATTTTATGCATCTGTTTAATGGCATAGAGACTTGTCGACAGCATACTCTCTATTGCCCTCAAGGTCAAAGTGTAATACTGCCAGGCACGTCCTGGCATGACACAGTTTGCGGATATCCCGAAGATTATAAGGTAGTGGATCTCATGACCGATGTACAGCGGCCTACCCCCCTCCTTGATGCTATGAAGTCTCTGACTACAAAGTGGGTGCGGAAAATACCTGTTGCTGAAGTCAAACAGTTATGTACTGAGATGACCAGTAACGAAGAACTGACATCCTGTATGTTCAACTTTGAAAAAGTGCTACATGCCACAGTGTCACCAACAGAATCCTTGTACCACATACTGAACAGACATTCCTTTTATAACACCGCCAAGGACCTGTACGATATGGTGGTGAAACCTTTTCTTACCGATTTGGAGCCCGATGTGTCTGTTCAGCTCAGACAACCCGATCTGTGGGTAGGGGAACAGAACACACTCGTCATACCGACCAGACTAACTATCCCCATGGGCACGGAACACAGGTACATACCCACAAAGCTGAGCTGGTACACGGGCAGGTTAAGAAACAGGTTGGTGTTGGAAGCCACCGAGACTGAGATTGTGTCTGTGGATGGGCGATACAATATCACTAGGGGACTAAATTGGACACGAAATCAATCGTCCGGCTTCTTTGTGTACATGTTGGATATTTCACTGGAGGTGAAACAGTTCCGCTGTGGTCTGTTTGACTCTGTGGCCGTCAAGGTCCAGGTTACCGACAAGCATGATCGTGTCAGGAAGGAACGTTACAAGAGACTTGACATCAATTGCATGTGGAGACCCGAGCTGCGACCGACATGCAATTGCACCCACGCTCTGCTAAATTACATCAACCCAGATGGCCTGTGCTCACCCACCTGCATTTCTAACCCCTTTGCATATCTGTCTAAAGGAATTGAGGGTAGTGGTGAGAATGACTGGACGCTACGAGTTACACACGAGTCCCCCGACACCTCAATCAAAACCCAGGGTCGGGTACTCTTTGGCTCGGTCCCACCTAAAACTGAGCGCTTCTGTCTGGTCACCATGAATGTTTTCGACCTCTCGCCTGGGCCGACCCAAGATGCACCGTCAGCACCTCTGGACGTGAGGCAATGTGATGTTGTCCTTGTGGAATTTGACATCCGAGCAGAAAAGCTCCCCGATGCTCTGGATGAGCACTACTTGCACATACCTGTACGATCCCTACTGAACAGAGACAAGGCTCAGACTAGCAATGAATTACACATACCGCTAGCAGCCAAAGATACCTTACAAAGTGTCATCCGTCAGGGCTGGGGGAGGAAGGTCGGCGTGAAGCTGAGCTTCTTACACTCTGGTCGAGTCGCCCCCTACCCGGAAGAGCTTGCCGCTGCACTCGATTGGATATTGACCTTCCAGTCGAAGCAGACCCAAGCTCTGCGAGTGGTAGTCATTGACGTGAACGTCGGGACCGTGAGGTCTAATGACTTTGCGGTGATCAATAGCATGTATGGGTCAAAGTTAGAGTTGATCCCTGGGCTGCCAGCTAACACGCTAGCAGATGTTATGTTGACCAGATGGTACAATACAGACTACGACGCAGAGAACAAACTCTTAGAATGTATTGACAAGACGACCGTTGACACGCAGCCGGTCTTCCCTTTGACGGCTGAGCAGGAGCAAGCTGAGACTGTGTTGCAGGAGGTAGGGCTGCTTGTAGCCTCACACGGAGCATTCCTCAACCTGGACACTGTATCAGTGTTCCCTGAGAATAAGACAGGTTGCGAACGAGTAAAACCTGGTCGTTGGAGCGTAGGAGAGTACGTGCCCGATGACCCTTATGCAATCAGGTTACCCCACAACGAATGGTATTCAGAAAGAGCAGGATTGTTGGTCTTTGAGGAGCTATGCAAGAGATCTAACAACCGTGCGGGAATAGTTGTGTCAGTTCCCTCGGCTGACTACATCCCTATAGCCGGCTGCAAGCGGGTAGATTCACTCAACAGACATGTGAAGGCAAACCCCGAGGATGAGGATGACAATAGGGTCCATTACTCTATGCAAGACCTCACCGAGATCATCTCAGATATGGCCAAATGGGGAGTCTGTAGGTACTCCCTGGGATACCTGGACTACACCTTCAGTAACGCAGAAGGCGCGCCGACCTTCACGTCTCTGTCCCATATCGTCAATGTGGCTGCTGCAAAAGTCCGCACTCTACATTATCGCTACACGAGAAGTTCCACTTTTGGAGATGGAGAATACTCGTACGCTCATGTGGATGGAGTGTACAAACTGGAAGGGGGTATGTTTTTCCAACACGTGGCTGGGGGGATGCCACTGAGCAAAAGTTTTAGCCCGGTTCCAGGCATACCAAACCTGAGATTGGGGTTGTCCTCAGACATGAATGTAGGCGCTCCGTTATCCATCAGCGACCTCATAACCTGGCACAGAATTGAAAATGTCAAGTTTATACCACACAACGCGCATGTTGTCAGCTTGAATTACAAAGACACAGTGGTGTTCATAGATCATGACAGGGGTACAATCTGCATTCATTCACCATCTAGGAATGCACGCAACACCGGGCTGAGGTTACCCTCTGTTGGTATAGAAAAAGAAGATGACAATCATCCCTGGACGGGCTACTACATGCACACAGAAGAGCCTCTGGTATCCAAAGTGAAGAGGTATGTTTCAAACAGGGGCTCGTTGAACGCGTTGATAGTTCAACCCCTTGCGTTACTATATTGCCCTGCCACAAACCAGAGTATTGGTGGCGCTAAGCATCTACCCTCCTCAGAGATCTACTTTCGCAAGACCTACGATTGTGTGAGCGCTATGAACACATATTTGAGGGATATGAGGGATTTGTACTCTCAACTGGGTTTTGTGACCAAGAACAGTGACATAATGGTGCAGCTAACTGAGAAACGTATACTTTACATGTCAAGTCTCACATCTTCCTTATGTCTGATTGCTACTTTACTGGCAGTATTAATCAGCGTTACGTCAATCTCGATACTTTGCTCTATATGTAAAGGGAGTCGACGTGTCAAACAACGGTGTGGGAAACTGCAATGATAGAAATAATACCCATCATGAGAACTATTTGGCTCAGCTCTATCTGTCTAGTATCAGCTCTGTTTCTTCCTGGATTGCACCCCGTGTCTACTCAACATCCATCATCATCATCGTCAGCGTCAGCGTCTGCTAGCATGGATGAAACTTCACAAAGCAAAAGTCTCAAGTCCTCAGCAGAAGCTCATCAGAGCAGAAATGAAATCATCGATTCTCTGGATCACAGGGTTATACTCCACGCAAGCAGGTGGAAGATACGCACACCCAACAAACATAGTGCCTATTTCGCCTACCCATTTCTCTCTAGGATCCAACTGGACTGAGCTTGAAATTGATTACCCCAAGTGTTCTCACGTGGCATGCAGAGGCTTACCAGACTCTCACGAAGGTTGTGATCAACTGTGCTTTACCGGCACCTGGCGTGATGCGACTACAACGTTGCAAGTGGCAAAGCTTGCCTACAAGAGGGCGATGGAGTCACTGGATGCCGTTTTCAACAATCTAGCAACTCTCATGGACACACATGTTCTCAACCAGAACTGGAGCATGTCCAATTCCATATCCAAACTTTTGTCATATAGTCAAGGTAAAGTACCAGTTTTGACGGATCCTCAAGTCGTGGATGTCATGCGACACTACAGGACATTAATCGACGAAGCCCTAAGAAATGTACTGGAACATTTCCCAAGCACTTTGGCCTACGATCCCCTCAGTGTAAACTCTCCTCCTGTAGCCGACCACCTTCTAATTACTGGGTCCAACAATACAAACCCGTTCAATGAATTACTTGACACCTGGAAGAGCGGCGCGTTCAAGTTGGCCCGCACAGCTCAATGCCATCACATTCGCTTTCCAGGGAGCTCACAGGCACCTACTCTCGTGTGCTCGGGGATACAGAGGTCGGATATGACGGGTTGTGAACCTGACTTTGTAACAGAGCTGTACACTGACACACCTGTGGCGAGTCGCTTGCTGTCAAGCTTCTAGGCTGATACTGGTTGTCAAGAGGGAAACTTGGAAACCTGTTACACTCTCCGCTGGTACATGCCCTTCATCGACTCTTCAAAGGGTAACAGGACTTGTTGGCTGGACAGGCTTATGGTGAACGATACTCAGGCAAACTACAGGATTCCTCTGTGTGACTCTAGAGGAATATGTGAACCTCTGGAACGGGATGATGAGACGGTGTCAGCGTGTCATGTGAACAGTTACGGAGAGATAAGCTTTGAGTGCCCCGTAATATGCAACAACCCATGCTTTGGTCCAATCTGCTACGATCTCCAATCCGACACATATACAACCAGCAGAGCCCATGGTATCAATATGACAAATGACCTCGGTCAGTTGCGGTTCAGCAAGAGCCCCAGAATGCTGTCAAGCGTCTACTCGCACTGTCCGATGTTGATATATACATGTCTCTCAGTAGCCTTCGGGACCAATCTGATCGGTCTTCTGCATTGCTGCGGAAAGGAGAGCGTGTGATGGCGAACATTCTAGCTATGGATGCTACCCGCCCGCAAATGTATTGACAAAGCCAATGCCAATATGGCGGCTCAATCTCAAGGGGTTATATGTGGTGACTTTGAACGCATAACAGGAGGCAGCAGGTTTATGGCTGCTGTTTCCATCACCTTTTTCTGCTCTAACCCTGTCCTTTATTGATTGTCAAAATTGTTAAACTCAGATCAAGTACAAATAACAATAACATGCTGAGGAGGAAACGTGGAGACAAAGTAAAGAGGGTCTCTTGTGATGGATTATGGAGGAAATGTGTTCAGAGTGACGAGGTCTTTCTTTTTTGCTCTCCTCTCTTCACCATTTATTTTTCAGTAACAATGTCTTTGTGGTTAATTTTCCACTGATAGCCAGTGTGTGTGTGTGTGTGTGTGTGTGTGTGTGTGTGTGTGTGTCTGTGTGTGGTTACTTCCACAGCAGTCTTTATCATTCAAACCAGCTACATGGTTGTATATATATAATGTAAAGTCTTAATTATTATTGTTGTCAATGTTAATAAAAATGTTTCAGCACACCTACATTGAGGTCTCTTAAGCCAATGTCAATTGTTACGAATCACTGTAGAAATAAGGTCACCATTCACCAATTCATTTTCCCCACTGCTGGAATATTTCCTCCCCTCCCCACTTACCAGTAATTGGATGATATAGTCAGAGTCTACCGAGGGTTTTGAATATTTATAAGGGACATCAACTAGTGGTAACACTCGTCAGCAGCATTCGTATGGTAAAGAAAAAAATGTCAGCCCTTGAACAGGAGGACACCCCTTCGAGGAGAGTCTTCTCCTGAAACATCTCATATCCCTGTCGAGCCTGGGAGGAAAGAGCAAGTCAACAAGGATGACCAAGTCACTCAGCTCACCCCTCCTGATCCGCAGGTGTTTGAACTTTCCAATGTTTGACTTTGGTATGGCAAGTATGGCAAGGCTGAACTGAAGGAAGCGCTGAAGAATCAACTGTTTCTGCACAGTACTACAAGCAACACCACAGCAAAAATGCAACAGGGGTAGATGATCAGCCTAATCCCCAGGACTGGCTAACATCCAGTGATGCTGTCACGAGATACCAGACCCACAGGCTGGCAGCGGTTAGCTGGTTTCATTGCCTCGTACATACTCGCAAGGAAGCGACGAGAAACACCACTCTGTCTTTATGCCGGCTGTGCATATCATGGACCGATACATAACCACCTGTGCCAACCTCGGTGAGGACCTGGGGTGCCTGTTGAAGAACATTGGCAACATCCGAGCGGCATGCCTGTTGTTGGCCCTCAAGATGCATATTGTGAATAAGAGAGTAGTGGCAGATGACATGTGGCGACGTAAACCCGCTGGGTAGCCGAAGCATTGTGGTGCGGACCGTCGCAGCGACTCGGATAGACACGCGTCAAAATTGTACGCATGCTCAGACGTAGACGGGATAGAAGACACTGAGATGCAGATAATTGTCAAGTTGAGAGGCGCCCTGTTCCCAGCGAATGCTGAAAATACTATCAGTCTACTTTGCAAGTATCTGATCCTGGAATACCTTAGCAGGCACTCGTCAGAATTACGCCGCCAACTACCAAGAGTCTGAATCAACGTGTCATGGAGATGGCAAACGCCATTTTCCTGAAAACTGCAATGGACGTTGCAGTTTTTACAGTTCCAAAGGTGGAAGTGTATTGCAGTGTCTTGCATGCTTGGGGTTGTATGTGTATGCACTACGGACTTCCACAGAGGGGCAACATGTAGTGGATAGTCTGGATTTCGCTCTTAGAAGATCTGAAACCTGATGAGCTCACACAAGAGGAGCTGTGTGAAACTAGAGCAGCTATTCACACAGGGCTGTGTGGTGTGCAGCGGGTCCTTCGTCAACCCTGATGTACACAAAACTTTACAGCTGATATCCGGCTAGGTCATGCTTTAGTTGTAAAGCTTTCATGGAGGGAACGAATCCTAACAGCGTCCGACGCAACGCCTGAAGAGACACAGGCAAAGGAAGTTTGCCGCGAGGTCTAACCCAATGTAGTGGTGTGGCAAGAAAGGCAAGGCAGAGAGACTAAGAATGAAAACTAGCTTTTGATTGTATAGCACGGTCAGGATTTGTCTAAAAGGGCTTACAATGCATCGTTACAACATTGCAACATTCTCTGCTGCCCTTCAACCATGTAAACTGTATCTAACCATGTGTGTATTTTGTTTTTGTCAAAAGTGTAGACGTGATACAGTGGCACACAATAAAAAACATTTATTAACGAAACAAATGTCTTCTTGTGTCGAGTCATAGTCGGTTATTTGGCCACCATCGGTTTTTAGGTTGTCATCAAACCATTGGTATTTTCCCAGGACCCAAATCGGTCCCTTAATGAACCAGTCAAAGAGGTGTTTTGTTTTGTTTTACACACAACACAACATCTATTTACATTTACCATGCAGAACCTAGGCAACCCTACATTTGGGCCCTGATACCAGAGGAGAAGATTATTGAGGGAGTTCCCACAATTGTGAACTCTTATAACTCAGAGACCAAAAGCGGCGTCGGGGCCAACAATTTTCGTGCACCGTTTGGAAGAATATCCTTGGCCCCAGCGGTTTCCTGAAGACCTTCAGTTGTATCCGCTTATGAATGCATTCGAAGTGATGGCCTGACGCCTGTGCTATGACACACGTGGCCGGGACGTACGACACATTACAAGTGCAAGACTGCAAGATTGTACCTCTCGGGTTACAGAAGAGGTGACCCTGGTTTACATGAACACATACAGAAAGGAGGAGGAACGTGTCGCTACATCAAGGCCAAGTACAGAGGTCGAGAAAAAGAGCTTTTCATCTTTGCAAGGAAAGCCTGCGGTTCCAGAACGGATTTGTGGCTTTCCCAGAGTACATGTTTCACTCAAAGGATGGCTACATTCCGATCGGAGGGATCAGACGTTGCATTGTCTGCGCATCTCAAGATAACGGAGATCACGACGTTATCAAGTTGCATGCAAAGATATGAATGTCCGTCTAAATGCGAAGGTGAAGGGGTATGAAAATTGACGTGCCTGCTGGACACACATTCTTCTGTTCACTCAAGCATACACCTGTGGCCCAGATATCAACAGTGGCCTAGAAACGGACGGGGTTCAAGCACACAGCGCCGATGATTTCAGTGTGTTGGAGAGCGAGCCAACATGTGCCACTTGCCAGCCACAGCTGACACACACACGTGTCTTCTTGTGTGGCATTGTGGTAAAATACTTTGTGAAGAATGATACCCTACTGGGTGAACACATCTACCACTGTTACAACACAGGCGGTCTTTGTGGATACATCGAGAACAGATTCAAAGGACAAAAAGCTAGGCTAATATTGATACTCGGGAAGGAGCGGTGGAGAAAAGGAGCCATCGCGTTCCCTGATGATGTCACCAAGGCAGCCTACGGGTGCACTGAAATTGACGAGCTGTACCGCTGTGTTGTCTGCAGCGCCACGACCTACCTGGGATTTGACCAACTCACCCAGAGTCATCACCCACACTGTGCTGACATGAAACGCATGTTCAAGATGAAGCTGAAGGATATGCAACTTGTCCTGTGAAATGTTGTAAGCACACGTGGATTTGTTTCACATTCCCTGTTAAAAAAAACCACAATGGTTGAACAGAAATAAATGATGACATGGATTGGATGCTGTTTGTTTTTATTGGGGTCATACATGGGTACATTGGGTATTTAAACCTTCAGGTCTAACATAGTCTCACTCTCATAATCACCAAGCTTGGGTCGTTAACATCTCTCGTTGAGTTTTTGAGTTGTGAATACATGACTATTGGTTTAAGATAATCTTTAAAAAAAAACCCAAAAAAACCCAGGAACTAGCAGCGTACCTTGTTCACATTTGGTCTAAGTGGAACTTTAAAGGTACTGGAATGTATTTATCGAAGAGTCTTTGCAAGGTCTACAGCGATGACCCCACACTGCTCACCCCTAACCAGCACTCACACATTAAACCCACTGTCGGGGTATCTCAAGGTGGGGACCAACTCCACAATGAGACCAGGCAACTGATGAAATGGTTTCTAGGAGAATTTACGGGACTTGTGAAACATGAGGGGAATGGAAGCAAAGCTTTGTCAACAATGAAAAGAGTTGTGGGTCAACTATTGGAAAGGCACGGGTTTGAATTTGATGGTAGGTTGTCAATCAAGATTTTGAAAAGATAAGTTTTCCCCTTTTGTTTGTTTGTTTGTTTCTTGAACGGGTTTCTCATTCTGATCCCTCTAAAGGTATGATCAATGAACTATCATTGGATGACAGAGGGGATGGTGATGATGTGAGTTACATCAGTGCAGTGGCCATTGCTATCTTCATTGACGGCAAGGCCAACTGGGGACGAATTGCCAGCCTAATAGCCTTTGGTGCTGTGGTGTGTCGAGACCTTGACCAGAGGGGTAGAGGAAACTGTGTCGAGTTGGTGGGTGAGGAGATCTCCAACTACCTGCTGACTCACCAGAAGGAGTGGCTGGTGAATAACAAGTCTTGGGTGAGTTGTAACTAAAGGAGAATGTATAGTAAGAAAAACACATGGTCATTGTTAAATCTAATGTTTATTTTCAATCACTTTAAAGGACGGCTTTGTGATGTTCTTCAAAGAATGGCCCCTGGGATACACACTCAAGGACAAACTCATGCATTTTGCCGGAGTCACTATTCGGCTCCTGAATTCACTGTTGTTCGGACAATCTCTTAACCTCATGTAATTTACCATGGCTGTACCATCAATTTCAAACAAAATGTGTAATAAACAAATTTAAGACACACAAAACTCCAAAGTGTTGCATTGTGTTTTTTAATAAAAACAACAAACAACACAACAATAACAACAAACAATCCATAAAGTCCATAAGTCAAGCTACAAAACATTTTGGTATAGTGCGCGTAGCAAAGACCAGGGCACCCAACTTGGACGTGGAGTGCACTCTGTTGTGTATAGGACATGGGTACGTGGTAGATTTCACATTTGCCTGAACGCAGAGGACTCCTGATGTTGTCTTCTTAATAGTCACTGGGACACCCCAGAGTAAGGCTAGTCTCTGAGCTTCATTTTCCACATGAGCTCGACCTGGAGTGCCCTGAAGTCTAGTGACTACCAAGGCTTCAGAGCTTCCATGGGATTTCAAAACATCTCGAAAACGGTTCCCTAGTGATGTCACATCGGCCAGTATTGGGTTAGAGGAAAGGCCCACGGACAGTGACAGCGGATCATCAGAGCCGGGGTCCGCTATGTCTTGAGTGTTTAATGTGTCCACATACTTGAACCCAGAGTCTCCCTTATAGCAGTTTGGCAACCGTACACACTTCCTGAAGGAGTAAGGGGCCTTGTCAATAGACGACCGCCGGTTCTCCGTGTGAGCTGAGGTTAGTCTCAAATAATTAGACCCC
>NC_139898.1:600000-688354 GCF_905171665.1 Trachurus trachurus | reverse complement strand
CCGTCTACTGCAGGCTGTGCTTATTGTCCGAGTGTCACGACCAAGCCAAGGCGGCAGCACAGGCGTTGCTCGTTAGGCTTACGAGTTGGACAAAGTCCAAGGATGAAGTTTATGAATTTGAAATCCAAACGCTCAACTTCCTGATAGACAACCTGTCGACGACACCTCCTTCTGAATGGGGGGAGGTGTGTCAATCGTCTGACGTTTCAGTCGAGATGAAGATCGCTGTTGAGCTACTGTGGACTCATTTGGTGACACTTTATGCTGGCAATCGAAAGCTCCTGCTGTGTAACCTGCAATTGTTCTTCACGAGACCACAGGACTCCCTCAACCTGTGTCCGAGCGTGCTCAGAGCTGCGCTGTTTGTACACGGTAAACATGACCCATTCGCTCACCGCAAAGGACGCCACCAGAAACAACGCTTTACAAGAAACAGTCCCGTGTCGTGGCCTGACTCAGACCCCACGTCTAACAGAAGCGATACGTCCAGAGCCACTGCTGTCAACCGCCTGTGTGAGTCTCGAATGTCCCGCCTTTGCTGGCTGGCGGCCCTCTGGATCCTCGACATCGATTGCAACAAGGACACACTTCACTGGGTTTACAAACCCGAACCACATCGTAGAGTGTAGCCGAAGAAGAAACGTGACTGGTAGACCCGAGCACGGGTCGCAGAGCAATGTATCCTCTCCCCACGCTCCAAATGAAATGTTAAGGGATGTAGGCAGCTGCGTGGTGGAGCTGGAAAACAATGTGCTCCTCCACGTGCTACAGGTGAACACTGTCGGCAATCAGAAATTCAGTGCCACCGTCTTCTCCAAAAGTCTTCGACAATATGCACAGATACAGTCAAACACCACTAAAACCAAGCTGATCAGCAGACTGAGGTTCGTCTCAGATAAGAAGAAGCTGTGCTCCCAACATGGCTATAAAAACACCCGCATAGAGTTCTCTTCCAAACCCAGTCGCAGTGCCAACTACACCTCTAACGCTAAGCACTTGCTACAGCCCTACTTCAGAGGGGTGTTCGAGACCATCGCCTTGTCACAGGGAATTTGCATGACATCCACTAAACCTTTTAGAGTCAGCAACGAAAACCTGACGTCTTACATATACGGAGTGGCCAACCCTTTGACTGTGGTGATGCGCATGAAGAACACAAAGAAATATTTTCACACGCCCTTCTTCTTCTCATCCGTCAATGTAACAGGAGAGGAAAGCAGGCACCAGTTGTTCTCGTCCATGTCCATCAACTCGCAAAAAGTGAGCAACGCCGCTGAGGAGCTACGAAAAGCGTTGGGTAAAGTGGCGACTCTGGTGGAGATGCACGCTCATCTCAACAGGCTGTGTTGCGAGCTGGCTCAGGAGCGGCGAGGAATGTTGACGTCGCAGGAGAAAATGTGCGTGGTGTACCTCACGGAGACGTTCTTCGTACATGTGAGAGACCGGAGCCATCCCAAGTATTGGCCTGATTACAGAGAGGCTGTCAGAAGTGCATTCGTCGAGCGTTACCGTAGCAATTTGTCTGCATTTCAGGATAAGATTCTCACCTATTACCATCTGAGGAACCCAGAGTTTATTCACTTGGTGCCCTGGCTGCTCGACAATCCATGCTCTCTAAATGAGAAACTGATTGGAGCACACGAAGCCTACCTTAGAGAGGAGGGTAAAGTGCATGCGAGAGTTGAGCTGATTGCCGCTGTTGCCATTCACGTCAACCGAAACCCCAACTGCTGCCCACCTCACGGATTCCCCAGTCTCAATGACATCGATTTCAAAGACCTCGGATACAGTGAAGAGATGTTGCATTACGCCTTGAGCAAATTGCTCTACTCCACTCACACACCCCAACAACCACTCTCTGATGGCAGCAAATGTAATAACAAACCAGCACCCAGTACAGCTACAGTGCTGTCATCTTAGAGTAGCTACATCTCACGAGAGACATATTTAAGAGATTTAGTGTGACACGTAGAGTAGAGCGTCTATGCTCTTTCACCAGCACCCATGTCAAGTGAATACTCAGACACACAAGAGGGGACAAGAGCATCCGCCTCGGCAGCTTCTAGAGAGTCAATTGTGATGAGAGTGTGGGATATAGTAAGCAGACATTTTGACACTCTACTAGAAACAGCCAACCGCTCCGCCACGAAGAGCAAGGCTGAGACCAACATAAACTCTCAGGTTAAGGAGCTGAGAGACATTCTGACATCGTGTAGCAGGCGAATGAAGATGATAGAAGATTACATATCGGAACTGCAGCATCAGGAGTCAATTGCTACCGACGTCAACTATCCGTCATGTCAGACGACTGACTCTTCGGAATTGTCAGGTGAATGGCATTTTCTTTACATGGAAAACAGCAACGTTTTTGGTTACATGAAGCTGATTCCAGAAACACTCTCGGTTACTAGCGAACATGGTCACAGTGAAGGAGTAGCCACTTCTCTCAAGAGAGCCGAATTTACTATCCCATCAGGAGTGCTGAGAGAGGTAAATGCTGGGTTGTCAGACGACGATTCCATTCAGCCAGACCATGGTTGCGACTACGTAGTGTGTCCCTGTTGTCACATATCGTTCACGACTTCCCACTTCTGGAGGCACGCGTTGTTTGAGATTGCAGAAAGAGGCAATAGAGTGCCAGCATGGCAGTCCCTGAATCGCTCAGAGACACCTAGGTGGATAGTGGATGGCAGTTCAGGATGGAGCACCCCTATTTACAGACCCCGAACTCTAGAGTACACATGTGAAATCGGGCAAAGTCTAACAGAGCTAAACCTGAAGCATTTTCTGTCTGACTACGAATTCTCTCAAGCTCTCGATGGTACATTTCGGTGTTTAGCTTTACAGCTGAGAACTTGAACCATGTTATCTTACTCGTACCAACCTCGCATGATGATGTTCTCTCCTTCCCCACCTCAACCTCATAAGCCTCCCCAATCTCAGCAGCAACCCGTTCAAGAATGCAACAATAGGATTTTGGAAACCATAGGAGAGGACGTGGTGATCCTCGACTACCTAGTCGGAGTAATGTTGACAGACCAGGACTACCGGTACTCCTTTGTGCAATACAGGCCCACTGAGAAACATAAAAAGTGTGCAGGGTTAAAGATTGACCCCGTTGAGCAGATCAACATGTTCATCCAGACGCTGCGAGACAACTCGATATCGATAGAGACATCCCTCTGTACGCTTATGCCAGCTATGAAAAAGTCTTTGTGGATAAGAGTGTCTTTAGATGGCCTGACAGAGCTTAGCTTGGAACCTCTCTGGATGATTAAAGGGAAAGTTCAGCTCTACTCAAAGGAGCAGTGGGTCACAATCATGATAGACGACAGTTCAATGGAGCCCTGCTTCCTCGACCCTCAGTCTCACCTCCTCCTCCTCCTCTCTGAACCTCATAGAAACAGGATGGATGAGTTACTCGGATTGTCAAAAGACGCTATTGTTGATGATAACGATGATGATGATGATGAAAGTAATGATCATGATGATAACGATGATGACATCCAGCGAGAGGAACGTCGTAAAGACAAATACAAGGAGGTGAGGGTTAAAGCCGTACAGAAGCGAAGGATGTGTAAAGTCAACAATGGTAATGGTGAGGGTGAAGGTTCTGTTCCATGTAAGAAACGTACACCAACAAGGGATTACACGAGCCGCAGCTGTGAACGAAACTACCAAGGGGACAGGGAAGACGGCAAAGAAAGACATGGTACAAAAAATGTTTTGTACACAAACTTTAATCGAGGAATGCAACAAACCAGGATGACATTGAGACAACGTGCTAAAAAAGGAATGCATGTCAATAAAACGGCGAGACGACTTCCTCGTGTCCACAATAAGTCAAAGTTGTTATGCTTGCCCAGTGAAGGCAGAGCAGAACACTCGCATCCGTTTCCCTCGTCCGAGGTGTGCCAACCGCCCAACCACCATCGATCATCACCGGCCGTTTTGGGGATCACGTCCCACCTTGAACCTTCTGCTGTTGCCTCTGCTTCTCTTGTTGACCATGGGACTGCGCCACGGAGTAACGAGGAGTCGCCAAGTGCTTGTGTCTCCGCTGCAATGGATCAAGAGGTGGATCATCAGGTAGATAACGTCGTTGATGGTCAAAAGAAGAGTCGCGGTTGCTTGCTGATGTAGCCAGGCCTTCCCCTACCACCCCCACTCCTCCTCCTCCGCTATAGTACCCCTGATCTTGGTTGTGGTGCTGGTCCTTTTCATCTTCACATTTCACATCGGAAGGCCTGAGACCAAGCTTGTTTGCCAGTAGTAAACCGTATGCAGTTGGATGCAGAGACTCCCTCGTGAGCATAATCTCGTTTACTGTTAGTGAATGATCTGGCTTTCTACCCGCTAGGCTATCTGCAAACGTTACACCTGATGTGTTGAGCAGTGTCACCAGCATACAGTGGAATATGTGCACAGGTGACCCAGATTCTAACTCGCTCACAGTGTCCCTGTTGTTATACTGGATAGTATTGTGTCTCCTGTTGAACTGACTGAACCCAGAAAGAGTGCTCCTCCAGAAGTTTGTCCACAAGCTCAAAGTCTCCTCGAGGTGGGCCACGCTAACAGAAGATGGGTAGCTACACACAAGTTTAACATCAGACCCCAGCTCTGTTATGGGCAAATGAGATTTTGCATCGCCACCACCTTCGCAAATCGCCGGTTCCAGCTGCCTGACAATGTTCTCAGCCATGTGTAACAACCCCCGATCATTACATTCAGTCTTTAGCTGGTCCAAGGCTGCACGAGGGTGCCTGATCACCTCCCCGAGAAACTGCCTCACAAGCAAAACCTCCTTGCCTTCGGAGATCATCGAAGCCATCATTTTACTAAGACTGTGTGAGACGTTGGCCGACTTGTGCTCCGAGACCGTAGTCCCAACTCCGGATCTGAGAAGTATCTGGGGCAGCTCCATCATGTTCAGCCCAAACATGTCTCGTTGCTGCTGGTCAGTGGCCAAGAAGCGCGATAGGTTGTCAACTAAAGGCTTGTCAAACGCATTGCCTGCGACCGAAAGCCCCACGTGTTGCTGCTCTCCGCGAGATGAAAGCATCACATCTGCCAAGTGTGTCAATGATGATCGGTCTACGCCTGTGCTGGTGTACACGTGTCTCGTTGAAGCTGTGATCAGCCCCTGTGTGATCCTGTCGAAGAGAGTAGCCCAGTTCTTTACTGTTGGATGAGCCCTCTTGGCCAAGGAGGAGATCTTGGAACCCCAAGACAAGCAACTGTCGCAGACGGAGATATACCTGTAGAGGACCCCATCGACCACGGCTGTCACAAGATCTGTCTGTGTGTCGTAGAATGCAAGACAGGTGGAAGCTCTGCATTCGGGTATTACTGGACACCGGCCGTGTTCAAATGTCTTCATCACACCCCAGAGAGCCACAATTGCCATTTTAAGCTCCGTTTCCTTGGTGGGGTCTCGTCTGAGAGAAACATCCTGGTCAATCCAGTCACGAACGATCCTGCACACCACAGAGACCTGTGTCTCGGGGACCGAATTTTTCATCAGCAGTTTCAGCGTGTCTGGCAGCTGACCGAGCGGTACGTCCAATATCAAAGGTAGAGCACGCTCATGAGCTTCGCGTTCTTGCACTGCTTCAGACGCCGCATCGGGGGGGCTGAGGCCATTGCACACTGTCCTGAACAAAGGTTCACGCTGCTTGTGTGGCTCTCGGCCGCCAAGCTGAGACTGACCTAGTGCTGCGTTAGCAGACCTCCTCTGCTGTCTTTCACACCTCTTGGATTTCCTTCGTTTACTTGGATTAGACCTTTCTTCGTTATCACAACCCGATTTCCAGTGCGCATCCCTGTGGACTACCGGCTTGAAGGAGACCAAGTTTGTCACAGTTGCTTTCCCCGACAGCCCGAGGCTGAGGACTCTAAGTTTCTTCCATGGTAAGAAGACGCAGGGTACGAAACCGGCCAATACTGTCCAGCAGATCATGTTCCTCAGGGTCGTCTTGATGTGTTCGGAAATGTGATTTGTTGTGTAGTAGTTGATGAGGTACCGTACCAAGCAAGTGGCACTCTTGCTGTTACTCCCCAAGACGTTGTATAGCAGCAGCTCCACAGAGAGAGCCGGACTGAATGTGTTGACAATCTCCTCTATAGCTACGGCCAGCTGTGGATCCTCACTCACGTAGACCCAGGAGTCTACATCCCGATGGATAGGAATCAACCCGTGATGCTCATATTCAACATCGTCAGACTGACCCCGTTCCCGTTGACGAAACTTTCTTTTCCTGAAAATCTCTAATTCGTACGCATCCCCCCTGTCTTCCAAAGCGGCCTCAGCTAGCCGCCTCTCGCAAAGAAGAAACTCTTCTCTGGACGCACCACTCGTAGCAGCCTTCATTATCCAAGACCGTTGGGTAATACAAAGTGAGTGTTGGTTAACACCACCAACATGTTTTCTCTTGTACTTACAAATGTGTCCGGCTTAAGGGTTGAGTGTCCAAGATGTTGTTGATGCTGTTTAGAGCCTGCTGTTGTCTGTTAAGTAACAGACAGAGTCTGAGTGACGGTCCCTACCACCACCACCAGCAGCAGCAGCAGCAGCACCACCACCACAACCACCACAACCCCTACTACCAGTATGACAGTGACGACAGTGACGAAGAGGACGTGACCGATAATGAGGTGAAACGGGCCAGTGTGGCGCGGCTCTCGACTCTCAAACGCAATGCTATTGATGTGACAACAGATGTGGTTGTGGCGGAAAACCTGCTGAGACGACACGGCGATGATTCCAATTTACTAATGTACCACAAAAACTGCTCCAAAGAAATGAATCGAGCTCTCGATAAGCTTCCCATCGCATCCCACAGCGCGCAAGTCAAGTGGCCCTATAGGACATATCGTCATTGTGCCAGATACACTAGCAACATTGTGTAACCGGCAATGTGAAACCAAACACACGTCGTCCCCGTCCTTAGGTTTTTTTTTTGTATTAGCATTCACTATTTGTAGATACAGTATAGTTCAAAACAGCTCCCCTCCTTCGCAGGTCTCGCCATCACACATTTCATGCATCATGAGTGTGGTAACCATGGAACCGAGCAGCTACATGCTGAAACCACTGGAGACGGTGGAGCTCTTAGTGAAAGCTCCTGCATTCCTTGCCGACCCGAGTAGCGCATTCGCAGAGTACATGATCGACAACATTATCCGACCCTCTGCTGTCAACAGTTCCATTTCAGCTAACGCGATTGTCGTGATATCGCAGGCTCACATGGGAGTTGCCCTGTTCAAACAACAGAGAGACACAAGTCGCTTACTCGCTGGCCTTGTATACAAGTTGTTGGTCCCCGATAAGACAGTGCCCATAGGTACTAGGTTCTGCAGGCGCTACAGGATTACAGACCAGCGTGAAGCTCAGCAGGGCCTCTATGATACGATAACCAACAGCGTTCAGACCAGGGATTATAGTCAAGTGTTTCACCACACGTCTAAGGTGGTCACGATGCAATTTGGTTGCCTCCTGGGCGTTACGGTACGCTCGGTGGCTATTGATCTGATTAGAAGAGAGTTGGAGCGGGTCAGCACTTCATGGGAGCTATCGAGGACCATCGATTTGTTAAGATATTGCGTTGCCCAACCAACTTTGACAGACAGAGTCGCGCAAAGGACCAAGACCGCCAATCGCGGTGAGAAATTGGACGCTATATTGCTCATGGCAGAACTCATGTGTGGCATGATCAACATACAACCCGACGCCTTCATCTGTGCTCTGGAAAACGCTCGAAGGGTACTCGGGAGCGATAAACCCGAGGTCTTGATCGTGGGCGACACCCTGTTCCGTGTAATCTCCCAGAGAAGCTCGCATGGTACGATATGGTCTCAGATCCTCAGTGAGGACACAACACTCACCCCCGAGTTCTCAGTCTACACCATGGCGAACGAGACCAATAGAGGCGGCGGAGACTATGAGTTCACCATGCAGCAGGTCACCCAGCAGGCCCTTGGTGACAAGGACCTAGCTTTCACAGATGACTCTGCCTTCCGTGACAGTTCGACCAACATGAAGGTAAACTACATTAGAGTCGGAGGAGGACCCACTGATAAGATCCCCATAGTACACATCGACGGGGTGCAGATGGAACACGGTAGCAATAGAGACACCTCCACTGAACACAAGGCCTTCTGCAACTCTGAAGGGTTCAAATGGGAGTATTTCACAGTTGGGTGCATGGCGCCTGCCTTGAGTCAGATCAACCCCTCGCATGTGCTTTCCACGACAAACTCTGAGGACATCAACTACAAGCAGCTTGCCCAGAGGTCACCTTCAATCTCCTACCTGCACCAATATGACGGGGCTGTTGCCAGTGTCACTCTTCGTAGCCTTCACGCTGCAGGTAACCCGAAAGAGCTGTTTACCCGTGAGCGTAGGAATAAACTGCAAAACGATTTGAACGTGCTGATGAGAGCAAATCCCAACGCCGTTCCTGTAGACAAACTGGCCTGTCTAGCACATAGCAAGGACTGGTACAGTAAGATAAAGAACCCCGCTTCCGTGCTTGAGTTTGACACCCGTTGCATGGCAGTACCTCGTCCACCAAACAGCGGTCCAAAGGGAGAACATGGTGGTGTTGTCGCCCCAGAGCGATGGGTGATTAGGCCGCGGGTGACTCTTTGGAACTCATCACCCATGAACAATATCGACAACGAGGTAGCGCAGATTGGCAGTGAGTTACTCACTCACTTTGGTGACACCGAACACGCCAAACACGTGGGAGAAAACTTGACATTCCTCGATCAAGCGCTCCATCACGAGCAGGGTCTACAATCAATGCAGGACATGAGAAACGCTATCTTTCGGGGAGATAAAACTCACAACAACGTGCTGGATAACGACAACTGGACCAAGGGAAGATTATTTTGGTCTTGGATAGCCGACCCCATATGCGCCGTAAACATACGCCGTGTTCTGGCAATCAAGGAGAGTACAGGTGTACTTGCCGCTCAGGAACGTACCGTCTTGATACAACTGGAGGGGTTGATGAACGGCATCATTTCGCTGTTCAAGGGCATAGTGGGGAATAGAAACAACTCTGTTATAGCATCAATGCCTGCAGTTTTCAGTGGACCCAGAGTCGATCCACCTACAGTGACCGACCATGGTTACCCTCATTCTTTCACCTTGGATGATGTTGACTATTGCAATCTCATGTACTGGATTATCCTCCCAGCTCTAGGAGCCCGTGTCTACCGAAGGGCTAAGGAAGGCCAATTGACCACTGCCCCCACCCCACTCCAATACAGAGAGCACGAGTTAAATTTGACCAACGAGTTAAACCTGCAGAACGACAGCGCTCTCACAGCGGCGTGTTTGCCCGCCGACTGTGTCTTCTCCAAGGTTGTGCCACAGGACTCTGTAGATGTGAGCGAACAGTTTGAGCCTACTGCGTCAACACACAAGTGTTGCACCGACGCTGGATTCAGTGATACGTCCGTCGTCACATACTTGTGGGCGATCAGACGGCAGAAACTGGCGTGCATCAGTAACAACCTGGCTAAGGTGTTACTGGGGATGCATTACAGCACCCTGTTGACCCACAATGTTATACATGATCACTATGACACAAAATACTATTCAGGTATGTCCTATCTGCTGTTCAGAGGTGTGCGTTTTACCGGATGTGGTGTCTCTCTCATGCAACAAAAGTCTGCTCTATACACACTGGGCACTGAAATCATCTGCAAACCCACGGCTCACAATACACATCAGGTGCACACGGTGAACCAATACTGTGAGTCTGCCGTGATACCAGACACACTAGAGTCTCCGGGAGTGTACATACCCAATCTCTACATGAAAGACGTACGAGGCGGGGATGTCACCATAGACACAGGTGACTGTTTTGATGTGGTGGTTGCAGAGGCGTTCAACGGGTTCTGTCCAGAGTCAGACAGCGCGAGCGGCTACCGCAGACCTCATATTTTCACGACCGGTCGCTCGGTGAGGCTCAACGGGTCGGTTACACGTGACCCTCTGATGCGAGTGGATGCCTACACATGTATGCCAACTCTACTCCATCCATTCAGCTCCGTACTCCGGGCTAAGAACAAGCCCAACAACGGAAGACACCGCCACAAAGAGGAAAGTAATCATAAACTCTTCTGCAACGCCCTTCACATGGGCGAGTTTGAGAAAGGTGTACTCGACCCCATCGGTGACCCATTCAAGGATACCGTGGAGAGAGTAAACGGTGATAAGCGTACCACAGACATAATGCAGCCAACTCTTGGAGTGGCCTTCTGTGGTACTTACAGCATAGGGTATACATCTGACAAGAAGCTCATGAGCGTCAGCGACGAAACGCGGGAATCTCTGGTCGATAGGCTAGCGCCCAGAATCAGCGGAACGGGCATATTTGCCTGCAACCCAATCCACACTACCTCTCGTTTGATCAACCCCATTTTCAACAGGATATTCGAGAGCACTCGATACTCCCGTGTCCTCCAGTGTTAAAGGAGGGAAGGGGCACTTGTCATACTATCACATACCGTGTTGTTGATCGGAATCAACATGAACATGAACGTGGTGGTTCGTGTACCAACGTGGTGGGGAGGATGAACAACAGTAATGCATTCTCGCAAAACGTGACCAGGGGATTGTGCACCCTGACAGATTTCATACTCTCCTGTGGGGTTAACTTTTTCACCTCACTGTTCATGCACCCTTTGGAACAAGAGAGCAACTTAACTCTGATCAGAAAGAAAGAAGAGGCTGAGGTGGACACGGCAATAAACACGGTTTCAAGATCCATAGCAAGCTTGGATGCTAGCATAGCTTTACTGAAGGAATCTATGCATACAATTACTGTGGAAACGGCCGAGTACAACAAATTCAAGAACGAACTGACTTCTACCCAGATGCAGAGAGCTGACTTGCGTTATTTACTTGGAGCACTTCGAGGAAGGTTGGATGTGCGCAGGTTGATTGGTGCGGTAAAGACTCTAGCTGACAATGTGGGACTACAACTGAATGCTTCTGCTTACATAAACAGGCAGGTGTTAACCCTGGCTGTGCAAAGAGACTTGGATGATAGGAGACAACCTGTTACTAAAGTCACAGTTGAAGATGCTTATGACGAATATAGGAGAATGAAACCTACAACTTTAGAGAATGTTGTTTAAAGAGTGGCGTTAAGCTGTCTAGGTGTGTGAATTTTGTCTTCTTGTGTATCATGATTTGGCTGCATTGTAAAAATAAAAATGCCTCCTGGTTTTCTGGTAGGTCCATGAACTAAAGTAGTTGTTCAGTTATTATTTGTGTACATTCTATTGTGATGCCAAAGCAGGCAATCTGGGACAGAAAGGCAATCTGAGATTGAGACTCATTCAAATAACTACTGGACAACATCAGGCTATACTTTTTTGGTATACCTTGTCTGGTAGGTGGAAAGAAAGGGAAAATAGATTCTTGAAGGGCCACACACATACACAAAATATTTATTTATGCCCACATAATAAAGAAGTACAAGGGTTCTTGCACAAGGGACATAAACACAACCAGGTGGTGATCAGTTGACAGCTCAGCTCCTCTCTTCACCCGAGTGTCCAAGACATACGGCCGGAGATCAGATGACACGACTACAAAGTCGATCATTGACCTCCGGCCTAGGGTGTCCTCGTGCCACGTGCACTGATGGGACACCCTTATGCTCAAACATAGTGTTCGTTTTGGACAAACTGTGGCTAGCACAGAAGTCCAATGACAAAACACCACTCGGGTTCAGATCGGGGAGGCCGTTCCTCCCAATCACACCTCTCCAGGCAACACTGTCGCTGCCCACGTGAGCGTTGAAGTCCCCCCAATAGAACGATGGAGTCCCCAGTTGGGGGTACTTTCCAGCACCCCTCCCAGGGCCTCCAGGAAGGCCGGGTACTCTGCACTGCTGTTCGGCCCGTAGGCCGAGACGACAGTGAGAGACCTATCCCCGACCCGAAGGCGTAGGGAAGCGACCATCTCGTTCAGTGGGGAGAACTCCAACACATGGCGGCTGAGCTGGGGGGCTATGAGCAAGCCCACGCCAACTCGCCGACTCTCGCCGTGGACAACTCCTGTAAAACCTAGAAAAATATAGAAAAACTAAAAAAAAAATTCAACCATTCAGATGTTGTTGTAGGAGGCCTTTTGGGGGTGAAAATGGAGTGTTTTCAAAAAAAAAATTGTTTTAGCAAGTTTTTTACGGAAATGTTGTAATTATGGCAACATTGGGCTTAATGGGGAGCAGAATCTCCTGTATTTCCACTCATTGTCTGACCAGCAATACAGAACTAAGGATTCACTTGCAGGGTTTTGCTGTTCCCAAACCAGTATATAACATGAATAATAATCTCAGTCATGTTGTTGTGAAGAGTCATTTATTCCAACAAGAAGAGCTTTGACATTTATATTTACAGTGGTAGTCCCAAAAGCAGTTCTTGTCCTCTGAAAAACAGAGGCAGACATCCAACCTAGTCTCACAGCATCACACTTGATTTGGGTATTAGTATACCCTTTTGAATTCTGTACTCATTCGTATTTGTTGCCAGAGCTTGAACCGTGCCTTCTGACACAAACTTTTTGAAGTATTGCAGTGGTGTGAGGAGGGAGACATCATCTGAGAGCTGGATCAGAAAATCAGTATTGGGACAGATACATTTTTTTTTTTTTGCCAGCGATATCTGTCTCGGGGCATGGTGTGTATCTTTAGTTTCTAAATTAGGGCTGGGACTCGATTAAAAAAATTAATCGAATTAATCAGAGGCTTTGTAATTAATCACAATTAATCACATTTTAATCGCATATAAATATTTGACCTGAGAACAGTGAGAAGCATTTTTTTTCCACATGGATTTTATTATACCATTGAATGACTGAATCCATAAGCTTAAGCATTCAAGGTGGTACTTAACCAAGACCAACAGACTAGGGATGCAAATTATCGATTAATTCATTAATGGATATTTGATACATACAGATTAAATGGTCTTTCCTTCCAATACACTATGATGATTACTGTAGTATTTAACTAGGCTACTCAAATCACAGTAGCATAAACTGATTTGTTGAACTCAGCCTGATGTAAACATTAATAAAATTCAGTAATCAATCACACAGGCAGCTCCATGTTGTCCCTGTGTGATGTTCAGGGACAGGTCAGGACAGTCTGAAGACAGACAGCTCTGAGGGTGAAGTCCTATCATAATGAGATGACATGCACCTGTGACAGTGACAGGTCATAGATATAGCGCTGCAGCTGAGCAATTAGCGCTATATAGCGCATTTAGCGTGCGCCCGTGTCTGTGTATCTATGTGCAGGCAGAGATCAGAGATGTGGTGTTTTAAATAACCATGCTAGTGTTTCACCAGCTCTCATCTCTGCCAGTCAGCCTCTCAAACTGCCGCCTCTCTCGCGTGCGGGCGCACCGCACGTAGACACACGTGAGAATTTTTTTTTAAATAAGTGTGATTAAAATGCGTTTATTTTTTTAACGCGTTAATTTTTGTGTAGTTAATCAATCAAATGTCACAAATTGATTATGTTATCTAAACAAAATCTAACAATACATTAATTAAAAACCAAGCCTATTTTTTTAGGTATTTTCACGAAAATTGCATATCCATAATAAAAAGAGTATATCTCTGCAACCACAAGATCTATTCGAATACTTTTGGTGTCATAGTAAAGGGAAAAAATTGAGGAATTGCTGAGATGTGTAAATTTCAGTATATGTGTTACTGGTGAAGAGTAAATGAAGATGACACACAGAAAGATTTAAATAAAAATAATATTCACCTAAAAAAAAACATATTTTTGATGAGTGTCCTTTATAATAATGCTAATGAATCTCAAACCCTCTATAAAATCATAGTACAACATATGAACATTGTCTCTGCAGTGGTTGATTCTGATTAATTGAAGCAGGACAAAAATATTGAGATTTTACTACAAACTTTACTCCAAATGTCCATTTTTGGCACAGCTTGGAACCACGTGCCACTATAAACCATTGTTTAATCTTTATTTCACACAATTTGCATAAACTAACTGAAATGAATCTACTGGAACCGATTGGAACTAACTAAACATGTTGATTTCAGTCTCTCTGCACACTGCTGCACTGAGAGCAGCTTATTTGGGTGGGTTTGGATATCAGCCTCTATCTCTGCAGCGATTTCAATTACTGTTTATTTCTTTTTTGTTATATATCTCTGCTGCTTCACTAAACACTTAATTTCAATATTCTTCTTAGTGGCTGTTGTAATATTATCCTGCTAGGTTTTGGAATAGTAGTTTTGTTTATTTTACTGAAGGTGTCTTACTTTTATCTTTATTGTGGACACTGCTGTCATGTTTATTACTTTCTTTTTTTATTCTACTGCTGATCAAGTATTTTCTTTGAGATGAATCTGATCTTTAGAAGACATCCTAAAGGTAAAAAAGATCAGAACAGCCAACAACACGTCTTTGCCAGCTGTTTTCCTGTCCCTACTTGCAGTGGACAGATGGAGAAAGCAGTAGCCTACACTGTCTTCAAAAGAAACACCAATGGAAATGTCAGCAGTGCAGTGTAGGTCTCTGCTTACAGCTGGACAGGCATTGCCGTTTGCAGTAAGTTACCTGCAGGGCCAAAAACGCCTGGACCCACTTAGGAAAAATCTCTGTAACCGACTCAAGCACACAGATGTCAGTGGTCTCCATGCATATAGTCAATTACGTCAGTACAGGAATTAATTTCACTCGTAAACCGTGTAATAAGCAGGATAATGTATAGTTGGTCGGTTGTTATGGAGAAATAAACCCCTACCTTACCAATTATGAGGTCCATGGTTCAATTCTAGCTTTAGCTTGGCTGCTTGTTCTACATGACATTCCTGTCTGTCAGTTTCCATTTTAGCATTTTAGAGGTGGAGGAAATTCATCTGAATTTGGGTGAGAAGTAAAGATTGATCATGTTTGTTTTGCTGTTTCAATTTCTGTTTACTTATTTATTTATTTTTGTTATATATCTCTGCTGCTTCACTAAACACTTAATTTCAATATTCTTCTTAGTGGCTGTTGTAATATTATCCTGCTAGGTTTTGGAATAGTAGTTTTATTTATTTTACTGAAGGTGTCTTACTTTTATCTTTATTGTGGACGCTGATGTCATGTTTATTACTTTCAAGTATCACGTATTTTATTTGAGAATGAATCTGATCTGATCTTTTTTACCTTTAGGATGTCTTCTAAAGAACAGCCAATAACACATCTTTGCCAGCTGTTTCCTGTCCCTACTTGCAGTGGAGAGATGGAGAAAGCAGCAGCCTACACTGTCTTCAAAAGAAACACCAATGGAAATGTCAGCACTTACATCACACAGTAGAGAAAAACATATGCCAGATGTTGAAAGAAGAAGTTGTCCTTGTCTGAGAAGCTGATATGGCCTGGAGCAAAATGTCTGGTGTTTCAGTTTCAATGAAAAAAATTGAGTTCAGTTGTTCGGCCACTAGGTGGGGTCAGTGCTGCAGCGTAGTAGACTGGACTCACTTAGGAAAATGAGACCTAAAACAAAAAACTACTGGTTCAAAGTTGACATAATTGTTGTTTCTAGTGTATTATAGTTCAAAGTTCATTTTGTACATTCAAATTATTTTATCCATGTATATTCTCAGTGTCTTATTGAGTAAAAACCACTAAAAATTCAATTCTGTTTTTTTTTGTGTTTTCTGTTATTACACCCTGTTATAACACTTACTAACTTGTTGAAAGAAGAAGTTGTACTGAAAAAAAGGACCAAGCACATACAGACGAGGTGGCCGAGTGGTTAAGGCGATGGACTGCTAATCCATTGTGCTCTGCACGCGTGGGTTCGAATCCCATCCTCGTCGAGGAATAGTCAGGACCAGGTTTTGTTATAACTACACAACAGGTTTGATCTGGACTCTGATGACGTCATACAGTTCCCGTCTCTCCTCCTGTCCAGGACTGCGCAGACTGTATGACACTTTTACAGCTAAAAATAAAACAAACAAAATAAGTCCAGGTGGACTGGTTAATTTAATATAGGAGATAAAGGCACTGCTATGTTTACTGGAGGCTCTTAATCAACTAGATGCAATTAATGTATTGTTAGATTTTTGTTTAGATAGCCTATTTCATAAACTGTCAAATGTCACAAATTAATTATGTTATGTCATGAAACTGCTGTCTGGCCTGTGACTCCTGGTAGATGTTGTTTGACTATAATACCAGATTCCTCAAACCACTCTTTGCACAAATGTCCAGCCTCAATGCCAAATTACATTAGCTGTAAACTGAAGACAGTTGTCCTGATGGGTGACGCTACAGCAACTGTAGCTTCAACATTGAAGAAACTTTTGTACATTTTAAACCTGTTAAAAATTATGAAGTGCATCACTCTGTTTTTTTTTTTGTCTTGAACCTACCTCATCCCACAAGTTTTGCTCAATTGATGTGCTACAGAGACTCTTTTCGCTCTCTTTTTTTTTTTAATTTCTCAGATTACCGTATTTTGCATTGCTATAATTGTTGTTAGTTACATTTTCTGTGTGGATGATTATGACTCCCCGGACCTATTTATTGCATATTTCAGTTTTTAAATTGCTATTTATGCTGTATTTGTGATAGTGACACTTTAATACTGTTAAGATAATTCTTTTGTATTTTCCTTTATTTATTGCATGTCATTTGTTGTTCAGTGTGATGGTGACAAGCCTGAGAAGCTGATATGGCCTGGAGCAAAATGTCTGGTGTTTCAGTTTCAATGAAAAAAATTGAGTTCAGTTGTTCGGCCACTAGGTGGGGTCAGTGCTGCAGCGTAGTAGACTGGACCCACTTAGGAAAAATGAGACCTAAAACAAAAAACTACTGGTTCAAAGTTGACATAATTGTTGTTTCTAGTGTATTATAGTTCAAAGTTCATTTTGTACATTCAAATTATTTTATCCATGTATATTCTCAGTGTCTTATTGAGTAAAAACCACTAAAAATTCAATTCTGGTTTTTTTTGTGTGTTTTCTGTTATTACACCCTGTTATAACACTTACTAACTTGTTGAAAGAAGAAGTTGTCCTGAAAAAAGGGACAAAGCACATACTCATAGCAGACTGTATGACACATAAAGGGGTCAACAAATCAACAAATTGCAACAGAAGCAAACTCAACTGATTTTGTATCCTCAACATGTCCTGAGTGAGGGAAAAAAAGTCCCGAAGAATCCCATTAGGGAAAGGTTTAGAAAACACCAAAACATATTCCATATGCATATAAAAAAAATTAACCTTTAGATATCTCCATGAAAATTACTGAGTTCATTACTTACATTAAGACAAACAAAAAAATGTATTACAAGTTTTTTGAAATTCTTTGTTAACATGAGCAGATTTTTGCATAAATTCCACCGTTTTGACGGCACATTTATGAAGTTGCTGTGGTGATACCAGCATGAAAATTGGAATGAGTTGACTCCAACCGATAATTTGACCACTTTAAATTTCAAGATGACTGCAATTTTTCAGGACAGCCACATCCTTAGTAGCGCAGGTATGACATGAGCCAACAGTGTATAATCTAATTACGTACGGCTAATTTGCATACATACAACACATGATCTAAACATTGAGTAGAGCAGGTGAAAATGTCTTGTTCAATCTTGTTAACATATAATATGTTAACAAGAACAAGACATTTTTTTTAACTGTAATATGATATTACAGTTAAAAAAAACTTAAGGAATGGAACAAATTTAGGCTACCCATAAGAATTAATAGAGACGGAGCATGTCATAGGCTACCTGCTCTACTAAGGATGTGGCTGTCATGAAAAATTGCAGTCATCTTGAAATTTAAAGTGGTCAACTTGTCAGTTGACCGATGGAGTCAACTCATTCCAATTTTTATGCCGGTACCACCACAGCAACTTCATATATACATGTGCCTTCAAATGGTGGAATTTATGCAAATCTATGCAAATTTGCTCATGTTAACAAAGAATTTCAAAAAACTTGTAATACATTTTTTGTTTGTCTTAATGTAAGTAATCAACTCAGTAATTGTCATGGAGATATCTAAAGGTTAAATAATTTACCTCACTCAGGACATGCTGAGGGTACAAAATCAGATGAGTTTGCTTCTGTTGCAATTTGTCTAACCTTTTCTCATAAAAGGACTGGACTATAACAGATTCCTCAAACCACTCTTTGCACAAATGTCCAGCCTCAATGCCAAATTAAAGCCGCAAGCGGCGATGATCGGGCCCGAGCGGCAACTGCTAGTCGCCCAGCCTCCGACTCCGCGCCACCGCGGGGCCTGAGGCACGCGGGGGCTGTGGTGAGAAGGCAGAAAAACCCTGGCAGGAGCAAAAAAACGCAATATTTCGTTCATCCACCAGGGGGCGGTAACCAGATGTAGGCAGATGAGCTCAGGGGCGGACCTTCATCACACACGTGAAGTTTCGAGCAAATCGGAAAAAGCATGAAGGAGTTATGATGAGTTGATGGTTCATCCACTAGGGGGCAGTAATGGGATGCGTGCAGGTGTGTTCAGGGTCAGTCCCTCATCACACATGTGAAGTTTGGAGTGAATCGGACAAAGCATGAGGGAGTTATGAGCAGTTAATGGTTCATCCACTAGGGGGCAGTAATGGGATGCGTGCAGGTGTGTTCAGGGTCAGTCCCTCATCACACATGTGAAGTTTCGTGGAAATCGGACAATGTTGATGTAAAATATGCCACTTCCTGTTTCCACTAGGGGGCAACATGCGTGAGATCGCCTATGAGCATATGGAGACGTTGAGGTCGTGACCCTGGACCTGTGTACCAATTTTCATGTTGATACGAGTTCATTAAAGCCATCAAAAAGCCAAACGTATTTACATGGCGAGGAATGGTCGCCGCGTCGCCACACGGACGCCATTACTCGTAGCTTCACAGCGTTCATAATGTAGCTTCACCACCTTAGTCTGCATGTTTTAGAAGTGGAATGAAGTTGATGGGGTCAACTATGTGGCATCAGTACACGTTAAGGTAAAACCTGGCCACTTCCTGTTACCACCGGGGGGCGCTATGAGTGACGTAGGAAATTAATATATCGGGACGTTCAGGGCGGAGCCGTCATCATGTCCAGCAAGTTTGAAGCTGATCGGATAAAGTATGTGGGCGTGAGAGCTGTTCGAAGGTGAAATGGCGAGCAAACGAAAAGTCGCCAAAATCCTCAAGGCCCCAGAAGCCACGCCCTTTGACCTAGAGACCTGCGGAGCACAACTTTTGATCAGAGTGGCAATTCGATGGTCTCTAGCCAATTTGAAGTCAATCGGACAAAATCTGTAGGAGAAGTTAGATCAAACAGGTCAAAAGTTCAAATCAAAATGGCCGACTTCCTGTTGTGATTTCACCATGACATTAAGAGGCTTTTTTGTGTGTCTTGCCATGTTCTATAAGCCCACCAAATTTCATGCATGTAGGTGAAACGCAAAGGAGGGGCTGATGTTTTGAAATTTTGTAGGGGGCGCTATAGAGGCATTTGGCCACGCCCATTTCCAACGACTTTAAAATATCAAATTTTTCGCGAGTCCTGATGTGCATGCCAAAATATACGCGTTTTGGGGCATGTTGAAGCCCCCAAAAATGCGATTTTAGGGAGAATATAATAATAATAATAATAATAAACATAGCAGAAACAATAGGGCCTTCGCCGACATCGTCGCTCGGGCCCTAATTAAAGCCGCAAGCGGCTATGACGGGCCCTCGTTCCACGCCACTCGGCGTCCCGCTCCCACGACCCCCCCGGTCCCCGCTTCCCCCGGGGCGCTCTTCGAAACCCCCGCGCGCCACCGGACGCGGGCAGCTGCGTCGAGGGCGGTCCCCTCATCGAACACGCGAAGTTTCGAGCAAATCGGACAACGTACGATGGAGTTACGGCAAGTTTACGGTTCGTCCACCAGGGGGCAGTAACGGGATGTGGGCTGTTGCGTTTGGGGTCGTTGCCTCATCACACATGTGAAGTTTCGAGCAAATCGGACAATGTACGATGGAGCTACGGCAAGTTTACCGTTCGTCCACCAGGGGGCAGTAACGGGATGTGGGCCGTTGTGTTCGGGGTCGTTACCTCATCAAACACGTGAAGTTTCGAGCAAATCGGACAATGTACGATGGAGTTACGTTAAGGTTACGGTTCGTCCACCAGGGGGCAGTAACGGGATGTGGGCCGTTGCGTTCGGGGTCGTTACCTCATCACACATGTGAAGTTTCGAGCAAATCGGACAATGTCGATGCAAAATATGTCATTTCCTGTTACCACCGGGGGGCGCTATGAGTGACGTAGGAAAATAATATGTCGGATCGTTCAGGGTCACGCCCTCATCATGTGCACCAAGTTTGAAGCTGCTGCGATGAAATCTGTGGGCGCGATAGCATTTAAACCTTTTTAGCTGAATTAGGCAACTTGGCCGTGCGCTAGCAGCCACGCCCTTTGACCTACAGACCTGCGGAGCACAAGCCGTAATCAGCTTGGTCTGGAGATGTTCTCGACCCAATTTGAAGTCAATCGGGCGAACTCCCTCGGAGGAGTTCGTTTTGCGTCAACGAAATGCTAACCAAAATGGCCGACTTCCTGTTGGGTTTGGGGCGTGGCTCCAATTCAATTTTTTGTATGTTTGGGTATGATACAGGTGTGTGTCGAGTTTCGTATGTGTACGGCAAAGTAAGCGAAATTTGTCTATGGAGAATTTCGGAAAAACTTCAAGGGGGCGCTATAGAGCCATTTTGCCACGCCCATGGGAAACGACTCTATCCGCTGAAAGAGCTCGCCATTCTTGACCTGTGGATGAAATTTCGTGAGGACACGACTTCGTTAAAGCCACGAAAAAGGCAAACGTAATTGTACGATAAAAAATCGCTAGTCGCCGCGGCGGCACACGGACGCCGTTCGTCGTATCTTCACAGCGTTCATAATGTAGCTTCAACAACTGGTTCTGCATGTATTAGAAGTGGAATGAAGTTGATCGGGTGAAGTATGGATTTTTAATGAATTTTTGCGTACTTCCTGTTACCACCGGGGGGCGCTATGAGCCAGGCAGGAAGTCGATACATCAAAACGTTCAGGGAGGAGCCAACGTCATGTCCTTTGAATTTCAAGTGGCTACGACGAAGTATGTGCGCGTATTTGGCAAACGTAATTTAAATTGGGAAGATACACATTCGCCGCGGCGGCACACGGACGCCGTTGCTCGTAGGGTCAAAGTGTTCATGATGTAGCTTCACCATCCGGGTCTGCATGTACTAGAAGTGGAACGAAGTCGATTTGGTCAACTACGTATTTTTAACGAATTTTTGTACGTTTCCTGTTACCACCGGGGGGCGCTATGAGCGACGTAGGCAAATAATATGTCGGATCGTTCAGGGTCTCGCCATAGATTTTTGCACCAAGTTTGAAGCGTCTACGATCAAGTATGTGGGCATGAGAGCCGTTCGTATTTACATGGCGAGCACCGAAACAGTCGCCAAACTTCGGGGCACGCCAGAGGCCAACCCCTTTGAGCTACAGACCTGCGGAGCACAAGGTAAGCTCAGGTAGGTCTGACGATGTTCTGAACCCAATTTGGAGCCGATCGGGCGTAACCCCTAGGAGGAGTTCGTTTTGTGTAAACGAAATTTGAACCAAAATGGCTGACTTCCTGTTGGGTTTCGGGCTTCGCTATAAGAGGATTTTGTGTTCATCTCGCATTGATAAATATGTGTGCCGACTTTGGTCCGCTTTTATTAACGTCATTTTTTTCCCTATGGGTTTTTGAGAAGTTTGTAGGGGGCGCTATTTTGCCATTTGGCCACGCCCACATGCGAGACCACCACTCAACGCTAAGTTGCCACAGGCCCCACGTGCGTGCAAAATATCGTCCGTTTCTCGGCTTGGGAAAGGGGTCGAAATGGCGTTCGAAGTGGCATAATAATAATAATAATAATAATTAAAGCCGCAAGCGGCTATGACGGGCCCTCGTTCCACGCCACTCGGCGTCCCGCTCCCACACCCCCCCGGTCCCCGCCTCCCCCGGGGCGCTCGTCGAATCCCCCGCGCGCCACCGGACGCGGGCGGCTGAGTCGAGGGCGGTCCCCTCATCAAACACGTGAAGTTTCGAGCAAATCGGACAATGTACGATGGAGTTACGGCAAGTTTACGGTTTGTCCACCAGGGGGCAGTAACGGGATGTGGGCCGTTGCGTTCGGGGTCGTTACCTCATCACACATGTGAAGTTTCGAGCTGATCGGACAATGTCGATGCAAAATATGGCATTTCCTGTTACCACCGGGGGGCGCTATGAGTGACGTATGGAATTAATATGTCAAATCGTTCAGGGTCACGTCATCATCATGTCCAGCAAGTTTGAAGCCGCTGCGATCAAATCTGTGGGCGCGGTAGTATTTAAACCTTTTTAGCTTAATTCGGGAACTTGGCCGTGCCCTAGCAGCCACGCCCTTTGACCTACACACCTGCGGAGCACAAGCCGTAATCAGCTTGGTCTGGAGATGTTCTCTACCCAATTTGAAGTCAATCGGACGAACTCCCTCAGAGGAGTTCGTTTTGCGTCAAAGAAATGCTAACCAAAATGGCCGACTTCCTGTTGGGTTTAGGGCGTGGCTCCAATTCAATTTTTTGTATGTTTGGGTATGATACAGGTGTGTGGCGAGTTTCGTATGTGTACGACAAAGTAAGCGAAATTTGTCTATGGAGAATTTCGGAAAAATTTCAAGGGGGCGCTATAGAGGCATTTTGCCACGCCCATGGGAAACGACTCTATCCGCTGAAAGAGCTCGCCATTCTTGACCTGTGGATGAAATTTCGTGAGGACACGACTTCGTTAAAGCCACGAAAAAGGCAAACGTAATTGTACGATAAAAAATCGTCAGTCGCCGCGGCGGCACACGGACGCCGTTCGTCGTATCTTCACAGCGTTCATAATGTAGCTTCAGCAACTGGTTCTGCATGTATTAGAAGTGGAATGAAGTTGATCGGGTGAAGTATGGATTTTTAATGAATTTTTGCGTACTTCCTGTTACCACCGGGGGGCGCTATGAGCCAGGCAGGAAGTCGATACATCAAAACGTTCAGGGAGGAGCCAACGTCATGTCCTTTGAATTTCAAGTGGCTACGACGAAGTATGTGCGCGTATTTGGCAAACGTAATTTAAATTGGGAAGATACACATTCGCCGCGGCGGCACACAGACGCCGTTGCTCGTAGGGTCAAAGCGTTCATGATGTAGCTTCACCATCCGGGTCTGCATGTACTAGAAGTGGAACGAAGTCGATTTGGTCAACAACGTATTTTTAACGAATTTTTGTACGTTTCCCGTTACCACCGGGGGGCGCTATGAGCGACGTAGGCAAATAATATGTCGGATCGTTCAGGGTCTCGCTATAGATTTTTGTACCAAGTTTGAAGCGTCTACGATCAAGTATGTGGGCATGAGAGCCGTTCGTATTTACATGGCGAGCACCGAAACAGTCGCCAAACTTCGGGGCACGCCAGAGGTCAAGCGCTTTGAGCTACAGACCTGCGGAGCACAAGATAAGCTCAGCTAGGTCTGACGATGTTCTCTACCCAATTTGGAGCCTATCGGGCGTAACCCCTCGGAGGAGTTCGTTTTGCGTAAACAAAGTTTGAAGCAAAATGGCCGACTTCCTGTTGGTTTTCGGGTATGTCTGTAAAGCGATTTTTTGTAGATCTGGGGTTGATGAATATGTTTACCAAGTTTCGGACAAATCGGTGTCGCAGACCCTCATTCCCTATGCGCGGTCTAGGGGGCGCTGTGGTGCCATTTGGCCACGCCCACATGCGAGACCACCACTGAATCGCAATTTTCGGGCTTCCCCCCCTGCGACTAAAATTTGGTGACTTTTCGAGCATGGCAAAGGGGTCGAAATCGCGTTCAAACGCGGAGAACCAATATAATAATAATAATAATAATTAAAGCCGCAAGCGGCTATGACGGGCCCTCGTTCCACGCCACTCGGCGTCCCCGCTACCCCCGGGCCGCTCTTCGAAACCCCCGCGCGCAACCGGACGTGGGCGGCTGCGTCGAGGGCGGTCCCCTCGTCGAACACGTGAAGTTTCGAGCAAATCGGACAACGTACGATGGAGTTACGGCAGGTTTACGGTTCGTCCACCAGGGGGTGGTAACGGGATGTGGGCCGTTGTGTACGGGGTCGTGACCTCATCACACATGTGAAATTTCGAGCTGATCGGACAATGTCGATGCAAAACACGACGTTTCCTGTGTCCACAAGGGGGCGTCTTGAGCGAGCTAGCGTACGATCAAATGGAGGCGTAGAGGGCGGGCCTCTGATCATGTACTGTAATTTTGAAGTGACTACGATCAAGTATGTGGGCGTGGAAGGCAAACGTAATAGCATGGCGACTAAACGAGCTGTTGGCCAGCTTTGTCGCCCCCTAGCAGCCACGCCGTTTGACGTAGAGAAAAGCTTTTAATAGTGTTTCACCAGCTTGGTCTCCTGATGATCTGTAGCGAATATGAAGTCAATCGGGCAAAATCCGTGGGAGGTGGCAGTTCACGATGGAGCGCTATTCCTGTCGCCTCCACAAGGGGGCCATTAGCCGTAGCGTCATAGCGTTCATGAAATACTTTCACCAACTTGTTCGGCATGTTTTAGAAGTGGAATGAAGTTGATGGGGTCAACGATGTATTTTTAATGAATTTTAGCGCACTTCCTGTTACCACCGGGGGGCGCTATGAGTGACGTAGGAAAATAATATGTCGGATCGTTCAGGGTCACGCCCTCATCATGTGCACCAAGTTTGAAGCCGCTGCGATCAAATCTGTGGGCGTGTTAGCATTTAAACCTTTTTAGCTGACTCGTGGGACTTGGCCGTGCCCTAGCAGCCACGCCCTTTGAGCTACACACCTGCGGAGCACAAGCCGTAATCAGCTTGGTCTGGAGATGTTCTCTACCCAATTTGAAGTCAATCGGGCGAACTCCCTCGGACGAGTTCGTTTTGCGTCAAAGAAATGCTAACCAAAATGGCCGACTTCCTGTTGGGTTTAGGGCGTGGCTGCAATTCAATTTTTTGTGTGTTTGGGTATGATACAGGTGTGTGTCGAGTTTCGTATGTGTACGACAAAGTAAGCAAAATTTGTCTATGGAGAATTTCGGAAAAACTTCAAGGGGGCGCTATTGAGGCATTTAGCCACGCCCATGGGAAACGACTGTATCCCCTGAAAGAGCTCGCCATTCTTGACCTGTGGATGAAATTTCGTGAGGACACGACTTCGTTAAAGCCACGAAAAAGGCAAACGTAATTGTACGATAAAAAATCGCCAGTCGCCGCGGCGGCACACGGACGCCGTTCGTCGTATCTTCACAGCGTTCATAATGTAGCTTCAGCAACTGGTTCTGCATGTATTAGAAGTGGAATGAAGTTGATCGGGTGAAGTATGGATTTTTAATTAATTTTTGCGTACTTCCTGTTACCACCGGGGGGCGCTATGAGCCAGGCAGGAAGTCGATACATCAAAACGTTCAGGAAGGAGCCAACGTCATGTCCTTTGAATTTCAAGTGGCTACGACGAAGTATGTGCGCGTATTTGGCAAACGTAATTTAAATTGGGAAGATACACATTCGCCGCGGCGGCACACGGACGCCGTTGCTCGTAGGGTCAAAGCGTTAACGATGTAACTTCACCATCCGGGTCTGCATGTACTAGAAGTGGAACGAAGTCGATTTGGTCAACTACGTATTTTTAACGAATTTTTGTACGTTTCCTGTTACCACCGGGGGGCGCTATGAGCAACGTAGGCAAATAATATGTCGGATCGTTCAGGGTCTCTCCATAGATTTTTGCACCAAGTTTGAAGCGTCTACGATCAAGTATGTGGGCATGAGAGCCGTTCGTATTTATATGGCGAGCACCGAAACAGTCGCCAAACTTCAGGGCATGCCAGAGGCCAAGCGCTTTGAGCTACAGACCTGCGGAGCACAAGATAAGCTCAGCTAGGTCTGACGATGTTCTCTACCCAATTTGGAGCCGATCGGGCGTAACCCCTCGGAGGAGTTCGTTTTGCGTAAACAAAGTTTGAAGCAAAATGGCCGACTTCCTGTTGGTTTTCGGGTATGTCTGTAAAGCGATTTTTTGTAGATCTGGGGTTGATGAATATGTTTACCAAGTTTCGGACAAATCGGTGTCGCAGACCCTCATTCCCTATGCGCGGTCTAGGGGGCGCTGTGGTGCCATTTGGCCACGCCCACATGCGAGACCACCACTGAATCGCAATTTTCGGGCTTCCCCCTCGGCGTTTAAAATTTGGTGAGTTTTCGAGCATGGCAAAGGGGTCGAAATCGCGTTCAAACGCGGAGATCCAAAATAATAATAATAATTAAAGCCGCAAGCGGCTATGACGGGCCCTCGTTCCACGCCACTCGGCGTCTCGCTCACACGACCCCCCGGTCCCCGCCACCCCCGGGGCGCTCTTCGAAACCCCCGCGCGCCACCGGACGTTGGCAGCTAGTAGAGGGTTGTTCCCTCATCAAACACGTGAAATTTCGAGAAAATCGGACAATGTACGATGGAGTTGCGGCAAGTTTACGGTTCGTCCACCAGGGGGCAGTAAAGGGATGTGGGTCGTTGCGTTCAGGGTCGTGACCTCATCACACATGTGAAGTTTCGAGCAAATCGGACAATGTCGATGTAAAATATGGCATTTCCTGTGTCCACAAGGGGGCGACTTGAGCGAGGTTGCGTACGATCAAATGGAGGTGTAGAGGGCGGGTGTCTGATCACGTACATAAATTTTGAAGCAGTTCGGACGAAGTACATGGGAGTTAGAGCAGCCCGTGTATGCATGGCGAGGCATCAGAAATGGCGGCGGCCACAGTGGCCACGCCCTTTGACCTACCGACCTGCAGAGCACAAGCTGTAATCATGGCGGTCTGAGGATGACGTGTAGCAAATATGAAGCCGATCGGGCGAAACCCCTAGGAGGAGTTCGTTTCTGATGGACCGCAATACGTGGCGCCGCCACACGGGGGCAATTAGCCGTAGCCTCAAAGCGTACGTAATGTAGCTTCACGGATTTGTTTCACATGTATCAGAAGTGGAACGAAGTTGCTGGGGTGAACTATGTACGATTAATTCATGTTAGCGTAATCTGTGTAGACTTCCTGTTACCACCGGGGGCGCTATGAGTAACGTGGGAAGTTAATATGTCAGATTGTTCAGGAAGGACCCATCATCATGTCCACCAAGTTTGAAGCGGCTACGATCAAGTATGTCGGCGTGAGAGCCGTTCGAAGTGAAACGGCGCCGAACACGAACAGTCGCCAAAATGTGTCGCATCATAGCAGCCACGCCCTTTGACCTACAGACATGTAGTTCACAAGATAAGATCAGCATGGCGTCTCGATGGTCCATAGCCAATTTGAAGTCAATCGGACGAAATCTGTAGGAGGGGTTCAGTCAAATAGGTCAAAATTTCAATCCAAAATGGCCGACTTCCGGTTGGGTATAGGGCGTGGCTATAAGAGGATTTTTTGTGTGTCTTCCCATGTTCTATAACCCCACCAAATTTCATGCATGTAAGTGCAACGGTGTGGCGGGGCTGATCAAATCAAAATTTCAAGGGGGCGCTGTTGCGCCATTACACTGCGCGCACACTGAAGGTGTTGAAATTATCAAATTTTTTGCCAGACTGAACGCGTATGCCAAATTTCATCCGTTTCTCGCATTGGATAGGTGGTCTTATTGGCGAAAACATGTTCGGAAGAATAATAATAATAATAATAATAATTAAAGCCGCAAGCGGCTATGACGGGCCCTCGTTCCACGCCACTCGGCGTCCCGCTCCCACGCCCCCCCGGTCCCTGCTTCCCCCGGGGCGCTCTTCGAAACCCCCGCGCGCCACCGGACGTGGGCGGCTGCGTCGAGGGCGGTCCCCTCATCAAACATGTGAAGTTTCGAGCAAATCGGACAATGTACGATGGAGTTACGGCAAGTTTACGGTTCGTCCACCAGGGGGCAGTAACGGGATGTGGGCCGTTGTGTTCAGGGTCGTTACCTCATCAAACACGTGAAGTTTCGAGCAAATCGGACAATGTACGATGGAGTTACGGCAAGTTTACGGTTCGTCCACCAGGGGGCAGTAACGGGATGTGTGCCGTTGCGTTCGGGGTCGTTACCTCATCACACAGGTGAAGTTTCGAGCAAATCGGACAATGTCGATGCAAAATATGTCATTTCCTGTTACCACCGGGGGGTGCTATGAGTGACGTATGAAAATAATATGTCGGATCGTTCAAGGTCACGTCATCATCATGTGCACCAAGTTTGAAGCCGCTGCGATCAAATCTGTGGGCGCGATAGCATTTAAACGTTTTTAGCTGAATCGCGGAACTTGGCCGTGCGCTAGCAGCCACGCCCTTTGACCTACAGACCTGCGGAGTACAAGCCGTAATCAGCTTGGTCTGGAGATGTTCTGTACCCAATTTGAAGTGAATCGGGCGAACTCCCTCGGAGGAGTTCGTTTTGCGTCAAAGAAATGCTAACCAAAATGGCCGACTTCCTGTTGGGTTTAGGGCGTGGCTCCAATTCAATTTTTTGTATGTTTGGGTATGATACAGGTGTGTGTCGAGTTTCGTATGTGTACGACAAAGTAAGCGAAATTTGTCTATGGAGAATTTCGGAAAAACTTCAAGGGGGCGCTATTGAGGCATTTAGCCACGCCCATGGGAAACGACTCTATCCGCTGAAAGAGCTCGCCATTCTTGACCTGTGGATGAAATTTCGTGAGGACACGACTTCGTTAAAGCCACGAAAAAGGCAAACGTAATTGTACGATAAAAAATCATCAGTCGCCGCGGCGGCACACGGACGCCGTTCGTCGTATCTTCACAGCGTTCATAATGTAGCTTCAGCAACTGGTTCTGCATGTATTAGAAGTGGAATGAAGTTGATCGGGTGAAGTAGGGATTTTTAATGAATTTTTGCGCACTTCCTGTTACCACCGGGGGGCGCTATGAGCCAGGCAGGAAGTCGATACATCAAAACGTTCAGGGAGGAGCCAACGTCATGTCCTTTGAATTTCAAGTGGCTACGACGAAGTATGTGCACGTATTTGGCAAACGTAATTTAAATTGGGAAGATACACATTCGCCGCGGCGGCACACGGACGCCGTTGCTCGTAGGGTCAAAGTGTTCATGATGTAGCTTCACCATCCGGGTCTGCATGTACTAGAAGTGGAACGAAGTCGATTTGGTCAACTACGTATTTTTAACGAATTTTTGTACGTTTCCTGTTACCACCGGGGGGCGCTATGAGCGACGTAGGCAAATAATATGTCGGATCGTTCAGGGTCTCGCCATAGATTTTTGCACCAAGTTTGAAGCGTCTACGATCAAGTATGTGGGCATGAGAGCCTTTCGTATTTACATGGCGAGCACCGAAACAGTCGCCAAACTTCGGGGCACGCCAGAGGCCAACCCCTTTGAGCTACAGACCTGCGGAGTACAAGTTAAGCTCAGCTAGGTCTGACGATGTTCTGGACCCAATTTGGAGCCGATCGGGCGTAATCCCTCGGAGGAGTTCGTTTTGCGTAAACAAAGTTTGAAGCAAAATGGCCGACTTCCTGTTGGTTTTCGGGTATGTCTGTAAAGCGATTTTTTGTAGATCTGGGGTTGATGAATATGTTTACCAAGTTTCGGACAAATCGGTGTCGCAGACCCTCATTCCCTATGCGCGGTCTAGGGGGCGCTGTGGTGCCATTTGGCCACGCCCACATGCGAGACCACCACTGAATCACAATTTTCGGGCTTCCCCCCCTGCGTCAAAAGTTTCATCCGTTTCCCGGCTTGGGAAAGGGGTCGAAATCGCGTTCAAACGCGGAGAACCAATATAATAATAATAATAATAATAATAATAAACATTACAATATCTGGGGTTTTCGCTGCCAGGTCTATGCAGTACTTGGTTACTTGCTTGCTTACTTGTTGTTACTCGTCGGCTGGCACGTTGATTTATGTGCATGTCGAATTACAATAGGGTCCTCCCTGTGACGTTGTCACTGGCTCGGGCCCTAATAATAATAAACAGTACGATATCTGGGATATTTTGCGCCAGGTCTATGCAGTACTTGGTTACTTGCTTGCTTACTTGTTGTTACTCGTCGGCTGGCACGTTGACTAATGTGCATGTCGAATTACAATAGGGTCCTCCCTGGGACGTTGTCACAGGCTCGGGCCCTAATAAACATTACAATATCTGGTGTTTTCGCTGCCAGGTCTATGCAGTACTTGGTTACTTGCTTGCTTACTTGTTGTTACTCGTCGGCTGGCACGTTGACTAATGTGCATGTCGAATTACAATAGGGTCCTCCCTGTGACGTTGTCACTGGCTCGGGCCCTAATTAAAGCCGCAAGCGGCTATGACGGGCCCTCGTTCCACGCCACTCGGCGTCCCGCTCCCACGCACCCCCGGTCCCCGCCTCCCCCGGGGCGCTCTCCGAAACCCCCGCGCGCCACCGGACGTGGGCGGCTGCGTCGAGGGCGGTCCCCTCATCGAACACGTGAAGTTTCGAGCAAATCGGACAATGTACGATGGAGTTACGGCAAGTTTACGGTTCGTCCACCAGGGGGCGGTAATGGGATGTGTGCCGTTGCGTTCGGGGTCGTTGCCTCATCACACATGTGAAGTTTCGAGCAAATCAGACAATGTCGATGCAAAATATGTCATTTCCTGTTACCACCGGGGGGCGCTATGAGTGACGTATGAAAGTAATATGTCGGATCGTTCAGGGTCACGTCATCATCATGTGCACCAAGTTTGAAGCCGCTGCGATCAAATTTGTGGGCGCGATAGCATTTAAACCTTTTTAGCTGAATCGCGGAACTTGGCCGTGCGCTAGCAGCCACGCCCTTTGACCTACACACCTGCGGAGCACAAGCCGTAATCAGCTTGGTCTGGAGATGTTCTCTACCCAATTTGAAGTGAATCGGGCGAACTCCCTCGGAGGAGTTCGTTTTGCGTCAAAGAAATGCTAACCAAAATGGCCGACTTCCTGTTGGGTTCAGGGCGTGGCTCCAATTCAATTTTTTGTATGTTTGGGTATGATACACGTGTGTGTCGAGTTTCGTATGTGTACGACAAAGTACGCGAAATTTGTCTATGGAGAATTTCGGAAAAATTTAAAGGGGGCGCTATTGAGGCATTTAGCCACGCCCATGGGAAACGACTCTATCCGCTGAAAGAGCTCGCCATTCTTGACCTGTGGATGAAATTTCGTGAGGACAAGACTTCGTTAAAGCCACGAAAAAGGCAAACGTAATTGTACGATAAAAAATCGTCAGTCGCCGCGGCGGCACACGGACGCCGTTCGTCGTATCTTCACAGCGTTCATAATGTAGCTTCAGCAACTGGTTCTGCATGTATTAGAAGTGGAATGAAGTTGATCGGGTGAAGTATGGATTTTTAATGAATTTTTGCGTACTTCCTGTTACCACCGGGGGGCGCTATGAGCCAGGCAGGAAGTCGATACATCAAAACGTTCAGGGAGGAGTCAACGTCATGTCCTTTGAATATCAAGTGGCTACGACGAAGTATGTGCGCGTATTTGGCAAACGTAATTTAAATTGGGAAGATACACATTCGCCGCGGCGGCACACGGACGCCGTTGCTCGTAGGGTCAAAGGGTTCACGATGTTGCTTCACCATCCGGGTCTGCATGTATTAGAAGTGGAACGAAGTCGATTTGGTCAACTACGTATTTTTAACGAATTTTTGTAGGTTTCCTGTTACCACCGGGGGGCGCTATGAGCGACGTAGGCAAATAATATGTCGGATCGTTCAGGGTCTCGCCATAGATTTTTGCACCAAGTTTGAAGCGTCTACGATCAAGTATGTGGGCATGAGAGCCATTCGTATTTACATGGCGAGCACCGAAACAGTCGCCAAACTTCGGGGCACGCCAGAGTCCAAGCGCTTTGAGCTACAGACCTGCGGAGCACAAGATAAGCTCAGCTAGGTCTGACGATGTTCTCTACCCAATTTGGAGCCGATCGGGCGTAACCCCTCGGAGGAGTTCGTTTTGCGTAAACAAAGTTTGAAGCAAAATGGCCGACTTCCTGTTGGTTTTCGGATATGTCTGTAAAGCGATTTTTTGTAGATCTGTGGTTGATGAATATATTTACCAAGTTTCGGACAAATCGGTGTCGCAGACCCTCATTCCCTATGCGCGGTCTAGGGGGCGCTGTGGTGCCATTTGGCCACGCCCACATGCGAGACCACCACTGAATCGCAATTTTCGGGCTTCCCCCCCTGCGTCGAAAGTTTCATCCGTTTCTCGGCTTGGGAAAGGGGTCGAAATCGCGTTCAAACGCGGGGAACCATAAAAATAATAATAATAAACATTACAATATCTGGGGTTTTTGCTGCCAGGTCTATGCAGTACTTGGTTACTTGCTTGCTTACTTGTTGTTACTCGTCGGCTGGCACGTTGACTAATGTGCATGTCGAATTACAATAGGGTCCTCCCTGGGACGTTGTCACAGGCTCGGGCCCTAATAAGAAAAATAAACATTACAATATCTGGGGTTTTTGCTGCCAGGTCTATGCAGTACTTGGTTACTTGCTTGCTTACTTGTTGTTACTCGTCGGCTGGCACGTTGACTAATGTGCATGTCGAATTACAATAGGGACCTCCCTGGGTCGTTGACACAGGCTCGGGCCCTAATTACATTAGCTGTAAACTGAAGACAGTTGTCCTGATGGGTGACGCTACAGCAACTGTAGCCTCAACATTGAAGAAACTTTTGTACATTTTAAACCTGTTAAAAATTATGAAGTGTATCACTCTGTTTTTTTGTCTTGAACCTATCTCATCCCACAATTTTTGCTCAATTGACACCAAATGTGCTACGTAAGTAAGCATAGCATACTATACACTGAACACACGACGTAGTGAGGAGGAGAGACAATGATGGCTTTTCACTCAGGTGTCAAAAACAGGCTCAAAATTCGTACTTGAAACTTCAGTTTTGTAAAAAAAAAAATAATAATAAATTTAAAATAAATAATAAGAAATTTCTCTGTTAATGCAAGGGGTCATAACCAAAAATTAAAAAAAAAAGGGCTAAAAAAGTAAAACCACTTATTGACTAATAATTACTAGTAAAAAGAATAGTTGGATTATTAATTAAATTAATCAATAACAACTGCGGGGAACCACCCTGAGATCAGGGATCAATGACCAAACAATCAGTCTCGATTATAACTCTCTAGGATAATCAATTTAATATGAAGGCGTAAAGTCCAGCACAGACCCTGATAACCAGCTTTAGCGTCACGATAGAATGTACACAAATAACCACGGAGCAACTACTTTAGTTCAAGGACATTTATTACTAAAATCATCTAATAGTACACACTCAAGTTCAGGTAGGCTAATTCAAAGGAATAAACAGTTCAGCAAACAGTTCAGCAAACAACTGCAGTGAAGTTAGTTTGAAGTTGGATATTTGACAGACATTCGCTCACTCACTCGCTTCTCAATATATTAAAAATCCATATAAAATATTACATTTGTTTAAATGCAATAAAAACAGGTGTGTGTCATAGAGGAGGCTTAGCCCTACCATCCTGTGTTGATTCTGAGTCAACAGGTCACATGACCTGGGAGTTATTGAGCTATAATGCTCAAATTTACTGTATAAAACATATTAAAAATTCATATAAAATAGTAACTGTGTTTAAATGCAATAAAAACAGGTGTGTGTCATAGAGGAGGCTTAGCCCTACCATCCTGTGTTGATTCTGAGTAAACAGGTCACATGACCTAGGAGTTATTGAGCTATAATGCTCATATTTACTGTATAAAATACATCAAAAATCCATATAAAATATTACATTTGTTTAAATGCAATAAAAAAAAGGTGTGTGTCATAGAGGAGGCTTAGCTCTACCATCCTGTTTTGATTCTGAGTCAACAGGTCACATGACCTAGGAGTTATTGAGCTATAATGCTCATATTTACTGTATAAAATACATCAAAAATCCATATAAAATATTACATTTGTTTAAATGCAATAAAAAAAGGTGTGTGTCATAGAGGAGGCTTAGCTCTACCATCCTGTTTTGATTCTGAGTCAACAGGTCACATGACCTGGGAGTTATTGAGCTATAATGCTCAAATTTACTGTATAAAATATATTAAAAATTCATATAAAATATAAGATGTGTTCAAATACAATAAAAACAGGTGTGTCAGAGAGGAGGCTTAGCTCTACCATACTGTGTTGATTTTGAGCCAACAGGTCACATGACCTGGGAGTTATTGAGCTATAATGCTCATATTTACTGTATAAAATACATCAAAAATCCATATAAAATATTACATTTGTTTAAATGCAATAAAAACTGGTGTGTGTCATAGAGGAGGCTTAGCTCTACCATCCTGTGTTGAGTTTGAGCCAACAGGTCACATGACCTGGGAGTTATTGAGCTATAATGCTCATATTTACTGTGTAAAATATATTAAAAATTCATATAAAATAGTAACTGTGTTTAAATGCAATAAAAAACAGGTGCGTCTCATAGAGGAGGCTTAGCTCTACCATTCTGTGTTGATTTTGAGCCAACAGGTCACATTAATTTTTTATATATTTTATACAGTAAATATGGGTGTTAGAGCTCAATAACTCCCAGGTCATGTGACCTGTTGGCTCAAAATCAACACAGGATGGTAGGGCTAAGCCTCCTCTATGAGACACACCTGTTTTTATTGCATTTAAACACAGTTACTATTTTATATGATTTTTTTATATATATTTTATACAGTAAATATGAGCATTATAGCTCAATAACTCCCAGGTCATGTGACCTGTTGGCTCAAAATCAACACAGGATGGTAGAGCTAAGCCTCCTCTCTGACACACCTGTTTTTATTGTATTTGAACACATTTTATATTTTATATGAATTTTTAATATATTTTACACAGTAAATATGAGCATTATAGCTCAATAACTCTCAGGTCATGTGACCTGTTGACTCAGAATCAACACAGGATGGTAGGGCTAAGCCTCCTCTATGACACTCACCTGTTTTTATTGCATTTAAACAAATGTAATATTTTATATGAATTTTTAATGTATTGAGAAGGAGCGAATGTCTGTCAAATATCCAACTTAAAACTAACTTCACTTATATACAGGAATTACCCACATTATGAAGTAATCAGCATAGCACACTGAACACACAACGTGGTGAGTAGAGACAATGATGTCTTTTCACTCAGGCGTCAAAACACGCTCAAAATGTGTACTTGTAACCTGAGTTTTGTTAAAAATAAATACTAAATAAATAATAATAATAATAAATTAAAAATAATAATAATAAAGACATTTCTCTGATGTCTGTTAATGCAAGTGTCATAACCAAAAGACAAGGCTTTTTCTTGTTGTTTTGTAAAGGGAAAATGTTAATATTTTCCCGCAAGAAACGCATTCCAAACAAACAATGGGGAGATGAAGTTTATTTCAGCCATGGTACTTCAAGACCAGCAGGGGTCGCCATCCTACTGAAAAATTTTCAGATGTCAGGTTATTTTTCATGTGGCAGATGTTGATGGTCACTGGCTGTAGGACACGGTCAGAGGGCCAAACGGCCAGGTGCTGTCACGTGACCTTACTCCTCCACTTGCCACACCCACATATCCAAAGTTTGCTTATAAGAACTCTAATGCCACGGTGAAGCGGTTTGCATATTCGCCTGCGGTGTGGTGAATGCGAGTTCGATTCCCGCTTGTTTCACATTCCGAAAAATTTAGTTTTTTAATTTATATTCCAAGTTTACATTTGGAGTTTGATTGAGAAGTGTAATTGTGCCATTGGTTAGGTTTAGGCAATGAAGAAAGGAGTTGGTTAAGTTTAGTAAAAATGCCATGACAACTGCTGTCTGGCCTGATGTTGTTTGACTAATACTTAATAAACTAATGCACTTTCTGCAAGAAACGCCTATAATGTTTCGCTGTGCTACAGAGACTCTTCAGACTGTCCTACACAAAGATTATTTCTCGGATTACCGTATTTGCATTGCTACAATTGTTGTTAGTTCTAGTAGCCTAGTTGTTATTTTCTGTGTGGACGATTATGGCTCCCCAGACCTATTTATTGCATATTTCCAGAGGTGGGTAGAGTAGCCAAAAATTGTACTCAAGTAAGAGTATTTACTTTAGAATAATATTTCTCAAGTAAAAGTAAAAAGTAGCCATTCAAATATTTACTTGAGTAAGAGTAGAAAGTACTTGGTGAAAAAGCTACTCAAGTAGCTACTGAGTAACTGCTGAGTAACCTCTGATTTGTTCGTTTAATGATCAGCGCGTAAATGTAACGTTAGGCCTAATCAAATACACAGAAATATAATAGCAATGAAAAAATCCAGATATTACCAAAAAACAACATTTAACAACTAAGACAAAAGCCTAAATGACATTTTTTTTTTTACAAAGTAACATAAATTAAGACAAATTCAGCCACAATAACTTACATAGGTCTATGGACTGTCTGAGACTAATGCCAGAACCAGGTATTTAAACCCAGAGTGGGTGGTCTTATGATTGGTTTCTAGTGAAACCAAAGTCACATGACCATACCCCGAAACTGGAGGAGGGTCATGTGACTAGGAGTCACATGTAGGTTTAAACTTCCTGGGGAGGAAGAAGAATAAGATGACCTGGATGACTGAGAACCTTCACCAAAGACGGGTTATATTGAATATCTTTGCCTTCACGGACATTATCCACGACATACCAGGGCTGACGTCATCCTAATCATTTACTAGCCGCAGTTTCTCAAATTTGAGACGGAGTGACCGTCCTGTTTACCGCGGAGATTTTGTGTGCGGTCATGTGACTGCTTGGCTCTGTCTGATTGGTTACACGGAGGCAAACGTCGCGAGTGGCTACATCTGATTGGTGAAACGCAGTCATGTGACAGAGGCTCGGAAAGTATCTCATTAAAACAAAACTATTTTTACATTAGATCTATAAGGAAAAGTAGCGAGTAGCGACCGGAATGAAGCTCAATGTAACGGAGTAAAAGTACCGCTTCTTCTGAAGAAATATACTCAAGTAAAAGTAACAAGTATGCTGCATTGAAACTACTCTTAGAAGTACAATTTATCCAAAAAGTTCAAGTAAATGTAACGGAGTAAATGTAGCGCGTTACTACCCACCTCTGCATATTTCAGTTTTTAAATTGCTATTCCTGCTGTAGCTATTTGTGATAGTGACACTTTACTGTAATAGCCTACTGTTAGGATAATTCTTTTTGTATTTTTCTTTATTTATTGCATGTCATTTGTTGTTCAGTTTTCGGCCACTAGGTGGGGCCAGTGCTGCAGCGTAGCAGATGTGGGCAGATCAACTTGATACCAAAATGTCAGGATCATTCTGATCCCACCTCAGAGGTGGATTTGACTTGGATTGACAAAGTCTCAGCTCCACTTTCCTTGATTTTGTTACTCAATACGTTCATTAGCTACACTTAATCTGAATTGTCAGTGTTTAAGTTTTAACAAATAATTGAAGTAATTGAAGAAATTTAAAACATAGCAAAAAAAAATATTGTTTGGCCACTATACATTATCCTGCTTATTACACGGTTTACGAGTGAAATTCATTTGAAACATATGCTGATCAAAATACATGTCAGCCCGAGTCAAAACGTAACCTGTAGTGACAGGTAGCCTAATTGATTATAGGCTATATATGGAGACCACCAATCCTGTATGTCTGAATGGCTCAGAGAGGTAGACATGCAGTTTGTACTGCGTGGATTTCTGCTGATGCGGGATCGAGTCCGGCTCCACGCGAAGTGTGAAGATTATTTTCTTCACTTTCTTTCTTTTTTTTTTTCATGTGGCTGGTACGTTGCTCACTCGCAGCAGCATATTCGTTGCAGTAGCCTAGATGTGAACTGTGGCTTGAAACTCGCTGTTAATATTGTGTTATGACGGAAGCGCAAAACAGCTGCAGCTGTTGCGTACGGTAACCAGTTAAATCAGAAACCAGTTGCGCCAGCTAGGAAAAGAGAAACTATGCAGGATATTTACCTTATGTTTCATTTTTACCGTCATTAAACAGCTTCGGACTAATTGTGATTTTACATGTGTGATGAAATGACTTGTAACTTGTTACAAGCAGAGTGGAGGCTCCTTCCACGTCGTGGCTGGAAACCAAACCTGCTGATCAGAGCCTCTGATCCATAGACTGTATAAAAAGCTCTGACCCGGTGTCAGCTCTCCTCTCGTCCCGGTGGCACCGCGAGTCCGCGACACAAACGCACCCCGTAAACAGTAAATCTCTTGTTTATGACAGATAGCCTACCACTACACACATTGTAACACTGTATCAATCAATCGATCCACTGATTGATTATCAAAATTCCATACAACCTGTCGGGGTTTATTTATCGACGTATTTATCCACGTAGCCTACCAGCCACATGAAAAAAAAAAGAAAGTGAAGAAAAATAATCTTCACATATTCGCGTGGAGCCGGACTCGATCCCGCTTCAGCAAAAGTCCATGATTCACAAAGTACCTATGTAGGCTACCTCTGTAACCGACTCAAGCACACAGATGTCAGTGGTCTCCATGCATATAGTCAATTACGTCAGTACAGGAATTAATTTCACTCGTAAACCGTGTAATAAGCAGGATAATGTATAGTTGGTCGGTTGTTATGGAGAAATAAACCCCTACCTTACCAATTATGAGGTCCATGGTTCAATTCTAGCTTTAGCTTGGCTGCTTGTTCTACATGACATTCCTGTCTGTCAGTTTCCATTTTAGCATTTTAGAGATGGAGGAAATTCATCTGAATTTGGGTGAGAAGTAAAGATTGATCATGTTTGTTTTGCTGTTTCAATTTCTGTTTACTTATTTATTTATTTTTGTTATATATCTCTGCTGCTTCACTAAACACTTAATTTCAATATTCTTCTTAGTGGCTGTTGTAATATTATCCTGCTAGGTTTTGGAATAGTAGTTTTATTTATTTTACTGAAGGTGTCTTACTTTTATCTTTATTGTGGACGCTGATGTCATGTTTATTACTTTCAAGTATCACGTATTTTATTTGAGAATGAATCTGATCTGATCTTTTTTACCTTTAGGATGTCTTCTAAAGAACAGCCAATAACACATCTTTGCCAGCTGTTTCCTGTCCCTACTTGCAGTGGAGAGATGGAGAAAGCAGCAGCCTACACTGTCTTCAAAAGAAACACCAATGGAAATGTCAGCACTTACATCACACAGTAGAGAAAAACATATGCCAGATGTTGAAAGAAGAAGTTGTCCTTGTCTGAGAAGCTGATATGGCCTGGAGCAAAATGTCTGGTGTTTCAGTTTCAATGAAAAAAATTGAGTTCAGTTGTTCGGCCACTAGGTGGGGTCAGTGCTGCAGCGTAGTAGACTGGACCCACTTAGGAAAATGAGACAAACAAAAAACTACTGGTTCAAAGTTGACATAATTGTTGTTTCTAGTGTATTATAGTTCAAAGTTCATTTTGTACATTCAAATTATTTTATCCATGTATATTCTCAGTGTCTTATTGAGTAAAAACCACTAAAAATTCAATTCTGTTTTTTTTTGTGTTTTCTGTTATTACACCCTGTTATAACACTTACTAACTTGTTGAAAGAAGAAGTTGTACTGAAAAAAGGGACAAAGCACATACTGATAGCAGACTGTATGACACTTTTACAGCTAAAAATAAAACAAACAAAATAAGTCCAGGTGGACTGGTTAATTTAATATAGGAGATAAAGGCACTGCTATGTTTACTGGAGGCTCTTAATCAACTAGATGCAATTAATGTATTGTTAGATTTTTGTTTAGATAACATAATTAATTTGTGACATTTGACAGTTTATGAAATATGCCATGTCATGAAACTGCTGTCTGGCCTGTGACTCCTGGTAGATGTTGTTTTGACTAATAGTCCAGTAATTTTAGGCCAAAAAAGGGGTCAACAAATCAACAAATTGCAACAGAAGCAAACTCAACTGATTTTGTATCCTCAACATGTCCTGAGTGAGGGAAAAAAAAGCCCCGAAGAATCCCATTAGGGGAAGGTTTAGAAAAACACCAAAACATATTCCATTTATATGCATATAAAAAAATTAACCTTTAGATATCTCCATGAAAATTACTGAGTTGATTACTTACATTAAGACAAACAAAAAATGTAATACAAGTTTTTTGAAATTCTTTGTTAACATGAGCAGATTTTTGCATAATTTCCACCGTTTTGACGGCACATTTATGAAGTTGCTGTGGTGATACCAGCATGAAAATTGGAATGAGTTGACTCCAACCGATAATTTGACCACTTTAAATTTCAAGATGACTGCAATTTTTCAAGACAGCCACATCCTTAGTAGCGCAGGTATGACATGAGCCAACAGTGTATAATCTAATTACGTACGGCTAATTTGCATACATACAACACATGATCTAAACATTGAGTAGAGCAGGTGAAAATGTCTTGTTCAATCTTGTTAACATATAATATGTTAACAAGAACAAGACATTTTTTTAACTGTAATATGATATTACAGTTAAAAAAAACTTAAGGAATGGAACAAATTTAGGCTACCCATAAGAATTAATAGAGACGGAGCATGTCATAGGCTACCTGCTCTACTAAGGATGTGGCTGTCATGAAAAAATTGCAGTCATCTTGAAATTTAAAGTGGTCAACTTGTCAGTTGACCGATGGAGTCAACTCATTCCAGTTTTCATGCCGGTACCACCACAGCAACTTCATATATACATGTGCCTTCAAATGGTGGAATTTATGCAAATCTATGCAAATTTGCTCAACTTGTAATACATTTTTTGTTGTCTTAATGTAAGTAATCAACTCAGTAATTGTCATGGAGATATCTAAAGGTTAAAAAATTTACCCTACTCACGTGAAAAAAAATTATATGCGAATGGGATATGTTTGGGTGTTTTTCTAAACTTTTCCCTAATGGGATTCTTCGGGGCTTTTTTTCCCCTCACTCAGGACATGCTGAGGATACATTGTTAGTTACATTTTCTGTGTGGATGATTATGACTCCCCGGACCTATTTATTGCATATTTCAGTTTTTAAATTGCTATTCCTGCTGTATTTGTGATAGTGACACTTTAATACAGTTAAGATAATTCTTTTGTATTTTTTCTTTATTTATTGCATGTCATTTGTTGTTCAGTGTGATGGTGACAAGCCTGAGAAGCTGATATGGCCTGGAGCAAAATGTCTGGTGTTTGATTCAGTTTCAGTAAAAAAAAAAATTGAGTTCAGTTGTTCGGTCACTAGGTGGGGTCAGTGCTGCAGCGATGTGGCCTTAGAAGTAACTTACTGTAAGATGATGCAAATAAATCTATCCAATCATGAGGTTGAATTCCTGCTTTAGCTTGGCTCCTTGTTCTACATGACACTCCTGTCTGTCAGTTTCCATTTTAGCATTTTATACTGTTCCGTAGGAACACTTATTAAAAACAAATCAAATATGCCATGACAACTGCTGCCTGGCCTGAAGCTCTCAGATAATTAGCTCAGTAAGTTATTAGTTGGTTCTTGGTGTCAGAGGATGTGTGACAAACCCAAGAAACTTAAAAATCTACTAACTAACTATCTACTCGCCCAGTCTATCGAGCTCTGGGAGAAAACAAAAGAACAAACAAAATACAATCCTTAAACTAACTAAATATATACTATGATCTATCTCTATAATTTAAAAAAATATATATATTTTTATTCCGTTTTCTCACGATTGAATCTTTTAACCCATTCACTACAAATAATTATAACAATATGGACTGTATTGACCTTGATGTCATTTTATTTAGCAGATTTAATGAAACAAACAAAATGTTAAAATGTGTAGTAATGATTGAGTGACATAAGACACATGCTTTAAAACACAGTATCAAGCAAATCACTATTGTAGACATAATCACTTTATAAAAGATAAAAAGATAAAAGTTACATTGGCTTTTATATAGTTACTGGTCCTCTATTGCAGTCAATAGGCCAAACACATTGCTTTAATCTGGAATGAATAATACAAAAATGAAAAAACAACAAAATGTTAATACATAGCCTACATGAGAAACAAAGAAAAACAGTGTGGCTTTACAACATCGAACAAATGTGCAAATCGCCATCGCCAATCAGTTTCATAATAAAGTTGCATTGGCTAACAATCACTCAATGTAATAACAAACTGTAACGATGTGCTCTACGTATACACAGAAGACAGACTGTGGAGGAGACACGCACATCAGGCAGGCCCGGTTGGGATCGGTGCTGGATAAAAAGGAAGAGATAGCCTACTAGAAAAATTAAAAAAAAAAAATCTGCACACCATGAAGAGCTCCCTTGAACAGAGATTTATTTACAAAGTCACATTTCGAGCACACCGCTTTTTCAAACTGCTGTGTTACTACATAGTATGAAAAGCTGCGGTGAACATTTGCATATGAGCAAGATAATCTGCATTGCTATTATTGTAGTGTTTGAACTCACCTACAATATTGATCAACTTGTCTGAATCAGCAGGGGGACAGGTGAACAAACTGTTGGCCGTTGTGAGGTTAAGATTGTATCTCAAATCATCTCCGAGCCGAATGCGGATTGGACAGTTTGTCAACTTTCCCATGCCACATTTTGAGGCCAGTAAAGCCAAGAGCTGGACGAAACTATTACTTTCAGACGGTTTGCAATCCAGTACAATTTTCAACTGCCTGCCTTGTGGTGTCACGTACTGCGCTGCGAACCACTGACAAAGATAAAAAACCATTTTTTTGAATTGTATGCATGTTGTAACCTCGTTTAGTTCTTTATCAACCAGTGTCACCTCGCGAAGCTGGCCATTCTCAAGCAATGAACTGCACCACATCGCCAATATGATCTGTGTCGTGAGAACAAATCCACACCAATGGAATTTGTAGTTGCCAATCTGGACGTTGAATAAGTTTGTCAGACACTCATCAGCGCCCATCATCTTCTCAATGTTGGGCAGAGGCCGGGTTCCCACATGAATATGATGCCAAAATGAGGGCAGGTGAGGGAGACACACATATCGATGAGCGTCGTCTTCTGGCATTGTTTCATTTTCCCAGTAGCGAAAAGCCATGCAGTCATTCTTGGCGATGAGATGATGAAACACTGAGTATACAAGGAAAACAGATGTCAGTTACTCGGACAAGTATTATTATTTTTTTACTACAAGATATAGATGACACAATCTACTACACATACCTTGTTTCAGCTTGTCTTTATGTAGAGACATATTCTGTATGGCTGAGGATACAGTTTGGTCAAGTTGTTCGTCACTCTTGAACAGGTCATTGGTATCGATTTCCAAATCCCAGTGTCCTACATTCTCCAGACTAGGGCAACTCGCCATGTTGCTGATGGCTGTATTGACTGCAGCGCGTGTGGATAGTAGGTCGTGGGCACGACAACCTCCTTGATCAGTGTAACAAACTGTGCAGATTACACAGCCACAAGAACTTTGGATCGGTCGGTTGAGCTTTATCAAATATTCGTGACAGATGACGGCCCTGTTGAAAGTAGTTTTACAGCTAGAGCACATGATTGAATCTTTCAATAATGTCAGCACTGCAGGCGGTAACTCAGGTGTTTGTTCTTGGGACTCTCGAATCTCAACTTCAGGAGGTAAAGTGTTCTCAAAATTACACGAACTATCATAATCATAAGCACATAGATCTGTAGTATCGATTTCTACTTCTAACAAATCAGCAAGATTAATGGTGTCAAACCTGTGAACAACAAAACAAGCAAACAAAAAAAAACAAGTGTCACCACCTTAATCTTACACAAATTAAATTATTTTGAAACATAAAAATGTGTCGCCGGTAGCATACGTACGGGCCACGTGATGTAGACCAGTCCACGTCTGCTGCATTTGTAGAGCGTGTCTCCCGCTCAGAGGATGAAGCCTTGGTCTGCGCTTCAGTTGTTCTGTGAAAAGTTACTCCGTGTTCTGTGTGGGTTAAAGGTTGTTCGCTACAACAAAACAAAACAAAAACACAAGGTAGAGGTTATCAGTGCGTGTGAATGCTGAATGAGCTGAAGAAATTGTTGAAACAACGCTGAGTTAGCTGAAGAAACTGCTTGGGCCAGGGGTACTCAAATACATTTTTCGAAGGGCCAGAATTTTTCTTAACAGACACCTTGGGGGCCGCACATTCAAATAGGCCTAGATTGAAATTAAATTCACCTTTTTCGTCTAATAATTTAAATATTTTTTTTTATTTTACTTGTAAGCACATAATTTTTATTTATACACTTCATGGTGTTTTGTATGATATAAAATGAAAAATCTTGACATTGTCATATCATCATTTACATATCATGCTGGAGCTTTACACTGCTGACTTGTATCCTCATCATGCCCTGTGATTTTCAGCTTAAATATGAAAGGAGGCTGACCATCACAGGACATGTCTGACTCTGTTCTGAGGATACAAGTCATTGGTCCTGAAATGTGTGTTTCTCTTCTATAATACACATTCTACATCTCGGAGGCGACGTCTTTCCACACATGGGCTTCCTTCACCTGTCAAACTCAGTGGGAAACAGTAGGAGAGACACAGGCCGGTGGAACCGGGACACCAGGGACGTGCACATGACTATAGAGGGGCAGGGGCTCAACATCAGAAAAGGGCAGTGTACAATTTTTTCAGGCCTTGATATCAAAATAAATAAATTAAAATAAATTACAGTTACTATTTAGTCGGTAAAGAAAGCCTGCACGCCTTCAGGACTGCAGTCAACATGCTGGACCAATTTCCCAACTTCCCGAAACAGAGTCATGACTTCTGAACTGGTGGCTAAGGCTAATATGGTATTGGGTGCACATTAACATGGCTTGCAAAAAAAAAAAAAAAGTAGGCTAAGCCTACAGGCTACACACACAAAACCAAGAAATGACTACTGTGACTGCTACTGTGCATATTTCAGAACAGCAGCAATATTTACCACAGCAAAGTCACAATTACCAGTAACTCAATATCTGGAAACAAATTCAAATAGTCAGTGAAATCAAGCTGAGTGAGTGATTCCTCCTGTTGCTGTTGTTCACTACATTCAGGTGATGTTAGACAGAGGAGGGGGTGGGGCTTAACTCTTAACAAGCAGTCAGCTAAACAAACACAAATGGGCGCTTTTCTTAAATATGACTCTTATTAAGCTCATAGAATAAGTGGACGGCGACTTGTCAGAACCGAAGTTATGTTGGTGGATTTATAACTCACGAGATTCGACACAAGTCTCTCCACTGTCACGTCTCATGTGCGGGTTATCGATGAGGCAGCAGCTTCTCTCTCTCTCTCTCTCTGGACATGCTGGACGTGCATGTGAGGGAGCGCGCACCGCGGGGCAGCCCCCCCCCCCCCCCCCCCCCCCCGCCCCTCAGTGAGGGACGGAGCGGAGCAGCAGCGGACAACACACACACCAACGTACATACACAATACCGTGTGTATTACAAGGAAAAGCGTACGGTAGATAACCGTGGCATTTTTACAGCGCGGTTGTTTACATCGTCATGCACAACAGGAATGCATTTATTGAAAAAAAAAAAAAAAACATAAAAAAGGGCACTTTTTAATACGAGGCAAAAAGGGCAGGGGCTCAAGCACCCTTTGGGCCCTATGTGTGCACGTGCCTGCGGGACACAACAGCGGGGGAGAAGCAGGTCGTGCAGCTGTGCACCGCAGATGTGCACGAAAAAACAATTGCGTCTCATCAAATGTGCGCGGCTACGGCTTTTGAGTTGTGAGCGTGCATGACTCGCGGCTACATTGAATGGGTTTGAGCGCACGCAAAAGACGCTTCATCTGAACGGCCCCCCATGCATGATGCACACACAGTTGAACCAAGACGGCGGTGAAAACCCTGCAGTCCAGCCCGCTCCCCAAACACTCGCGCATGGTGATTTGGGTTCGTCAGCGTTATTGTATCCCAGTGCAGGGCCTCACAGGCACACACAAACGCTCTGCACGTGTTTCCATGTCCCAGCGCTTTGACTTACAGGTGCACGGAGCCCGAGAAATACAGTATACAGTAATATGTCAACTAGTAGAACTCAGTCGCGGGTCTGATTGGAAGGTTCGGCGGGCCGGATGCGGCCCGCGGGCCGCCTATTGAGTACCGCTGGCTTAGGCAATGTTGAAAAAGGCTAAAGATAAAACGTGAAACTTGAAGGGTGAGAGATGAATGTCTTTCTATGGGCGAAAGAAAGAAAGAAAGAAAGAAAGAAAGAAAGAAAGAAAGAAAGAAAGAAAGAAAGAAAGAAAGAAAGAAAAGACAGAGAAAGGGAGTAGAAGAAAGAAAGTGAGAAAAAGAGACAGAGAGAGGGATGATAGATCTGAAACTGAAATTTATGAGAAAAGATAAATTGTTGGGATGTTTACAAATTCCTCAAAATCCTCAAATCCTCAAAAGTCTAAAATCCCTGAGAGGCTGATGAATGTACGGTTCTGAGTAGATAGATAGATAGATAGATAGATAGATAGATAGATAGATAGATAGATAGATAGATAGTGTGTGTGTGTGTGTGTGTGTGTGTGTGTGTGTGTGTGTGTGTGTGTGTGTGTGTGTGTGTGTGTGTGTGTGTGTGTGTGTGTGTGTGTCTGTCCAGACACAAATTGAATAACTAATAACTAATACATACCTAGGTAGTGCTGACGAGGTCTGCGTATGTGTAGATTGACCTTCTGCTACATTTGACGAAACCGTCTCTGTCGTGGAGGTGAGCGTTGTTGTGTGACGATCTTGCATCGTGGCCTCCATTTCCCCTTCATTATGCGACTCCAGCCCAGATGACGTTCCTCCATTGCTATCAGTATCACTTGTACTTGAGCTACTGGTGGAGCCACTGGATTTTTCTGAACTTGAAGTTGTTGAACTAGAGTCATTTGAGCTTCTCCGCCTGTTTGAGTGGTCTGAGATAGGGCTTTTCCTGACACTCTCATTTTGAACATTTCTTTCTGGTACATTGTCAGGCACAGGCTGTAACTGGATACGTCTAATAGGCCTAGTCACATATCCAACGGTGTTAGTTAAACTGTAACGTGTTTGTCTTCGGGAGCTGATATCAACACAATCCTCCGGCGGCCTTCTGACAGGCCCGTTATAACGATTTACAGTGTTAAGTCTGCTGGCTTGATTGCTATGATAGGCTACTCTGCTGCTGTTCCAGTGCCTGTGCATCTCACCTGTTTTAAGTGGCCGTTCTTCTGGCCTATGACATTCCACCCTTGTGTACGGACCGGTGGGATGTGCTCGTCTTCTGTGGCCGTGGCTGTAATCACAGTCTTGATGCCGGTCTGTTGTGTTGGACGCTGATCTGTTGTCAAACGGCACAGCAGCATTCTGTCGAACCAAATGTTCTCTTCTACGCCAACCAGTCTCAACTTCTCTTCTTCTATGTCTCTCATTTGCCGCGTCTTCATGCCTCATTCTCTGTCGGATGTATCGCACAGGAGAGGGCGTCCGTCTTCGCCTTCGATCGGCCGTGTTGTTTGTAAAATGTTGTCTTCTTTGTGCCATGACTTCTGACTTGTGACGTCTTTGTCTTCTTTTCTTAAAATAAGCTCCTGATACTACAGCCTTTCTGATATCCAAACTAAACCAGAAGCTACTTATAAGGAGGTTGGTTTAGTCAAAACTTGATCTGACCACTCAGGAGTGGCTCTTGATGTCAGCAGCAGGCCGTAAAACTGCACTAGAGGGAGGGGCTTATGCTAAATAGCCGGATTTTTTTCTAGCTGTCAATACCACTCTGCTAATCGTACACAAAATAGAGGTTTTAGTCTACATTAATAGATTATGTATACAATAGCTCTTAAATAGCAACCTTGAGTTGAACTGACCGGTTTCTGCCTGTGAAACCGAATGAAAAGAGTTTTATCTGTAGCCTAGCCCAAAATGTGTTTATAATAGGCCTATGTTGATGCATTAAAATATATCTTAACATGGTGTAACCATTCTCAATATATTACTGTCCCACTTTAGGAAACATGCTTTCCTAAACGGGACAGGTGGTTTTCCTAATGTGGGACAGGGCTTTTTCAGGTAAAACTGTGTAGTTGAATAGGTTGAACAATAACAAATGTTGTTTACATGGTTTTATTGTTATAATGCATTGTTTTGAATATTTTACAACAAAAGGAAATTATATTTATTAACTGGAAGTGGTCATAATACTGTTAAAGGGGTAAATGGCTCAGATTTTTTTTCTTTCTTGTTTCTAAATCTTGTCTTTTTTGATAATGTTCATGAAAAATGTTTGAGTTTAGAAGTAATCAAAGGATAGCACATTACTGATTAATTAAATGGAATGTATTTCAGATCACATTGGCAAAAAAGAGAAAGGCAATGAGACAAAATCAGGGAACTAAAAACGTCTGAAAAGAAAGGAAAATAATCAAGCAAGTGAACTCAACCAGTGGAAAAGAGACAGGAGGAGGGGATATATTACTGCATAATAATAATAATAATAATAATAATAATAATAATAATAATAATAATAATAATAATAATAATAATAATAAAAAAATAACAGCTTCTGCACTCATGAGTGTCTGGTAAAGATGAACCACAGAGAAAGAAATAATGATGAACAAAATCTGTTTATTAAAACACACACATGTTGAATAACAATATTTTTAAACACAAAAACCTGGCTAAACAGCTATAAACTTCTACACAAACTACTAGGCTACTCTACAAAAAATAAATTAAAATTGCGTTCACTGTTGTGTTCAATGACAATGACATCAATTAGCAACCACAGTCAAGCCTTCGGTCTAGCTTTTATTTATCAAAGTCTCTTTACTATTACAAACAAAAAATGCCTACAAGGGCATAACCATATAGAGATTGGTAGGTATATATATATATGGAGATATTGTTGTCTTGTGTTATTTTCTTTAACACAGCCAAGCCTATATAAACTACCAGCTGAATTATAACACACACACACACGCACACGGCACACCGGAGTCAGTGGGCGAGCGAGATATATATATAATTATATATATATATATATATATATATATATATATATATATATATATATATATATATATATATATATATACCAGAGTCAGTGGGCGAGCGAGATATATATATATATATATATATATATATATATATATATACCAGAGTCAGTGGGCGAGCGAGATATATATATATATATATATATATATATATATATATATATATATATATATATATATATATATATATATATATATATGGGGGGGTCTAATGTAACCATCTAATGTCTAATGTAACCATCTTCAAGGACAATTCACACCCAGGCCTTCATCTGTTTGAACTGGGAGACACTTGGTCCACCAAATCCCAGATTTACGAACAGCTTCTTCCCACATGCCACAACACACCCTTTCTTCCTCTTTTAATTTAATTGAATTTTATTTATTTATTTAGAAGTCAGGACAATGAACATTAATTAAACATGTACCGTAGTACCTGTAAATGTGCCAGATTGTAGCCCGTGGGCTAATTTCCATCTGGAGTCCTCTAGGCAGGTTAGAATACATTAAATAAGTAGGAAATAGCATAAACACATACAATATTACAACACATTAGCCTACTAGTACTAATATATGTTAAGACAGAGCAGTACATTAGAAGCATGCAGTTAGGACATTAAAGGTGATTACATGTTTGGTTGGCTCTTAAAGGTAGTCAAGGTAGGGCAATCCTTTATAGAGGGCATTTTGACTGAAAGAGGTTTTCCTGTATGGAATCACACAGTCCCTATCAGTTTGTGTTCAGTTGTGCTGCTTGCTGCAATACAAATTGCCCCCAGGGGGTAATAAAGATATCTTTGATCTTATTTCATCAGTTGTCAGTGTTTTTTCTTGTTGTTTTGTTATTTTTGAGGTTTTGAAGTGGCAGGTCTCCACCACCACCAGGTGTTACTCAGGGTGTCTGTCTCTGGGGACTGGAGACGCTGTTACAGATGAAGGCTGGAGTCGGGATCAGCAAGACATCCTGTTTTTTTGGGGTGGTAATGTGATTTCCCAACTCTTTCATCTCTTATAATTTCACCATGGGGGACAAATAAACTCAATCTAATCTAGACTAGAAAACATCTAAGCAAGCTGTTAAGGAATATGCTTTTTTTTTTGCGACCGTCGTGAACCATTTGTCTGTAACCTTTATTAGGGCTACAGGGGTCACCAGACACCCAACCAGCTCAAACCGTTTCTGTAATGCAGAAGCCCCAATAAAAAAAGCCTTCCTTGTAAGTAAATTCTGTAACAAACATCCTCTGTCCTTAGACCCTCACATCCACTGCAGATACTCCATAGAAAACCCTTTTTTAGAAAGTAATGAAACATAATATAGTTCATGGATGAATTCATAAATTCCAGCTTCTCCCCAAATGTAAGACCACAGTTCCTGCTGCTATCATTGAGCTTAACAAGCTGTAAATAAAATTAAATACAGCGTATAGGACTTATTTATTTATTGGGTGATCTATTTATTTGTATTATTCTAGTGTTGCCATGTGTCTAGTTATTTTAATTTCCTTGTATCCTTGTTGTAAACTGATCTTATTCTTGTCATTTTGTCTTAAGGAATCTGTGTTTTTATTGGTGGAGCCTAGATGCATGGAGCATTTAATCATCATTGTATCGTTTTGTCATTGTCTTTTTTTTTTCAATTATGTGAGATGTGTGAGTGGAAACTCACTGCAGGACAAATCTGCCTACAGGTACAAATAACGTAACCTGAACCTGAATATCAAGACCAGTAAATTTGCCGATTTTTATTTTTTTTTAATGACCACTGTGATTGGCTACTGTGTGAAAAGAAACGTGTTTCTCTTCTCTACACCTCGGAGGAGACGTCTTTCCACAGCGCAGCTCCGTGTGAAAAAGCAGGAGACTCAGAGTTCAAGGGGGACTTTGACACTGTCACGAGAACTGCCTGTGTTCCCACCACATTTGCCCAGAGACAGACACCTGCTGGTCTTTGAGGGGGCATGGGGGGACCTCGAAACAGTGAAATAGTAAAACAGCATAGTAGTGATCATATATGGTGCACAAATGGAACAGTCTAGGTCATCTGAGGTCAAGGGGTGCCTTGACACAGACACGAGATCTGCACCTGCAAGCACCTGCACCTGCAACGTAATAAAATCATCTATAAAGTAACAAATTTGAATCAATTTGCGTTGGGAGGGTGGTGGTGGGGGGTCATGACAAAGAGGTTCCTGAGCTGCCATTTCAGTGACTGACATCATGGCAGCAGGCCCTTTATCTTCCAAAAGGAGGAGGTTGATAGTGATTGGTGGAGGATGTGTCAGAGCAGGAAGACAATGCCAAAGAAAACCATATTATATATAAAGCAGGGAGAGTACATTTTTTTTATAATAAGCATTTTATTATTTAATGTTTTTGTGTTCTAAGTGGTAAATGTTGAATTAATATTGATAATTATGACTTCTTATGATATAGCATCTACCTTATAACATATAGCACCTAATGGTCGCAATGGTTAAACATGGTCATATTATGAATTCCAACAGTTCCACAATGTTCATGCCATTTTAAAATTCAATGAAATATATTTAAATCATTGTGGCTTTTATGTGTTTATGTCTTATGTAGAACAGGATGTAATACTGTGTAATAGTAGAAGTTTTTCTCCAAAAACGAGTGTTGTAAAACTTAAAAAATGCACTCTCCCTGCTCTCTGAATTTTTCTTTAACACTTAATCATACATTAATTTATGTGTCATAGGCTATTTAAACATTCTAAATAGATCTGTAGTTTAAAATTCAATATAGACACTTACTATGAGGGAATTCTTGGTCCGGGTCAAATTGACCCGAACCATACTGTGAAGGTATCAAATTTAAACAGTATGTAAGGGTTAAAACATTATAGTTTCTGCAAGTCGATTTCGGTGTGCGCCCCTAAATTTTCTGCTTGCGCTCCTAAAATTTTAAGTTAGGGGCCACTGTGCTCCTAGTCAAAAAAGGTTAGTCTGGAGCCCTGACTTATCTATTTATTTATTTATTTATTTATTTATTTATATACTTGCTTATTTATTGTTGATTGTATGGAACAGCTCCCAGTTTGCCCTCTGGGATACTTGTTATTTTAACGTTGTGTGGATGTACTCTATACAGTTCAGTTCAGTTTTATTAATATCCCGAGGGAAATTTAGTTTGTATGTTACTGTATGTTCTCTATGTTTTTTTTTTTTTTTTTTACCTTTCTGCAACATGAATTTCCCCTAGTGGACAATAAAGCTGAAGTTGAAGTTGAATGTGAATTGCATGGGGCATGCATCTGCTCTACAAACTAAAGTTCTGATATAACTTTATCAGAGCTTTAATATTACTATTACTATTTTGAAAACACATTTGCACATGATAGAAGTGTAGAGGGCAAAACACAAAGTAATGAAATATTCCAGAATAAGAATTTAGAGGTTTATTTCGGTAACATGTTTACACACCAACTACAAACACAACGTCTGATTACAGGAATTTATTTACAGTAACAGGAAACAGGAGGATTGCATACAGTTTTTAATATGTCCTTCAGGTGAAACAAAAAGAGTATGTAGAAAATCTAAATCTAAATCTAAAAGGTCAAGTAGCCTAGGTGAAAAGAAACAATAAACAATATGCTAATGCAGCTATGTTAAAAATTGACACTCAATTTCTCTTTCAAAAATACCCATATCTACCTAATCCTCCACTCATTGACATTCTGAAAACACTTTATGAGGCACAATAATCATTATATCACACAGGGGACATCTGATCTTACATTCTGCAAACAGCCAAGACACAATCAAGCTGCTGTCAGTCCTCTGCTTCAGTCTCGCCTGACGGAAATCTCACCTGGGTCCTTTTAATCTAGGAAAGAAAACAAATATAAAGCACTCACTTAAACAACAGTATAGTAAACATAAAGCCTTTGCAATATAGTTAAAATAACTCACGATGAGAAGTTTGTGGTCGGGTTCCACTTCGATCACGTGTATTGGCTTTTCCCCCCCTTCTGCATTAATATACGTTGGTGATAGCCCAAATCGACCGTCTTCTTTGAGCACCTCGTCGATCGTCGACAGTCTGTTGCCATAGTAGACGGCAACCTCCAATCTATCTTCGTATTCTTCCGAGCTGGCACGCTCGCTCGCCACGCTGTATGGGCTATGGGTCAGTGCTTCTAAGGTCGTTTGAAATATGATGTAGCCCATGTTTGCGTGGTGAAAGTAGATCTCTGGTTCTCTGCCAAATGTGTCAGTCTGGGAGATCTCATTTGCATACGCAAGAGACATGCCAAAGTCATGCAGTGCTGTACAAGGCGCTCTAGTAGACAGGCGTATTTTGTGATTCCACACGTTGGAGGACGTCACCCCGTAGCTCTTCAGCAGATCACAGATTCTCTGAGGCTCAACACAGTCAACTGTGAGAGTCCTGTGAGAGTCCTGTTGCTCCCCTGGCAGGATCACCGTGTGAGCGTGAGGTTCCTAGTGAAAAGAAAAACATTTTAAGAGATCATTAAAAACCCTTATTCTTGTAAACAAAACGTGCATTACAAGTGTGCAGTGTCAACTTACATGGTCGGCGCGAACCTGCAATGCAGTCTTGGGATCTTCGGTGTGATATTTCGGCCCCCTCCACTCCAGGCTCTTCAAAAGAGCGACTGTACTATATGTGTGACGATAGAAGCTGATTGATCCGGCATCTGTGTGGCTAAAGGTGTATTTGTTGGCAAGGAAGTCCTCCTCACATTCGCTTAACAGCAACTTATCAAAGCATTCAAAACCCAGTAAGTTGTAACTTGGATCGATCCATAGAGCTGCCATTGTCTTCAACAACTGTGCTACAAATTCACGGGCCTTTGTTGACAGCAGTTGAACAGATATCATAGACAAGTAGGCATTGCGAGATCCACCTTCTTCTTCACGCGTCCAGGTGCTAACGTAGTATCGGTCTAGATTGTCAGTGATGAAGTTGATGTGTTCTTCCGGCTTACGGCACCATCTGACAAACACAGTCAAATACTCCATGTTTTCAAAGCTGCTGACAAAGGGAGAAGTCTTCTGCAGAGAGATGTGGAAGTGAAGTGTGGAATGACAGTGACTCTTATAGACCCCCCCCCAGACACACACACAAAAGAGGAGGGGTTAGTTTGCCTTTCAGTCAACTCCTCCCCTCTTTTCATCTTTCAACAGCTGCTGAGTGTGCATGCATAGACAATGAAGCATTGCATAAGAGGAATTTGTGTACTGCATCGTGAATGATATTTATGCAGATGTTTTATTGTAACAGTAGGTAATCAGTGTTTTGTTAATGTAAACTGTATAATGTTAAAGCAATCAAACAATAATTGATTATTACATGAATCGAGAATTTTTTTTGATAATCGAATAAGCGCACTTTCACTTTGGTGCTTTCTCAGATCAGAATGAAATTTTTCACAACAATTAGTTCAACCTCAACAACATTTAGTCATTTGTGAACACTATAGTAACATTTTATTTTAGCAAATTGCAATTGTTTTGAAATGCATCAGTTGCTCTCATACAATTATCTGCTGTTTTATAACATTATCATTTGCTTATGTCATGTCAATCAAAATTATATTATATTACTTATGAATGTTGAATAGTTATTTCCTATATTTTTAACAAACAAATTTAAATGTTGGGAGAACAGGAAAGCAAGAAAAGGTGAGAAAGGGAGCAGTGAGAGAGTCTGCATTTGATCAGAATTTTGACTAAAGTATGGATACGATACACACTTACAATAGTTACCAAGGCAAGAGGAGGTGTGGCAAAAAAAAAGTTAAATAATCTTTTTTTTTTAAAGCCCTCCATAGGCCCATTAGTGACCGGGTCACCAGGAAAAGTCCCAGGATTCGTGACCAATCCACCTCTGGACAGTTTTTCTCAAACAGTAAATTTTGCACAACAGTTAGTGCATTTCTCAAAACAATTAGTAAAAACTGCAAAACCTAGTGGATAACCTGCAAAATTATGTTGTTATAATGCCATGCAAAGCCCTTTGAAACAAACTGTTTGTAAAAAAAAACGGGCTATACAAATAAAATTACCTTGCCTTACCAAAAGTGCGTGACTTGCATACAATTGAAATGGAAATATACTCAAGTATCACATGTAGCTACAACTCCAAAGTATTTAGCATAAAAAGAAGCTTTGCTTGTGTGATCTTCGGCCATAGCTCGCCTCCTCCTCCTCGCCCCCCCTCCCCATCCCCCATCCTCCGCAGCAACAGTAGCAACAGCAACGGGTTGTGAATTCTATCGCAGATTCAAATAATCGCCCGGGCATTTGATTGAACGGGCTTTCACCGAACGAGGTCGGATACCCGAAGGTCATAGGATATAGCCTACAGGTAATTGTATTTCTATTTTAATTTGTAACGAATAACGAGGTGGCGAACGTAAATGTAATGGAGTAAAAGTAGCCTAAATATTTTTAACTTTTAAATGTAGTGAAGTAAATATCCTGATTAATGAAATAACTCCAGTAAAGTACAAATCCTAAAAAAAAAACTACTTATAATTATAAAAACATACACACCTCTGATAGAGACTGCAAATCCCCAGTGTGTGTTTTCTCTTTTTGTCTAGAACAGTGCGTCTTGAACCACGCGTTTTTGTCTTGTGTGCCCCCTGAGCCGTTTTGCCATACCACAAGTACCCCCTCCCTCATACGTGTTGATGATTCTCCAAAAGTGGTCATAACGTAACACAACTGATGAAGAAACGAAAATCATTTCAATGTCTCTCTTCAATTTGTACAAAGACATTTTTACACTATTCTCCTTTTAGTTGTTTCTGGCTGTTGTGGTGTTTGTTTGTTGTGGTCAGATGTGTCTTCACAGAGTTGTAGGATTGTCACAATACTAAATTTTCAAACTAAATGCCAATACCCAGGAAAATATTGAATATGACATCATATTCATTACAGCAGCAGTGCCTCCCAGCTTATTATTGTTCCATTATTTTATTTTTATTATAATCAAAAGGACTTATAACAGATGTTTGTTTGTTTTTTAATTAAACGAAAAGCTAACTAAGAGTTGTGCAATTTCAGCGTGTTGCTATTGTTTCATTACATTCATTAATGCATCTCCTCTCCCCCGACGGGCGAGGCTCCCCCTCCCCCCTCCCTCCTCTCTCACAACACACACACACGTGCACGCAGACAGCGGAGAAAAGAGAGGATACGAGAGAGGAGTGTTGCCGTTGATATCGGCGTTTTAAACTACGGATAAATTATCCCTACGTGCGTCTAGTTCTGTGTAACTCTGTTACCAGGGGTGGAAAGTAACGAGTTACATTTACTCAAGTTACTGTAATTAAGTAGCTTTTTTGTGTACTTGTACTTTTTTGAGTAATTTTTAAAATCAGTACTTTTACTTTTACTTGAGTACATATTGTTGGAAGAAATTTACTTAGTTACATTTTAAATAGCTTAAGTTACAAAGTAAAAAATATATATCAACTTGCACTGCGTCTGTGTCATAGGTCTGTGTAGGTTGTCAAAAGTAGCTACACCGCTGCCGCCTCTCTCTCTCTCTCTCTCTCCCTTCACAGACACACACAGCAGCAGCAGGTAGCTACACCTCTCTCCCCCCTCACCGCTACGTGAGTTTGTGCATAACAGGGCTCGTCGCTATGTTGTCGTCTTAATATTAGCCATTAGCCGCAGCTAGCGGTTAAAAGCTGACGTTAATGATTAAAGTTATGAGGCATGTCCATCTATTCGGCTACGTTTACGGTGACCAAACGTCCTCTTTTGCCCGGACATGTCCACTTCTCACACCCTGTCCAGGGCGTCCGGGCTTTTTTTTTTAATGAACTCATGAACATGTCTGGCTGTGTTCGGTAACGGGACCGCTGACCCTGCCAGACACACCGGGGCTGAAGGCCGGACCGGCAGTCCGTGTACATGTAGGAGCCCAGTCAGATCCATGGCCATGCTCAGAGGAACAGACAAGCAGCCCACTGCTTCAGAGCAGTTACAGTAAAGAGGCGTGTGTGTGTGTGTGTGTGTGTGTGTGTGTGTGTGTGTGTGTGTGTGTGTGTGTGTGTGTGTGTGTGAGAGAGAGAGAGTGTGAAGACAGTAAAAAAAAAAACAGGTGTGTGCGAGTGAAAGAGGGAGAGAGAGATTTTTCTTTTCTTTTTTTATCCGAATTAAAATGGTATTGAGTATTGAATATTTTCCTTAATATCGATATTGAGTTGAAAATTTTAGTATCATGATCATGATCGTGACAACCTTAGTGCCAGTAACTGTAACTGTCCATCTGATTGGCTCTGAACAACTGCAGTGTCAGAAGGTCAGAATCAAGTTGGTGCCACAGGAGCTAAAAGATGATGGAGACCAGTGTATCGATGGAGAAGGGGCAAATTTGGAACACAGAGACATGCACGGAGAATGTTAGGCCAATCTCTGGCCATTATGCCCCCCCCCCAAAAAAATAAATAAAAAAGTAACTAAGTAACTTTTACTCTGAGTAAATTTTAAATGAACTACTTTTTACTTTTACTTGAGTACATTTTTACAGCAGTACTTTTACTTTTACTTGAGTAAAATTTCATCAAGGTAACTGTACTTTTACTTGAGTAGATTTTTTTGGTACTCTTTCCACCCCTGTCTGTTACTCACTCAGGTCCAAATGCTCTGGACGCTGCCTGCTCTGCTCTCCTCTGCTCTCCTCTGCTCTCCTCTGCTCTGCTCTGCTCTGCCTGTCGAGTGAGCGCGTCGGGCGCTGTGGGGGCGCGCTGTTACGTAATATCGATACTTTTAGAAACCAGTCATGTATCCAGATGCGCCGTTTTGCATCGATACTTTTGAACTATACAAAGATGTGCAACAGGTTGTTGTCTTCTGGGGGGAACTAGTTGGGGTGCACGTACCATTTCGGTAATGGGCTTATGAAGTGACTCGGAATATCTACTTATTATCTTGGTAATATATTAATTCATGTTTCTACGTACCCCCTGCAATGTGCTCACATAGCCAATTTTGGGAACCACTGGTCTAGAATGACATAATCAGTAGCTCCATTGACATAGTCTCGAAAGAAATGAAAACACGGAATTCTTTTTTTTTTATTCCACTTTAAAAATGCCAGTACTTCTGTAGTCCAGGGAATAATTCCTTACTTTGGAAGCGGGAGACCTGGGTTCGATCCCCACTGTGTGCCTCTCTCAATCTGTCTTGGCATCTCATTTTCGAATGAAAGCAACTATTGGCTACGTGTCCAAAAGCAATTTGTTCAGAGGAATGAGAAACATAATCGGAATCGGAAAACCTTTATTGTTCCCTGCACATAGCAGTGGAAATTTTTCTTAGATGTGTGCATACGTGCGCAAAAGAAACATAAAAACACAGTTTAGTATAACATAAAAACAGGCAACTGACACAAGCAAGATACAGAATGACACAAGTAAAAACAGAATAAAAACCTTAAAAAGAACATTAAAAGATGTCACAGTGAATTATTGATGATGTTGATGGCAGATGTGATGATTTTTCCCTAAGCATGTCCTTGCTAAAGGGACCCTGTAGCAACAGCCTGAGGGAAGAAGTTGGAAAGTTGGAACTGCTATTATGATGTGAACAAATGACTAAATGTTTTGGAAGTTGAACTAATAGTTAGCCCATGAGAATGTTAATTCTGATCTGAGAACAGCATCAAAGTGACTGAGGAAAACTGCAGTTAGGCATGACATCTTGTTCATCACATCTCCCTCTGGTGGTGAGATCCAGCAATAGCTGAGAATCTGTAATCTGTGTATTTAGTTACAGTAGCCTGTCATCTGTCATAGAAGTTAGGTGCATGCCCTAACTGAGCGTTTTAGATTTGAAAATGCCGTTTCAAAGCTAAAATGTTGTGTACAAGAAGGCTATTGTCTCACCGAAATGAAAAAGTAACTTGTGTAAAAAGAAAATCCAGTGTTTTCATTTGTTTTGAAAAACAAAAGTCTACATAGAGGCTCCAAAATCTCCAGTGTGTGTCTTCTCTTTTTTGTCAAAGAAGACAAAAATAGTAACTCCATTGACATACACTTGAGAGAAATAAAAACACTGAATTATTTTTTCCTCCATTTTTTTTTCACTTTGATTTAGTCAGTAGCTAGTTCCCTAATCTGAGGGATTGCAGTAAATCCTAGTTTTAGAAGCAGTAGACTTGGGTTCCAACCCAAGTGAGTGAGTGAGTGAGTGCCTCTCTTTTCTGTCTTGGCATCTCATTTTCGAATGAAAGCAACTGATACATGTCCAAAAGCATTTGCAATTTGTTCTATAGGCCTATACATTAAGGCTATCGTTTCACCTAAATGAAAACACACTGTTAATGGTATGATTACATTTTCTTTATTTTAGGATACACATTAAACACAAATCATTCATTCAGATTGATCAATACACATAGCCTAAGGCGAGACAAGGCAATTTCATTTGTATAGCCCGTTTTTACAAACAGTTTGTCTCAAAGGGCTAGTAACAGTGTAAATTTCAGCCGCAGTCCCAAGGCAGGTTTCTAAAAAACATAACACAGAATTTTTAAACCTTGTGATGACAAGTCATACAGTGGACAATTACAAGACAGAGCACAGACTGACAATATCAAGGTAAAACAGACGCAGACAAACAAAATAAGAACAGACAAATTTGACCCACAGTTAAAGAACAATATACCATACATGCCCGGGAACAGACATCAGATTTAAACAGTATTTAAACTATGTGAGTGCATGTCTGATTTGTTTTTAACCAATGTTTGAGATTTTTTTTAAAGACTAAATAGTTGTCGCAGTTTCTGATGTGTGGTGGTAACTTATTCCAAGATTGTGTACCTCTTACAGAACTGACCATTTGACAAAATTTTGTTCTGCGCCTCGGTACATTACAGTTACCTCTTGTTAAGGCTCTGGTTCTTCGTCCTTCATTATTTTTTCTCTGAATAAATTTATTCAGTGGTGGTGGGGCAAGTGCGTTTAAAACTTTGAAGATGAGACAGACATCCATAAAAATCTGATAGCTGTCTAAATCAAGAATGTTAAACGTTTTTAAAACATTACAATAATGAAAATGAAGAGGTTTCCTGTCCAAAATCTTAACTGTCTTTTTGAAGAGAGACTTGATGGGTTTCAATATACTATATATATATATATATATATATATATATATATATATATATATATATATATATATATATATATATATATATATATATATATATATATATATTGCTTACAACTTTAACTTATCATCTGGTTATTTAAAATACACACTGGCAAGTCATGGCTGTACAGTCCTACCTGGTCAAATGGAACCAATCTCATATGACTGACCGATTTAAAAATGTCAGCTTCGATAGGTTTCTGGCCATCCCACACAAACAGGCAATGGCTGCACACGGAGAAACCTTTGCAAAGCACCACCAAAACCTTTGCGATACTCTAAGAAAGGCGCTAATGGGGAAACTCTTGATGGATCGGATGGATCTTAACCGGTCCCCTCCACCTGCTCCACGTAAAAAGAGAGCTTCCGACATAGACAAACTCGAGCTGAGCTTGAATAGACTTTCTATAAAGGATCGACTTGGTCCTCGGCGACGTCTCTTCAAGTCTACATCCCTTGCAAAAGAAGAACCACATGCCACTCACGGCTCCCACAAGGAGCAGTGTCGGGTGTCGGTAAAGGATCGGCTGGGTGGCCATGTGAGAGTGTCATTTAAGAGGCGACAGAGAAGAGTCTGCGTCAGGATGGATAAACACAAGGAGTATCCCTACGTGGAGGGGCCTAACATTGAGGCATTACACTGCAGCTCTAACTCCAACTAACTTTTTTGGAGAAAATAAAGTGTAACTCTTCTGGGAAAAAAATCCACATGGAGATGTATACCCCCAGGCCCCAGGTCTTCGTGTGACAAGCATAACCCTGTTCCTCGGTTATGCCTTTTAAAAATAAAACGTGAAAACTAAGATATTCTTTGTGTCTCTGTCTCTCTGTGTGTTGGTAGCATGTTGTTTTACACATGATAGAGGTTTGTCGATACAGGTGGCTGTTGGCGCAGCCTGATAGAGCTCAGATGGATCTGTGCAAACACAGACAGAGTGCAAGACATGACGGCCAAACTACAAAGTGCAACAGACACATGATAATGACAGTTCAAAATGTGCTAAGGAGAGAGGAGAGGAGAGGAGAGGAGAGGAGAGGAGAGGAGAGGAGAGGAGAGGAGAGGAGAGGAGAGGAGAGGAGGAATGACATGCAGGAAAGGGCTGCTTGCTGCAGGATTTGAACTGGGGCTGCCTGCAGTGAGGACTGCAGCCTCAACACATGGGGAAGCTGCTCTACCAACTGTGCTTAACCAGAACCCTAAAATAATGATATCTTGATAACGCATTTACACATGATGGAATGGAAGTATAGAGTGCAAAACACAAAGTAATGACACATTCCAGAATAAGACTTAAGAGGTTTATTCTGGTAACACACATACACATAATAAAGGTATGTTCACAGCGCATTTGGTGCTTTATAATAAGACATAGAAGATTATACAGCAAAATACAAAGAAATAACACACTCAACTTTATGCTGATAATGCATTTACACACGATAGATGTTTATTCACTACACATTCATTCAGTGTTGTAAGAAATCGTTGAGTATACAGAAAGGAAAAACAAACAAGCTATTTGTCAAAGACAGCTCATTCAGTGTTGTAAGAAATCGTTGAGTATACAGAAAGGAAAAACAAACAAGCTATTTGTCAAAGACAGCCAATTCTTGGTCTTAACTTGTAAAGAGCATTTGTCTGCCTAACACAGCCCCAGTCCTTAGAACCAGATGGACAACATGGCTTGTACCATTTGCTCATGAAGGTCGTTCTTCTCCTCCATGTTCTCAGCCTCTCTGACATCCCGTCCCCTATAAGGCCGAGTAAACAGCGACTGTGGCTCAGCTCCCTCTAGCATCGTATTTCTGTAGAAGGGAGATGGCGGGCCACTCTTCTCTGATACCACCGCCTTGGCTGAAGTTTTCCCCTCGGGGGCCGACTTTCCCCTCGGAGGCCGATTTTCCTCTGGCAAGTCATGATTGTAGAAACACTTTGTGCCTAAAAGGCAGATTCCATGGCCTGCACGGAAGTTTCGACACGGCGTGTTCTTCATATAATCCTTATGGTTCTGAATCAGCTTCTGTTTGTAGTCTTTATCTACAATCCAGTACTTGCTAGATATGTAGAAATCTGAAAATGTCCTACACACTGGACAACATTTCACAATGTTGTCAGCTTGGTCCCTTACATTTCTCCATGCTTGGATGCACGTCAGACAGTAACAATGGTTACAGTGAGACAAAATGCCGAATAAGCGTTCTTTGGGATACTCCTTGTTAAACACCCGCTCTTTGCATGCACAACATATCATGTCTTTACTGCGCTGCCAGGCAAGCTGAAACCCTCCATGTCTCTCAATAGCCCTCTTCTCGCACAACAATCTTTGCAGGTCCATGGATTTCACTGTTGCCATTGTGAATACCTGACAGATGACAGATGTGATGTGACGACTGTCTCCATTAGTAGTCTCTTTTATCTAGGTGAACCATCCAATCACAGACTGAGTATTTGAATATCAGACAACCCCCTCATTTCAGTGGTGGGGTGTGTGTGTGTGTGTGTGTGTGTGTGTGTGTGTGTGTGTGTGTGTGTGTGTGTGTGTGTGTGTGTGTGGGGGGTAGTATTATAGATTATATTCTATGGCACCGAATAAATAAATAATATCAGTAAATGTTAGAGGGGTGAAAAAAAAACATATCCACTGTCCCATAGGACCTAGACAGGCAGTCAATTTCAACATTCAGAATCACTCTCAACATTTGATGTGTTACCTTTGCCTATGACATGCTTTGATCCAAGTTTTGTGTCCCCCACTTTGGTTTTGTGCAATGAAATGTTAGATTTTGGCTGAGTGACGTCTGAAAATAATGACTGTTTTTTCTTCTGTTGCAACAGGTGCCGTTGCTGGAGCTGGGACTGCTGCTGGTGTGACTCCGTTCCGTGAATGCTGCGTTCTGGCTGTTCATGAGGCTGCCTGTGGTGGAGGTGTTGTTGCTGCGGCTGCTGCTGGGATAAGCTGCTCACATTCCCTTTTTGCAGAGGTGGTGCCGAAGGATAATTAGTAGACGTTGTATTCTCAAGCCAGTTCCCAGGTACATCTAATAACAAAGTTGTAGTATATCTCCTCGGTGGCCACTGACACCTGTGGTTAAAGCAATTATCCGAAACTTGAGGACCGGCAGAGCTCATGCAGTAACGAAATAACAGATATATGTAATATCTGGACAATTTTCCGACATCCTTGACTATCTGGTCGGGGATAGGGGCTTCGTGACCAGCCGTCTTGCATTCCATGCGGTGGAGAGACTCTAGATCTGCTCTGGGTACAAATAATATGTTGGCTCTATGCCACATATCTCGCAAAAGTTGCAAGGTAATCTGAAGTTTACTTCCATCTTTAAAAACTGTGTCACACAAAAACCCTGTTGCTGGCCCACCCGCCACTATCAGACACTCAAAGAGCAGCACGGAGGCGTGTTCAGAAAACACAATCTCTCTACGAACACACGCGTTCATTTTGAATCTACTACCCACAGATGGGGTGGAGGAAGAAAAACAGTTAGAAGAGTAGTAGAAGTAAAAATTAGAATGAGAAATGGAGCAGGTGAGGAAGGAAACTGGAAGCAGTGTTGTCAAAAAGTTGCTAAAAATGGTTATGGAGCATGATCTATATCACGTTAAGACCCTGAATTATGATGACTTGCGAGGGGTAACGGAGTGGATTGGGGTAAAACACGACAACTTCCCGCTCCAACACGACGAAGACATTGTTACAGGAGTCAAGATGTTTGTGGAAAAGTATAACCTCAAAAATGTAGGCGTAATGACTATCAACGAACAACCTCAGATTGCGGGAAAAAATCGCCTGGTGGTTTACATAAAACAACCGGGAAGCAACAGCAGTAAAAGGGACTCAGTAGTCTTGTTCCTCGTGCTCAAATGTGGTGTGAAAACACCTTACACTCAGGAGTCTATTCAGCTGATGAGGAAAACAAGGGAAATACTTGCAAATCCCATGTCTGCGATTTTTCCCTCCTTTGCAATTCATCCCCCAGAAGAAATACAACCCATTGCTCAGCAGGATCGGCCTGTAATAGACCTCTTCCTGCCCTCAACGTACAATACAACCAAAACCAGAATACCTACAGTCACCGCAGACAACTTTAGGCGAAAATATGAGCCTCTGCAGTCTACCGCTACTCCAAATCCATGGAGTGTTTTCACTAACATCACAGCAACAGCAACAACACACCGTGACTTGAAATGTCAATTGAACTTGGAAAAAATGATGACTGAGCCAAGCAATATAATAGGGCGAGGAGGCTTCGGGGTAACCGTTAAAATCAACGAAAATCTTGTTGCAAAAACATGCCTATTTCCAGAAATGATCGACTGGAGCTTACCGTCCATATACAATGAATTTGATCGCTATGCACACATAGCCTCGCAAATGGAAGAGCTCATGATAGGGACATCGATGAAGCACCCTAACATCCTCAGCACATTAGGTGGTTTCTGGTGTGACATCTCCGGCTATCAGCTTGGAGGTAGAGCTGTAATTATTATGGAACGAGCCTTGTTTTCGTTACAGGAGTTCATGTGGCATGTCGATACGTGTAACACCTCAGTTCTACCCGCCGTGGAACTTGACACCCTGCAAGGCTTGGATTATTTGAGATCCAGAACCATCCAACACAGGGATTTTACATGCAGGAATGTGTTGGTTTGTCACCAACCGGATAGAAAGCCCATACCCGTCACTTTCAAGATCAGTGACTTTGGAACAGCTAGCAACTTCTCCACGCCAGATCATCCGCGGGGCAATCAGACTAACATGGCTCCTGAGACGCTGTGGTGCTTGGACACAGCCAGTGGCAGTGACATTTTTAGCTGGTACTGTGTGATGTGGGAGTTGCACAGCAAGTCGCCCTTAGTGAAAAACCAGGGGTCTGATCAACACTTTTGTAAAAGCACATATGCTGAAAATTTATCCAGTCTTGTCGGGGTTTACAGCCCAGAGAATGAGGAGGTGTTCGAACATGGCTACATGAAAGCGTTCAACGCACGTGAGCTTCATGCTAAACATAAAAGCAAAAGGCCAAGCATCAGCACTATAATGAAAAGTCTGCAAGATCTCGGCTCAAATATAGCGGACCAAGAATTTATCACTATGGGGGTGCTCTGCATTACACTGTTCCCTCAGGAGAGATGGTCTCCTTCCAAACTCCTCAACCTCGCCCGATACCAGCACCTGAGTAGAGATATCGATGACGCTTCAAAGGTCCAAATTTCCGAACAGATGCCGCTGGCTGTACGGGTAGGGGAGTATAAACCGACTGACATAATAGTCAGTGAAAACTGTGTCCCAGAGCGACTTCAAAACCTGTTGAGAGATACATCCACCGCGGAATCCCCTGTTACGGTGATCAGATCAGATTCAAAAGTTTATTATGGTTTCGATTTTGTGAGACTGGCTCCTGGTCTTATCCAGCCTTATGACTGGTACTCAAAGAAGGTCAAAGATCTTGGAGACCTAAACAACAGCAAGTACAAAAAACGCAAGGCTCCCGACACTGACAACCCCGTCGAGGCTAGACGAGGCAGACATGTGACTCTCAGGCCCTGTGAGAATGAAGAGGGTAAAATCTCTGCTGCTGGTACCAATAACTCTAACCTGACTTTAGACTTAGTAAGTGCCCAACAGGCACCGCAACCGCCAACCCAAATTGCCTACAAGGTGGGCCCGGAGAAGGTGGTGGACCAGCTACAGGATAGGGTGATTTTACGAGTAAAGAAGGCTGAAGGGGAGCTAGACGCTGTCATTGCTATTCTAAAAAGCAATGATGAGAAGGAAATTACACTTTTCAAAGAAAACGTAATCCTACTGTCACAAAAGTTGACCCGAATGTGCCCTCTTATTTTTGCGGGTCCCTCTCATGATTTGTGTAAGTGCTCCAGGCACAGTGATATGTTCATGTTCCAGTATGCACAGCTATTTCCAGACTACAAGCAGGTGTCTAACTGGGACTTATCCGACTCACCTAACTCGGTTGAGGCCTTCCTGCTACAGATCTTTCTCACACTGAAGACAGCCTTAGATGTAAAGCTGTTACCCACACACATGACAGACTTTAGCGATATTATCATTGGCAATGGAGCGGTAATGATAAATATCCTCACTTATCTCAGTAGGAACTTTAAAAATAATGTAATGTTTGGTGAACAATGCAGCAGCCTGCACAGTCTCTGTACTTCTCTGGCGGCAAAACATTTACCCGACTCACATCTATGCACACAGCTTAGCAATCTAAGCACTCGGTCGTCAGCCTCAGATGTGCTGAGCAATGCAATTGAATGCTTGTCGTCTGCCTCGAATCCCAGGAGGACGTGCCCATCCCTTTTAAAGCTAGAAAGTAAACGATTTTCGCTCAGGGATTATTTCGCCGACCTACCCAACTGGCTGAACCACATGGGTGAAAAGGAGGAATGGCATGATAGAAGCAGTGCAAAACTGCTGTTGTATGGGAACCTACTGCCTTTCAGAGGCAACCAAACTGCAAAGAGTTTGGGTGACACCATGCTGAGTACAGTGGTTAAAAACATAGTGCTGAGAATGAGAGTCAAAATATTCAAAGAGACAAGGGTAGAAGTGACATCACTGGATTTCACGCAGGGTTTGATAAAGGTCACTTTGAACAACTCAGCACTCGCTGCAGTTTCTAACCTTGATCAACTAGACCAGGCGATGGTACTAACCAACAACTGCTGTTTCACACACGACACAGTTTCGCTGACAGAGTCAAGGTGGGCCCCTGTCATAATGTTTGCAAAAGAGAAGAGACTGGGTCCTCTGCAGGAGTTGACTGTTGGATATTACAGGATGACAATCCTCGTAGTTCTACTTAGCCCACAGGGACCTGTGACATCTCTCAGAGACTTATTCCAGGGCATAAACACTTTTGGCAGCACAACATACTAAATTCAAACCAATTCGTTCTCTCTGCTGTCTGTCAAGAACCCGATGTATGAACGCCTACTCTGTCAAGAAAAGTGTGTATGAAAATGCTGCATACTGTTTCAATGAAAACAAAAACAAACAAAAAACAAACATGACAGAAATGTTGTTACATTATTTTTTTATTTTATTGTAATGATTTTGTAAAAGTCACTTTTGTATTTAGTAGAGATGGCAGCCCTGTTGTACATGCCCAGACACCTCTTTCGTTGAACTATTGTGTGATGTTTCTTCTGCTGTCAATAAAATGTCCCATTGGTTCACATCCTCAGTTTCATGTGGTATTCAACTTGAGGTTTTCATAGAATTGTTATGTGATGTTTCTTACACCATTTGAAACTGCTCAATAAACTTTGTAATGAACTCGGCCAGTGTCATGCCTTTATCTTTTTTTTTTTAACTGGAGAGGTGTTGACTGTAGCTCGGTCAGAGGCAGACTGATGACGCTTCTTGTGTGAAGCTGAAGAGGGGGCGTGGTTAAGACAACTATTCAGCCCACTTTTTTACACTCCTCCTCTTTTTTTGAACGGTCCAAATTTTTCTTTTTCTCTGAAAAACTACGCTGTATCTGTCTGCCAAACCCATCGCTCTCTCCGTTGTCAGTCAAGAATCCGATGCACAAATGGCAACTCTGTCATGAAACTTTGGGGAGTTTGAATGAAAATGTTGCATAGTGTTTTAATGAAAACAAAACCAAAAACACTGTCAAGGATTTTAGGACATGGGACATTATTTTACGTTTTATTGTTATTATTTTTTCCAACTTGAGGTTTTCATACAATTGTTGTGTGATGTTTCTTACACCATTTCAAACTGCTCAATAAACTCTGTAATGAACTTGCATTGTCTGTCAGTGTCTGCCTTTTTTGGAAATGGAGAGGTGTTGACTGTAGCTCGGTCAGAGGCAGACTGAGGACGCTTCTTGTGTGAAGCTGAAGAGGGGGCGTGGTTAAAGAAACTATTCAGCCCACTTTTTTACACTTTTCCTCTTTCCAAGAGATTTTGTGAAATCCTTTTTTCTATTGCAACAATTATAAAACAAGAAATGAATGAAATGTAGGGCATATTTTCCACAATAACTACATATGTTCATGTTCTAGTCAAGAAAAGTGTGTATGAAAATGCTGCATACTGTTTCAATGAAAACAAAAACAAACAAAAAACAAACATGACAGAAATGTTGTTACATTATTTTTTTATTTTATTGTAATGATTTTGTAAAAGTCACTTTTGTATTTAGTAGAGATGGCAGCCCTGTTGTACATGCCCAGACACCTCTTTCGTTGAACTATTGTGTGATGTTTCTTCTGCTGTCAATAAAATGTCCCATTGGTTCACATCCTCAGTTTCATGTGGTATTCAACTTGAGGTTTTCATAGAATTGTTATGTGATGTTTCTTACACCATTTGAAACTGCTCAATAAACTTTGTAATGAACTCGGCCAGTGTCATGCCTTTATCTTTTTTTTTTTTTAACTGGAGAGGTGTTGACTGTAGCTCGGTCAGAGGCAGACTGATGACGCTTCTTGTGTGAAGCTGAAGAGGGGGCGTGGTTAAGACAACTATTCAGCCCACTTTTTTACACTCCTCCTCTTTTTTTGAACGGTCCAAATTTTTCTTTTTCTCTGAAAAACTACGCTGTATCTGTCTGCCAAACCCATCGCTCTCTCCGTTGTCAGTCAAGAATCCGATGCACAAATGGCAACTCTGTCATGAAACTTTGGGGAGTTTGAATGAAAATGTTGCATAGTGTTTTAATGAAAACAAAACCAAAAACACTGTCAAGGATTTTAGGACATGGGACATTATTTTACGTTTTATTGTTATTATTTTTTCCAACTTGAGGTTTTCATACAATTGTTGTGTGATGTTTCTTACACCATTTCAAACTGCTCAATAAACTCTGTAATGAACTTGCATTGTCTGTCAGTGTCTGCCTTTTTTGGAAATGGAGAGGTGTTGACTGTAGCTCGGTCAGAGGCAGACTGAGGACGCTTCTTGTGTGAAGCTGAAGAGGGGGCGTGGTTAAAGAAACTATTCAGCCCACTTTTTTTACACTTTTCCTCTTTCCAAGAGATTTTGTGAAATCCTTTTTTCTATTGCAACAATTATAAAACAAGAAATGAATGAAATGTAGGGCATATTTTCCACAATAACTACATATGTTCATGTTCTAGTCAAGAAAAGTGTGTATGAAAATGCTGCATACTGTTTCAATGAAAACAAAAAAAAAAAAAAAAAAACATGACAGAAATGTTGTTACATTATTTTTTTATTTTATTGTAATGATTTTGTAAAAGTCACTTTTGTATTTAGTAGAGATGGCAGCCCTGTTGTACATGCCCAGACACCTCTTTCGTTGAACTATTGTGTGATGTTTCTTCTGCTGTCAATAAAATGTCCCATTGGTTCACATCCTCAGTTTCGTGTGGTATTCAACTTGAGGTTTTCATAGAATTGTTATGTGATGTTTCTTACACCATTTGAAACTGCTCAATAAACTTTGTAATGAACTCGGCCAGTGTCATGCCTTTATCTTTTTTTTTTTTAACTGGAGAGGTGTTGACTGTAGCTCGGTCAGAGGCAGACTGATGACGCTTCTTGTGTGAAGCTGAAGAGGGGGCGTGGTTAAGACAACTATTCAGCCCACTTTTTTACACTCCTCCTCTTTTTTTGAACGGTCCAAATTTTTCTTTTTCTCTGAAAAACTACGCTGTATCTGTCTGCCAAACCCATCGCTCTCTCCGTTGTCAGTCAAGAATCCGATGCACAAATGGCAACTCTGTCATGAAACTTTGGGGAGTTTGAATGAAAATGTTGCATAGTGTTTTAATGAAAACAAAACCAAAAACACTGTCAAGGATTTTAGGACATGGGACATTATTTTACGTTTTATTGTTATTATTTTTTCCAACTTGAGGTTTTCATACAATTGTTGTGTGATGTTTCTTACACCATTTCAAACTGCTCAATAAACTCTGTAATGAACTTGCATTGTCTGTCAGTGTCTGCCTTTTTTGGAAATGGAGAGGTGTTGACTGTAGCTCGGTCAGAGGCAGACTGAGGACGCTTCTTGTGTGAAGCTGAAGAGGGGGCGTGGTTAAAGAAACTATTCAGCCCACTTTTTTACACTTTTCCTCTTTCCAAGAGATTTTGTGAAATCCTTTTTTCTATTGCAACAATTATAAAACAAGAAATGAATGAAATGTAGGGCATATTTTCCACAATAACTACATATGTTCATGTTCTAGTCAAGAAAAGTGTGTATGAAAATGCTGCATACTGTTTCAATGAAAACAAAAACAAACAAAAAACAAACATGACAGAAATGTTGTTACATTATTTTTTTATTTTATTGTAATGATTTTGTAAAAGTCACTTTTGTATTTAGTAGAGATGGCAGCCCTGTTGTACATGCCCAGACACCTCTTTCGTTGAACTATTGTGTGATGTTTCTTCTGCTGTCAATAAAATGTCCCATTGGTTCACATCCTCAGTTTCATGTGGTATTCAACTTGAGGTTTTCATAGAATTGTTATGTGATGTTTCTTACACCATTTGAAACTGCTCAATAAACTTTGTAATGAACTCGGCCAGTGTCATGCCTTTATCTTTTTTTTTTTTAACTGGAGAGGTGTTGACTGTAGCTCGGTCAGAGGCAGACTGATGACGCTTCTTGTGTGAAGCTGAAGAGGGGGCGTGGTTAAGACAACTATTCAGCCCACTTTTTTACACTCCTCCTCTTTTTTTGAACGGTCCAAATTTTTCTTTTTCTCTGAAAAACTACGCTGTATCTGTCTGCCAAACCCATCGCTCTCTCCGTTGTCAGTCAAGAATCCGATGCACAAATGGCAACTCTGTCATGAAACTTTGGGGAGTTTGAATGAAAATGTTGCATAGTGTTTTAATGAAAACAAAACCAAAAACACTGTCAAGGATTTTAGGACATGGGACATTATTTTACGTTTTATTGTTATTATTTTTCCAACTTGAGGTTTTCATACAATTGTTGTGTGATGTTTCTTACACCATTTCAAACTGCTCAATAAACTCTGTAATGAACTTGCATTGTCTGTCAGTGTCTGCCTTTTTTGGAAATGGAGAGGTGTTGACTGTAGCTCGGTCAGAGGCAGACTGAGGACGCTTCTTGTGTGAAGCTGAAGAGGGGGCGTGGTTAAAGAAACTATTCAGCCCACTTTTTACACTTTTCCTCTTTCCAAGAGATTTTGTGAAATCCTTTTTTCTATTGCAACAATTATAAAACAAGAAATGAATGAAATGTAGGGCATATTTTCCACAATAACTACATATGTTCATGTTCTAGTCATTGTAATAATAATAATAATAATAATAATAATACTTATTATTATTATTATTATTATTACTGCTCGTGAGTTACTAATGAACACACACTTATCTTCTTTTTTTTTTCTTCATTATCGTTGTCAGTCACTATTTGTTTTAATGATACCAAAACAAATTAAAAAAGAAACACTGACAAGTATTTTAATACATTATTTCTTACGCTATTGTTATTATTTTGTAAAAGTCACTTTTTATTTAGTAGAGACAGCAGCCCTGTTGTGCATTCCCAGTCACTCTTTCGTTGAACTATTGTGTGATGTTTCTTCCGCTGTCAATAAAATGTCTGGTTGGTTCACATCCTCAGTTTCGTGTGGTAATTCAATTTGAGGTTTTCATAGAATTGTTGTGTGATGATGTTGAAACCGCTCAATAAACTCTGTAATGAACTTGCATTGTAACAAGAAATTGTTCTTCTATGAAATGTTTTTAAAAAATGTTTAAAATATAATTTAACTGCTGTTTTGTAATGTATTGTCACAGTAGGCATTTGTCTTATTGTTTATTCATAACTATTCATTTTAATACTAAGTATTATTCTCATTATTATTATTTTTTGATCATGAGTTACTGATGGACACACACACACACACACACACACACACACACACACACACACACACACACACTTATATATTCTGTTTTCTTTATTATTGTTGTCAGTCACTATTTGTTTTAATGAAAACGAACTCAATAAACTATTTCATGAACTTGCTCTGTCAGTCAGTGTTGTGCCCACATAGTATTTCTGAAATGTTTCATATTATTAATTTTTATTATTATTATTATTTCATTGTTACACAAGGATGATGTATGCATACACAGGATTCACACTAAATAAATGAATTTAATTTAATTTAATTTAATTTAATTCCTTTATTTGTTTAAGAGGGACAGTGTACATCAATGAACATTTTAAAAGGATAAAATGTAAATGCACCCAATTATAGCCAGAAGGCTAATTTCCGTTGGCCGTCCCCCTGCCTGATGGAGCATGGCAATAAAACATAAAACAAAGGTATATAAAAAGTTACATTAAGATACATTAAGACAGATAGCACAGATCGCTACACAACAATACACCTTAACCCCCACCCCTCCCACCCACATGCACGTACACACCTATAACACATTACAGTTTCAAATATACATTGACAATGTTCAACTTATGTTCGGTACACAAATATCAATAGTCACACAAGTATAACATAGTGTTTTCGAGATGTTGCACACTTTTTCAAACAAAACAAAACCTACACATAGTATTTCTGAAATGTTTCACAAGATTATTATTATTAATATTATCATTTCATTGTTACACAAGGATGATGTATGTATACACAGGATTCACACTAAATAAATGAATTTCAACTTATTTTCGTTACACAAATATCAATAGTGGTAAGTAAAAGTGTAACATTTCACCATTTCAGAGACACACTTAATCAACATTTCTTCTTAACAAAATACCTGTCCAGAGTATTCAGAACAGCCTTAGATTTCTCTGCTTTTTCAGCTGGATTCGAATATGTGGATGAGAGTGTCACAGCGAGGCGAGGTTGTTCTAACTGATTCATACACACACCGTTGGCCAAGCTCTCCAAATATTGTACCATACTGGCACTTTTGTGACCAGTTACAGGCCTGTTTCTTTTCACCACATGGGAGGACATTATTCCATATATATCTCTTCAGGCCCGTTGTCTTGGTCGTCGTTTATGTCCGACTCCACTTTTGAATCCTCCTCAGACAAGTCTGTAGAAGATGCAAGTTTTGCAGGATGGTCGGTGTGATCTGTTTCATCTACAGGTTCATTGCCATGCTCACGATCGACCTCTCCCTCCTGCACCTGTAACGGTGGACTAGATTTCCGAGGTGAAAGTGTGGTATGGTTGCTGAGATGTGGCTTCAGGAGCCCGTGTTGCTTGCCTCCTTTTTTACCACTCAGCAATCTTCTCTCCTTTTGTTCAGAATCACGGCTGCAACCACTGTTTGAGACAGTGAGGTCTGCCTGTAAAGAACAATTTCTCTTTCTGCCTCCCCTAATTTTTCTCTTCCGTTTGCAGTCAGCATTTTCTGAATATGAGCGATGTCCGTCTGTAACGCTCCTGGGCCATCTTCTCTCCTCTTCTTCAAAATCTCTGTCACTGGAGGTTGAGAGTGTGCGGTCTGCCTTTAAATAACCATCTCTACTTCCACCTCCCCCGATTTTTCTTTTCCGTTTGCAGTCAGCATTTTCTGAATATGAGCGATGTCCGTCTGTAACGCTCCTGGGCCATCTTCTCTCCTCTTCTTCAAAATCACTGTCACTGGAGGTTGAGACGATGCAGTCTGCCTTTAAAGAACCATCTGTCCTTCCTCCTCCCCCGATTTTCATTTTCCGTTTGTAGAGCTTGCCTTTGTAATCAAGGGAGTGTTGTTTCTTAGAGGTTTGCTTCCCCTTGGTGTGCTTTACGTTATTTTTATTTTTAGCACGAGTGTTTTCCTCTCTATGAGAAAACTTGGCCATCCTGCTACACTTGTCCTTATCAGACCAAGAGTTTCCCTTCCCTGAAACTCTGACACGTTTTACATGAGGCTCAATTGAGTTGTCATCAGAGTCAGATGTGCGCTTAAATCCCTCATTCTCCCCTCTTCCACTCCTGGCTGAATTAGAAACTTCATATCCATCTTCAGACTCTGAATCCACCAGGCGTCGATGCTTGCGCACAGCCTTTTTTGTCTCACACTTGGCCTTTTCTGACCTCCGTTTAAACTGTGAGCATGATGCTTCTTCCTCCTCCTCGTCACTGCTGCTATATTCCGACTCAGTAGATTTGTAACTGCTGCCAGATTCTGGTGCAGTAGATTCATCAGTGGTGCTACATTCCTGCTTAACAGGTTCGTTGTTTATGAAGCCGTCATTGTAATCGTAGTCATCAGAACTCTCACATTCATCATGCTCCATAGTATCCGCCAAATTTTCACTAGGGATACCAATGTCATTAAAATCACCATCATCAGCAATATCACCATAAGCATCATCATCATCATATCCTTCTTCCGCCTCACTCCAAGGGTAGTAGTAGTCGTCGTTGTGATCATCAAAGTGTCTGCGGCGAAATCCGAGTCCTCCCTCCACATTGCGCGTTTTCCTGTCACTTTTACAGTTGGATGACTTGGGGGCCTCTGAGGTTGAAGCTAAGTGATCAACCTTATCCACTTTGGCCTGCTGATAATGTGATGATTCTGTCATGACACCAATGTGGTCGTCTTTGTAAAGCTGATTCATTTTCTGACTTTGATCACCTCTCATTTTATGTGGTTCATCCACCGACTGCTCCTCCGATCGTTTCCGGTGTTGATTCTGGGTGTTTTGTAAATAAAACACCTTGTTTCTCCAGTTGTCTGTAGACTCCAAGCAATCAATGAGAGCTTTGCTAAGTCTGTCCTGCAAGTGGTAGTTCTTGAGTGTGTTAACAACTGCTCGGTTGTCAATTACCCATTCCTTCAGGATTGTGGCGTTCTTTTGGTTAAGCAGAGTGTCATCTAATCCCAGTAAAAGACAAACAGCATCTCTTCTGAGATCATCATTGTTGGTCAACCAGGCTTGACTCAGCAGCAAGACTGTCAAATTCTTTATCCAGGTCAAAATCGGAGTGGATTCTGGCATGATGATGGTCGAGTACAGAGTATCCTCCTTCGCGTTGTCAGTGGTCACAACTTTGTCTTCCCTCCTCTGCTCACAAACTTTACTTTGCTCACGGGGAGCTGATTTAGCATCCAGGGACTTTGTGTTAGAGTGTGAAGAGGATGATCCCTTCTGCCGATTGCAGCTGTATCCTCCCCCCTCCCCCTTCAGCTCCCCTTTCTGCAATCTGTTACGACAGGTGCGGAGGCGACTGTCTCCGCTCCCCACTTTCTTCAATTTGTTGTGATAGGTGCGGAGTTTTAAAAAGAGCACCTTTACCATAGCATGCATCTCTATCAACTCTCTGTCCTTGATCTTTCTTGAATCATGTTTGATCTCGTCGTGCCACGTCTTGTGCAGTGCATTTAGTTTGCTCAGGGTCTGGGGTTGGAACCATGCTCTGCAAGCTGTTGCTAATGCACTGTTTTCCCCAAATCTTTTTTTACAGTAGCTGGATGTGATTTCGGCCAACGCATCCCAGTCCTTTCTACCTTGCCGAGTCACCATGTTGATACGCAGCTTTCTCAAGGCTACCTTAACCCCGTTTTCAGAGTTGCATCGCTTCCACATCGCCACGTTCTTTTTCACATTCTCAATTGGACAGTGTAACAGCTCAGCCACAGCAAAAGCGTTGGGGATCTTACTGTCCATGAGTTTAATGCTCAGTTCCAGCAGTTCCACCATGATAGGGTCACAACTGATCTTGCTCTCCAAGTGCTTTGGTAAATAATTGCACCAGTTGTTGGAATGAACACGCTTGATGAATGCTGTCAGTGCACCGTGGTACAACTCCGGATACATGTCTGTGCCGGAGAGGAAAGTATTCCTCGTCATTTCATTTAGCGTGTCATTCCAGCAGCTCACTGGCTCCCCGTTACCCAGCATGCGACAGTGATGCACAGCCCTGCAAAATCTCAATGTGGTTGACGCGTACAGCTGAGGAGCCTGAGTCTGATCCCTTCTCAAAGCCATGACCGGGACCAGGTTCACCCGCTTGCCTCCCGACAGCTTACTGATGCTTCTGAGGTAGACAGTGCGTTTGTCACCGTTGTCATAGTGGAAATGTCTCAAATCGCATCTGACTTGGCTCTCGGTGAAACAGTCCGAATTGGCTGCACACAACTTTTGAGCAGAGTTCATCACGCAGCACATGGGGTTTACATCTTCCACGTCAGAGACAAGTGCTTCCCTATTGTTACTCTGCGTAGAACGGTTATTGTCATCAGTGTGCAGTAACTGGAATGATTGGATTTGTCGAAAGGAAGGAGCGACACCTGTTACGTGTGATGGCATTTCAAGGGCCATGTCCCAGAAGTCAAATTTGTTACTCGTGACCCTCTTCAGCAAGTCGAGGCTCTCCAGACCAGGGACAAACAGAATCTCTTGTAAGAAATAAGAGGTGTCAAAAGTTCCTCCCTTTGTTGTCATAGCAACCGTGTAGGTGCCGATCATAGACCTGCTCTGATCACAGAATGCTAGGTTGGATTTGTCAAAGTACTGTGTGACCACGGGAATAATTTTCTTACCGTTGCCGCTTGTCAAGTCTTTACTCGGTATTGAAAAAAGTGTGTAGCTTCCGCTTGCCAGAAGCACATGTTTGACACCGGCTTTGTCTACACCAGTCATGGATTCAAGCTTGCCGCCCTCTTCAATGTCCACCAGATCCATCAGGGCAAGGAGGAGCCCATGTGAAGGCTTTTGCTTTATGCTACCAGCAGTCTGGATCATTTTGTCCCTGAGAATCCTGTTGATGGTTTTAGGTTTGAATTTCCCCTGTATTCTGGACATTTCCTCTTGCTTGCATCTCATCAGATTCCACACTTCCTTGTACAGTCCTTTGTCGCTTTTACAACTGAAAACATCTTCGCTGGTGAAGAAATCATTTTGGTTGCTGCTCGTGTACCAGGGAGGACGTTGAGTTACAATCACCGTAGGCTTTTTATCGCCCATGTTGAGTTATGAATCACAGAAGACGCTCCCTTGGTTTTCCAGAAGTGTTGTAGCTATGTTTAAGTCAAGGCTGAACTGAAGCGCCTCTTAAAGCCTCACTGGTTCTACTCTCAGTGTCGAATTGGGAAGGGCTTTTACATGCCAGGGTTGAAAAAGCGGCTGATTCGCTGAAGTTGTTGTAAAAAAAACCTCCCCTCCCCTCAACACAAATCTTGCCCTCTCAACTAAATCTAGGTGGAAACATGACCTGAAACGGGACAAGAGATGAAATGCAGAGTTTATTGAGCTGTTTCAAATTGAGCAAGAAAACAAGAGCTGAAATGCAAGTTGTAACAGTGACACTCCTTGCATTTGACATTAAATTGTGAATCCTGAGATACAGAAGGAGGGAAGCCTGCCGTGTGTCAAAATATGCAGAGCCCTCTCGTGAACACAACATAAAATGAAAATAAGGAATAAAAACTCTGTCAGAGTGTTGTTGTTGGTTTTTTAAATATTTTTTATTTTTCACTTGTTTGTTTTCTCAGTTAAGACACAGTATAGCTGCAACATGATTTGAAAACAGAGGCAAGAGAGCGCTATCATGCACCAACTTCTGATTGGATAGCAGGACATGTGGAGGGAGGAGAGAACAAAACCACGCCCACTGAACCCCTAGACTCACACAAACAGATCAGTGTGGCTCAGGCGAAGATGGAGTGAAGAGCTCCCGCAAGTTGATACATTGTAACACAGAGAGGAATTATGACAGACTACAGCGGCTGACAACACAATTCCATTGCAGAGTTTATTGAGCTGTTTCAAATTGAGCAAGAAAACATCACACAACAATTCTATGAAAATAGCCTGTGTGATTTTTGTAAAAGAAACAAAAATTAGTGTTCAGTGTTTCTTTTGAGACTGTATGCAACAATTCAGATGCACTACAAATAGTTAACACACTTTATTATGTAGAACACAAAAACTACAGATCATATTCCCGTAGGTAGCTATTTCACACAACTTTTACATTTCATGAAATTTCATTCTGCTGAGTCCAGCAACAGTGAGTCACTGTTGCAGTCAAAGTAGACTTTGCCTTCATGCACAGAAAACCCATAGTCAGGTCCAGGACTCGGTCTCTTCAAATCCCATATTTCTAAAGCATATTTCATCGTCTTGACCATAAGTCCGCAATTCACCTCGGTCCAGTATTTAGACTGCGTCTTCATGGGATCCTTGCATTTGACATTAAATTGTGAATCCTGAGATACAGAAGGAGGGAAGCCTGCCGTGTGTCAAAATATGCAGAGCCCTCTCGTGAACACAACATAAAATGAAAATAAGGAATAAAAACTCTGTCAGAGTGTTGTTGTTGGTTTTTTAAATATTTTTTATTTTTCACTTGTTTGTTTTCTCAGTTAAGACACAGTATAGCTGCAACATGATTTGAAAACAGAGGCAAGAGAGCGCTATCATGCACCAACTTCTGATTGGATAGCAGGACATGTGGAGGGAGGAGAGAACAAAACCACGCCCACTGAACCCCTAGACTCACACAAACAGATCAGTGTGGCTCAGGCGAGGATGGAGTGAAGAGCTCCCGCAAGTTGATACATTGTAACACAGAGAGGAATTATGACAGACTACAGCGGCTGACAACACAATTCCATTGCAGAGTTTATTGAGCTGTTTCAAATTGAGCAAGAAAACATCACACAACAATTCTATGAAAATAGCCTGTGTGATTTTTGTAAAAGAAACAAAAATTAGTGTTCAGTGTTTCTTTTGAGACTGTATGCAACAATTCAGATGCACTACAAATAGTTAACACACTTTATTATGTAGAACACAAAAACTACAGATCATATTCCCGTAGGTAGCTATTTCACACAACTTTTACATTTCATGAAATTTCATTCTGCTGAGTCCAGCAACAGTGAGTCACTGTTGCAGTCAAAGTAGACTTTGCCTTCATGCACAGAAAACCCATAGTCAGGTCCAGGACTCGGTCTCTTCAAATCCCATATTTCTAAAGCATATTTCATCGTCTTGACCATAAGTCCGCAATTCACCTCGGTCCAGTATTTAGACTGCGTCTTCATGGGATCCTTGCATTTGACATTAAATTGTGAATCCTGAGATACAGAAGGAGGGAAGCCTGCCGTGTGTCAAAATATGCAGAGCCCTCTCGTGAACACAACATAAAATGAAAATAAGGAATAAAAACTCTGTCAGAGTGTTGTTGTTGGTTTTTTAAATATTTTTTATTTTTCACTTGTTTGTTTTCTCAGTTAAGACACAGTATAGCTGCAACATGATTTGAAAACAGAGGCAAGAGAGCGCTATCATGCACCAACTTCTGATTGGATAGCAGGACATGTGGAGGGAGGAGAGAACAAAACCACGCCCACTGAACCCCTAGACTCACACAAACAGATCAGTGTGGCTCAGGCGAGGATGGAGTGAAGAGCTCCCGCAAGTTGATACATTGTAACACAGAGAGGAATTATGACAGACTACAGCGGCTGACAACACAATTCCATTGCAGAGTTTATTGAGCTGTTTCAAATTGAGCAAGAAAACATCACACAACAATTCTATGAAAATAGCCTGTGTGATTTTTGTAAAAGAAACAAAAATTAGTGTTCAGTGTTTCTTTTGAGACTGTATGCAACAATTCAGATGCACTACAAATAGTTAACACACTTTATTATGTAGAACACAAAAACTACAGATCATATTCCCGTAGGTAGCTATTTCACACAACTTTTACATTTCATGAAATTTCATTCTGCTGAGTCCAGCAACAGTGAGTCACTGTTGCAGTCAAAGTAGACTTTGCCTTCATGCACAGAAAACCCATAGTCAGGTCCAGGACTCGGTCTCTTCAAATCCCATATTTCTAAAGCATATTTCATCGTCTTGACCATAAGTCCGCAATTCACCTCGGTCCAGTATTTAGACTGCGTCTTCATGGGGACATTTGTAATACTGGCCAACTCCACACCCATCTTGTAAAGGTCACTGTCTCGAGGTGACTCAGTGTCCCACATGAGACTCTTCATCTGTTGGCACCAAGGCAAAAATGACTTGTAGTTGGTCACCACCCCAGTCATCAATCTCATCACCCCCAGCCCCATGGGCACTATGTTGTAGTCAGTCCCGCATAGTGCCATGAAAAACAGTTTTGTCATTCGCTCTGTCTCGTCTTGAATCACATTGAATTTTATGCGCATGAAAAGATGACGCCCTGCTTGACTCAACTTTAAAAAGCGGCCGTAGCTGCCCCTGGGCACCTTCCCATCCATGTAGGTCTTGCTTAACCTCTTGAGGCCGTTAAAGGTCTTAACCTCGTCTTTGCTTAGGACCACCTCGTCATCTCCACCGTCGTCCAGGTCAAGCTCAGGCACACCAGCCTCTGAAAATGATAGCTTCTCATCAGTGCATGGATGACTGTTACCTTCTGACTCACTCTGCGGAGTCTTCTTGGATGTGGGGCACAGTGTTTCAAAAATGTAACGGACCGTGTTTTTTCCAGCAGAGTATACAGAAAGTCCCAGACCGTTCACTATCAGGTCTTGATGCTTTGACTCAAAGAACCTGGACATAAACAGGCGGTAGAGGGATCCCCTGATCCCGCCCAAGAACAGGTACCTAGCTACATCTTCCTTGAGATTGATCCTGCTCTGGTTATCCAGAATGTCTTCAAATGCGGCATGCTGCTCTCGAGTTAGCAGAAGCATGTGTTCCTCTTCTGCTGTGATATCGCATAGCGCTCGGAACCTATTTTCACTTGAAGACAGGTCGAGGGCTGACGGTGTGGTTGAGTTGCCGGGAGGTGCAAATAGCAACTCACCAAAGGGAGACACGTGCATATCTCTCCCCTCGCGGTAGGTCTTGTTGTCCATCCTCATAGTGATGCTTTCGCGACCACAAGCTGTCAGCACCGCCACTATGTCAGAGTCTCCAGTGCAGATGGTCACACTGCCCTGCAAAGCATTTGCCAACTCTACCAGCAGCACATCAGCCTCTGTACCACTGCACCGCTGGCATATGTCATGCAAGATAGACACTTGGTGAGTCTCGGGGTCTGCAAAAGTCACCAGAAAGACACCGTCGACCCCCTCAGGTCTGATGGTTGAACCGGTGATGTAACTGTGGTTTGACATGTCACACCCTGGCAGTTCCAGATTGACAAGTGCCTCCGTGTCATCATCATCGAACTCCTGGTACTTCTGGTGGAATGACACTAAGTTACTGAACGAGCTTCCCTCGGTGAGCTTGTCTTCAGAGCAGTTTCCCTTTGCGCCGGTCACTAGAAACAACTTGTTTTTCATCCCCATGTCTGCCAACAGTTCCATCATCTTGTATTCTATGGCGTGCATATTATGCTTACAAAAGTCAATATGAGGTACAGGTGGACGTTTGTCTCTCATCTCCCTCACTGCTGGCTTTTGAGCCCCTGCGCCGTCCTTTACAAGCACTACACATCGGCTGCCTGCATTCTCCAATATGTATCCAGATGCCAGTGTTTTAGCCATGTTCACGATGGAAGCCTGCGGATCATCCTCTATGTAGTCACTGTTCTTGACTTTGTGGATTATCATAAGATGGTCTATCAAAGTCCAATCCTGACTCTCACATGGTTTGTCAATTAATTCGAACGGCGCCAGGTGAGGGTTTGCAAGCATAGCATGGATAGCCTTGTGTTTCAAGCCCATTTTAACAAATCTCTTCGTCAAATTTACTGAGAATTTACTGTATCCAGCCCACCTTATATACTGTAGGCAGATGCATGTTTCATAAATGTTACCGCTCGCCATGATTGGAAAATGCTACATGCATCACATCCAAGTTTCCTCCTCCTCCTCCTCATCCTCCTCCTCCCCCTCCTCCTTCTCCTCCTCCTTCTCCTCCTCCTCCCCCTCCTCCTCCTCCTCCTCACCATCATTCAGGTCCTCTGTAGCCCTCCTGAATTTAATTTTCTCCTGATTAAAAAGTGTGTTTCTGTAGCACAAATCCAGGGGGTCTAACCATGAGCAGGTTCCTTTTGTGGAGGATAGGTTAGTCTCCACTCTCATGTTCACGCACAAAGGAGCCAGGCAGTTAAGTACTTGGGGGCAAAAACAGTTCAACCATGGGAACTTGTTGCGTATGCGCCTGGAAATAGTTGGCCTTAGACAGCTACGTATGGTAACCTGGTTGGTCCCTGGCCTGATAATCACCAGGTAGGCAGCCGACCGCTCTGCCATGCTGGGGTAGGTGAGTGAAAACATTAGCCACGTCAGCCACAGCTGTGTATTATATCGCCACAAGGTTTCCCTGCTCAAAACGTCCTTGTTCCTGGTCTTCACCTCCAAAAGTGCCACGTTGTTCCTAACAGTGTCGTGGGCCACAAGGTCAACCTCGGTGTAAAATCCCCACTTTTCCCTGATGGACGTGCAGCCCTGCTTACAATTATTGTGGTAGGTGTAGTGACGACCACTTGACATATCAGGTGTTGGGATACTGGCCACTTTGAGCCCCGCACAAACAGGGGTCAGATTCAGAGCCTCGAGCTGTGTGAGAATGAGGCGAGAAACAGGACCCACATCAATTTTTGTCTTCCTTCCATTAAACACATCTTTGCACTGCATGTCAACTCTCGTACCGATACAGGTGGACATACGATTCCTGTCCCACAGGCGTCTGCAGGCTACTAGAGTCAGAGCTTTAGACCTGTGCAGTTTCAACAGTGCATCCTTCAACGCTGATGCTTTACTCTCAGCAGCATTCAGGTTGCTAACATAGCGGGTCACCCAATCCAGTTCACTGTCTGGGTTGGTGTGCAGGTCCTTCACCACCTTTGAGAACAGAGCCATGATTATCATATTTTGACCGGTTGGGCGCTTCCTTTGGCACATGATAGAGTCTAGGTTTCTCGTAATACCCTGAACTTTATACCAACGGTGATCCGCTTTAGACCTTGCACTAAGCATTGCACCTGAACCACGGAACTCAATCACCGGCTCCTGGAGCTTCATTGTATTAAAGTTGGCGTTGCGACGTGGCGAGTGGGAAATCGTGGGAAGCAGATGACCTAGGCGCCAGAGATATGAATCGCAAGAAAACAGTCCTCGGTGGCTTTGAGTCATTGATATCCACAAGCAAGGATATCTTTAATAACAGCAGGATCTCGGCAGCAGCTTCTAATGTTAGCATCTTGAATGCTGCTCGGTACAAGGGCAAGCTGGGTGCTGCCATTGCTGTCATCACCTCTCTAATTGTGGGGTTTCTGATCATTCCAAACAACATTCTGTACCTCATTGACAACAAGCATGCTACAAGGACCGTAGAAGACCTCGCATCATCGCCTCGTCCTCCTGAGGTTAGACAAAATTATGACTATGCCTACATCCACGCTGGGATAGCGCTTGTTGTTCTCGGGTGCATGGCCATGGTGGTCAGCATAGTGCTCAGCTACTTCGCTGCCCAGAGTAAACGGAAAATGGATTACTCAGATATCTACAGGGGGCCGGAATCCCGAAAGACCACCAGGACCGTTCTAATGTGCCTCATCCTGATGAATATTGAGCTGTTCTTGGCCGTCCTGGCAGGCTGTATGGAGTTGCTGTACAGACCTCTAACCAGTAGCTCCCAGAGGTTGCATAATGTGGAGTCTGCAATTGCTGTGTTCAATATCATTATCTATATGATGTACGTGGTGAGCATGGTGCTTACTTCGACGGTCTTAAAGGGAAAACATGAGGGGATCCCGGTAGATGTAGAAGGAGATATCCCAGAAGTCGTTACTGCACTCTCCTCATCCTCCTCCTACAAGAGCAGAGGAGTCAACCCTTACACTTCACCATCTGGCTACATGTAAGGGACCCCTAGCTTCTCTTCTAAGAAGCTAGCTGCGTTCCATAATAGACACGGGGATCGCTGGCCAGTCAACTGCCAACTAAGGAGACTGTAACAGTGTTGAATAAGTTGCTGTGTGATTCAGTATTTCTTTATGTTTTTGTAAGATGTATCTGAATAAAGAAAAAAGAACCAAGCTCTCAATATCAGTTTGTCTTTATTGCCGAACGTTCAACAGGAAAAAGTAATATCAAAAGCAGAGAAGTCATATAGAAACATCAACATGTTCAAGGCTGAAAACATACAGTACATGTCCAAACTCTCCATGTCGCTGCTCTACTTCATCATTGCAACCAGAGAGATTTTACAGATTTTACAGGCAGGGGTACACTGCGTCCACATTATGGGCATTATTGTTGAAGAATGGGTGGATAAAGCAGACTACCTGCCCAGCAACTCATGACTGAGATTCATGTTGTGACCTTCATAGTGGCAAAAACATCAGGTGCTCTGTGACACATGCTGCAATTATCGTGTTCACTCTTCTTCTTTTTCCCTCTTTTGCTGGAATATATACTCTCAATTCAACAAAGGGAGACCGTAACAGTGTTGAATAAGTTGCTATGTGATTCAGTATTTCCTTATATTTTTGTTGTATGTGGCCTACCCGAATAAATGACAAGTAAGCAAGCTCCAAGTCCATTTGTCTTTATTGACACACGTTCAAAAGGAAAGAAAATATCAAAGATGAAAGGTGATATAGAAGACATCAACAGGTTCAAGGTTGAAAAATGTATGTAGCTGCTCCACTTCATTGGGACCAGAGAGATGTTACAGATAGGGCAGTGGTAGACTTTTCCGGACTATCATCATCATTGCTGAAGAAAAAGTGAATGTAGGAGTCTGCCCAGCTCATCGCAGATAGTCATGCTGTTGCTGCCTTCATAGTGACAATATGATGTGATGATTATGAATGAAAAATACTAACCAAAATTACTAACGGAGCCTAGCAATTGCCATTGGTCAAGGGGGACACAGACCTGTGTAGTGTATTATACACCAACAAACTCCTTTTTGAATACAAGCGAAGACATGTCAGCGGTGATCCCTTCTTTTCATCAACACATCAATATACCACACCTACAGTCTACCAGGCGAGGATGAAATGGATGACAAGAATGAGAATGACAAAGGGGGAAGTAAGAAACGACAACAACACAATCGGGTAAAATTCAGAAAACCAATACACCAGATCCACTTGGTGTCAATGTCCCAAGATGCCAAGGATTCACGTTGGTCATATTGGATTCATCTCGCAGCCGACAACGCTCGGTTTCAAAAGCGGATAAGTCAGTTAGAGCCGATCATACAGAGATGTTTAGACCACGATCACCGGTGCCGCATGAGAAACTATATTGACAGCAAGCTGGAAAACTGAGCATCAACCGCACCTCCCCATAGTTACGAAAACTTTACGCCACTCATTATGCCCAGGGACTGATTGATGCAATGAGCTCGTGGTACGATTGCCTCCTCCTGAAAAACAGGACCCTGACGGAATTCCAACTGGAGCAACTGAACCGTGTCAATGTCACATGTCGCAGTAGCGAAAAAGGAGTTGGTGTGATGATAGGACCCAGGGATAGTTCTTTCGCCAGACCCATGTACATTGAGTCGACACACTACTACCATCTCAACGCCATAATAGCCATGGTTGCCTGCTACATTGACTCAACCATTGACAGCTTGTGTGACTACCCTGCGAGACATGTGCAATTTGCAGCAGCTCAGCAAGTCAGCTGCAAGCCATGATCAGCTGTGGATTCCAGGCTTGAGAAGATGATGATGGCGATGACGATGATGATAATGATGCACACACACTGCTAGAGGGAGCCAGAGGTGTAAATATTGATGGTGGCACGGCCGCTGCTTGTGGTGCTGAAAGACTGGTTTGCAGTGTGAGTGATTGGCCAGTCACCTGTCACTAGGGTTGCCACCAGAACTGATACCACCCCGGTACCAAGTCGATGCAGATACACCAAAAATATGTAGGTACCTGCATTTTTCAGTACCCAACATGGTGACAATAGCAGTTCTCTCAAGTGGCTGTGTGTGCGTGTGTGACCCATTTCAGATTCTGACACTCTGCAGCATAAAAGCATAAAAATATGGCAATGTAATATAGCAATGTAAGGTACCCTGCGAGACATGTGCAATTTGCAGCAGCTCAGCAAGTCAGCTGCAAGCCATGATCAGCTGTGGATTCCAGGCTTGAGAAGATGATGATGGCGATGACGATGATGATAATGATGCACACACACTGCTAGAGGGAGCCAGAGGTGTAAATATTGATGGTGGCACGGCCGCTGCTTGTGGTGCTGAAAGACTGGTTTGCAGTGTGAGTGATTGGCCAGTCACCTGTCACTAGGGTTGCCACCAGAACTGATACCACCCCGGTACCAAGTCGATGCAGATACACCAAAAATATGTAGGTACCTGCATTTTTCAGTACCCAACATGGTGACAATAGCAGTTCTCTCAAGTGGCTGTGTGTGCGTGTGTGACCCATTTCAGATTCTGACACTCTGCAGCATAAAAGCATAAAAATATGGCAATGTAATATAGCAATGTAAGGTAGGTTCAAAGGCAGGGAAGCAATATCATATGACTGAATCATCAAAAATACGTTTGGTTTCATGCATACTGTACCAATTAATACCAGCAGATGTCTACAATAAACCCGCCTGCCTGGACAAGTTGCTATAACCCTTGTGCTGCCCAAGTGGGTCAAATGGACCCAGTCATTCATTAGTGGGTCAGACAGACCCAGTCAGGGTGGATTGTGATTTGTAACCGTCATGATTTCCTAGCAGTGGGTCAAAAATACCCCCCCCCCCCCCCACCTGGTGTGGATAGATTTTTTTTTTTAAAACCCTTGTGCTGCCCAAGTGGGTCAAATGGACCCAGTCATTCATTAGTGAGTCAGACAGACCCAGTCAGGGTGGATTGTGATTTGTAACCGTCATGATTCCCTAGCAGTGGGTCAAAAATACCCCCCCCCCCCACCTGGTGTGGATAGATTTCTTTTTTTTTTAAAAACCCTTGTGCTGCCCAAGTGGGTCAAATGGACCCAGTCATTCATTAGTGGGTCAGACAGACCCAGTCAGGGTGGATTGTGATTTGTAACCGTCATGATTCCCTAGCAGTGGGTCAAAAATACCCCCCCCCCCCCCCCCCCACCTGGTGTGGATAGATTTTTTTTTTTAAAAACCCTTGTGCTGCCCAAGTGGGTCAAATGGACCCAGTCATTCATTAGTGGGTCAGACAGACCCAGTCAGGGTGGATTGTGATTTGTAACCGTCATGATTCCCTAGCAGCGGGTCAGAAATACCCCCCTGATGTGGATAGAAATCTGTAACTCAAAAAGCTGTGACTCCTGATGTTCCAGCCTGGGTCAGACAGACCCAGTCCGTATGGATTGAGAATTATACCTGGTGCTGCTGGTCAAAAATACCCCCTGGTGTGGATAGAATTTTTTTTTAACCCTTGTGCTGCCCTAGTGGGTCAGACAGACTTAGTCAGGGTGGATTGAGATTTATTTATATATATATATATTTTTTTTTGTAACACCCTTGTGCTGCCCTAGTGGGTCAGACAGACTTAGTCAGGGTGGATTGAGATTTCATGTGTCAGAAATACACCACCACCTCCCTTGTGTGGATAGAATTTTTTTTTACAGTAACTCATAATCCAAGACTCCTGATGTTCCCAACTGCTCTGGACCTGTTATAACATTCCTGTGAGAGGGAGGGGTAAGGGGACAGACTCAGACTGTCAGGCAGCTTTGTGTTCCTTGATCCTATGTTTGAAAATGAATAAAATTTGTTTTTGGACAACATGCTGATTTGCTTTGCTTTGACCTTGTGTTATGTGGTACTTAGTTAATCCCTTTATTGACAACAGTTGATTTATTGACAACAGTTGGATTGAATTGACCAGAGATCCAGTCTACTCAGGACTACTCAGGTTTAAATATTAGGAGTCAGGGAAGAGTCCCATAACAGTGCACATGCACTATAATAACATAACATGCAAGGTTATTATAGCTTCAAGTTTTTCCATTTGTGTTTTAGGAAAGGATGTTTATATCAACAAAATTCCATCACAAGAGAGTAAAACTTTATTCATCCCTGCAGAGAAATTCAGATGTCAGAGAGCTCACAACATAGCTGATAACAACAGCCTAACACAGACACACACAAAATATGTTTGAAGACAGCA